>NC_087154.1:35999526-36032026 GCF_035594125.1 Scylla paramamosain
CCACAAGAGATGAAAAAAAAAAAAAGAGACAAAAGAAACGCTGAAAACATCGACAAAAAAGGAGAAATCAGACGAAACGCTCCGTAGCACAAAATAAACAACCACAGAATGCTGATAGACTTTGTAAGCTTTCCACAATTTTTTTTACATAATACTTCCTCCTTCCCTGATGTTTTTCTCAATCTTCCTTCCTCTTTTCTCAATCTCTCTTTCCATTCCTCCTCCTCCTCCTCCTCCTCCTCCTCCTCGTCCTACTGCTCCCGCTCCTCCAGGGTTGTTCTATCACTTAATTCTCGAAGACAATGAGTATAATTTATATCCCCGAGAGTTATAATTAGAGCTAAAACGGGTGGCCGGACGGAATGAGATTGCAAAGGTGGAAGGAGAGATAAAAAAAAAAAAGCCAATTTCACGTGAGCTAAATTTCGTGGCGTATCAGAAGCAGGTGAGAGAGAGAGAGAGAGAGAGAGAGAGAGAGAGAGAGAGAGAGAGAGAGAGAGAGAGAGAGAGAGAGAGAGAGAGAGAGAGAGAGAGAGAAACAAAACTATAAAGCAACATGATCACGAGAGTAATAAGGGCATTAGTACAGTCTCTCTCTCTCTCTCTCTCTCTCTCTCTCTCTCTCTCTCTCTCTCTCTCTCTCTCTCTCTCTCTTAATGAAGACCAGGTATGGAAAACGAATCACTCGTCTAAACTTATGAATGCATACAATGTTCTCTGATCCGATAGTTTCTCCTCGCATCTGTTTTCTCTCCAACCTGACCTTTCCCGTCCATACTACACCTTACACTCCTCCTCCCTCTCTTACTCTTCCTCCTCCTGCTCCTCCTCCTCCTCGCATCTTTTCAGTCATTCCTCCCCACCACCCGTCTTTTTCTTCATCACTACCTTCTCACACCTTCCCTCCTTCCCTCCCTCCCTCCCTCCCTCCGTACTCTACCTTTCCTCACCTTGACATAGTTGCGATGCCTCCATCACTAGCCATGATAACCTGACACGGTTTTTTCTTTACGTTCAGGGCTCACCACCGCGTGCCAGCCAGTCTTACCCGGCCGACGCATCGCTCTCGCTTGCTCTCGCTCTCTCCAGCCAGTCAACCCCGAGAGCTCCCTGACGGCGAGATGCGGTGACTCATATTTCTCTGCATCATCTTCCTCACCTCAGTCTTCCTCGGGCTGATAGCTATGATGTAATTGAATGATATCGATCTTTCGCCTTAATTGCATCACATAAACCTCGCAGAATATAAAGTGGAGGTGAAAAATATTGCGGAGCTGCTTCGGATCAACGGTTCGGTGGTGATGTCTCGGGGTTCGAGCGTCTACTGTGTCTACTCACTGGTATCTCTACTGCCGCTGCTGCTATATAGGGACTGCCGGTGATGTGTTTTCTGTCCTCCAAAGTAAAGCAGAAACACAAGGAAAAATATTAATCATTGCATAAATTAAAAGATTCCTAACTCGTGCTCTGTATACAATGTTATCAGATGGAGAGAAGTAATTACATGTTTGTTCTTACGGATGAAATTCGATGTAGTGAATCAGGAAGGCAAATAGATACTAAATAATGATACATGGCTGTAGGCAATGTTTAGCCAGAAGTGCCCGGCAGTTAAGAAGCCACATGGAAATTAAGACGATCAAACTCGAGATCATCAAACCGAGCTTTCTTTTTCTTTCCTTCTCCTTTCTTGGGAGAGACAATTAGCGCGCTCTCCATCTAAATTTGTTTTTGTCCTTGGTCTGCCTCGCTTGTATAAAAAAAAGATAATCACCAAAGCAGCTGTGATTACTGGTGGATGTAGAAGTATACGAGTAACCGATAATCTATGTAGGATAAAAAAAATACTCCGATATACACAGGAATTAAAGCGAGGAAGGGAAAATATAACCAGGTACGAGTATGACAGGACGTGACGCAGATTGGCTGGCCAGTTGAGGAAGTCAGAACAACACAGCAGTGATCGACACTAAACACATCCACCAAGACAACAAACAAGACGCACCCAAACACTAGGACCGCTGACAGAAAGGAAGAAAAAACTGTACCTTAAGAATGTGCTCCTCTCCACCACACAAGTTTTATCTCCACCATCCCGATCCACTAAAACGTCAATAAACACCACCTGACCACCATCAACTCCCATTCCACGCCGTCCGCTCCGCACGACATCTTACTCCATTATCCTTCACCCCTCCCATTATCAACCATAGATCCTCTCTCCCGCCACCCTTCTTCCCCTCCTTTGCACGACACCCTCCCACAGCCACCACCACCACCACCATCACCACCGCCGCCACCTCCAGTACCGTTCACGTCATTAATGGTCACTCCCCCGGTCATCCCTACCAGTGTTATCGCTACCCACGCCCTTGCTATCGCCCTCCTGTCCTGCCACCAGCCCGCCCATCGATCACTCCGGCTGCCAACTCAACAGCCTCTGCCTCTCAAAACTCCGCCATCATTACGTATGCCAGCGCCGCCGCCGCCTCGCTGCCGCTGCCATCGGACTCGCACCATCGCCCTGTCTTTCGCCAGCGGGACCCATGGCTGCCTTGTCACTATTATGAATCACACATCATTAAGGAGCGAGCTATTAGTAACGTTAATGAGGGCAGGAGGCAGGCGAGGGGCCGGTGACGATATCTCTAAACACGGCAGCATAATGGCGCTTCGTCCCCGGCCCATAAAAATCCGTTTATCACATTATGAGGCGGGATTCAGAGCCCCTCGCTGCCCTGGCTGGCTGGCAGTGCGACGCCCCTACCTCGCCTCATTACTGCTCGGCTCAGTGCCTTTGTGGTGCGACCTGCGCGTCCCGCCGTCCCTCATTACGGCAGGTATAAAGGGCGCACTTTTAGGATGGGTTTCAACATTACACTGTTACGAGGAAGGGTCTTTGAGGGTGAAACGGCCGTGACGGTCTCCAGGTGAGCGGGGCAGCAGCCAAGTCCCTGCACCTCATCATGAAGCAGGACACTCACACTGGCTCGTAAAAGCGGAACATTACTAAACACAAATGTTTCTGTATCTCGCGTCTACGAGTAATGGTGTGGTGTCTTGATTCCAGCGCGAGGCTTAGGTGACATGGAGATGCAGGCTTGGCGGCGTGATTTCCTTTGTGACCCTGCACATCTACGACGCCATGTTGATGTAACGCTGGAATATCAGTATATTACATGTATAAAAAGGAAGCAACAAGGATTTACATAAATGTATTGAAAAATGTACACAAGTAATATAGTCTTTGATGGACGACATATTTTTAATGACACATTCTGGGAATCGTATAAATGTCAAGAGAATCACCACCATTTTCATCATCACTCTCCTTCACAGCCCCCACCACCACCACCACCACCGTCACCAGGGGACACAGCACGCACAGTAATGGTCCCTGGCACTCCACTTACGACGCGGGGACATATTTTCACCTACGCTCATCTTCTCGGCGTCGGCAGCACCCGTGTTTGAGAGGCTCAGGAATTATGCAAACTGCTTTTTATGGCTTTGTATTATTGGAACAGGTTTGGTCCCGCCGCTGCCTCCTCATGCTCAAACACATATTTATTGTATGCAAACTGCCGGAGAGACGACTGGCAATCACCTCGCCGAGTATTCCAATTGGCAAGACTAATTGTTCGAGCTGTTCAACTAGGGAGTAAGTTATGTGCGGGCGACGGAGGGCGTGCAGGGACGACACGCCACGACACCTCGCCGCCCGGAGGAGGAGGAACGACCCCGCGCCTCCCCTGCTGTCTCCTTTCTCTCTTTCTCTCTCTCCTTCGCAAATTCCTCCTCCATCTCGTTCTCCTCCTATTGTTTCTTCTCTTTCTCTTTCTCCTTCTTCTCCTTCTGTGATATATATATTTTTTGTGTTTACTTCTTGTTCTTGTTCTTCTCCTCCTTCTTCTCCTCTTTCTCCTCCTCCTCCTCCTCCTGCTCCTCTTCCTCCTCCTCCTCTGGTAATGTACGTGTTGGACGTGACGCAGATGTAATAAGAAGAAAATAACCGATAAAAAAAATTAATGGTTAAAAAATACAATGGCCGATGAGACACGAATTCTTATAGAAAAATATATCTAAAAATAAAAATCGAAACAGAGATAAAGAAAGAGAGACTAGGAGTAAAAAAAAAAATACAAGAACACGGGAGAGAACGAATAGCGGCTATGTATGTATGCAAGTATGTTATATATGTATGTATGTATGCATGTAGGCAATGTGGGTGAGTCTTGTTAGAAAACATGTATTCGTATGTGAATGAATGCGTATTACCCTACAGACAGCAATTTGTTTCTCTTTGCCTGCTCGCCTCCTTTCACTGGCCACTGTGAAGACGCGGGCATTTGTGCACATTACAAAGTTAACAACACAAGTTCAAAGAGGAAGTTTTGCAAGGAAGAGAGAGTGAGAGAAAGAAAGATTGACAGGAAGATTTCAGGCCACTAGTGTGACTGGAGTTCGACCGTAAGAGCGACGAAGGCACAGACACAAACCCACACGAAATTTTTTTTTACACCCTTTTTACGATCGAAGCAATGTATTCTGTCGCTGAGAGGGCGCCGAGCTGCGAACTTGACATGGATGACGGTCTTGTAAATAGAAGAGAACCTCATCATTAAAGAGTTTTCTGCACGTATATACTCACTCATTTATTTGCCCATCCCACACATACACTCACACAACCTCCTCTTAAACCCACACACACCCACATACACAAGTGCATTCTTTGGCCACAGCACAATACAAGTTATATTACCTTGCACTATTTCTGTCATTACCTCCACAATACTTTACAGCTACGCGGATTACAATGATGGAGAGAGAGAGAGAGAGAGAGAGAGAGAGAGAGAGAGAGAGAGAGAGAGAGAGAGAGAGAGAGAGAGAGAGAGAGAGAGAGAGAGAGAGAGAGAGAGAGAGAGAGAGAGAGAGAGAAGGTAACAGAATTGTGGTATTTTTATAACCCACAACTAACACCTGCATAAATAGTATAATACCATAATAAACACCGCAACATTACGTGCTAAGTAAGTTATTTCCATTGTATTTCGTGCCGTCCCATTTACATAACGAGTGAGTGAGTCTTTTCCACACATTCATAATTCCAGACCCGCTCTTTATCATCCACCAGCTGCTCTCTCTCTCTCTCTCTCTCTCTCTCTCTCTCTCTCTCTCTCTCTCTCTCTCTCTCTCTCTTTTTCTTCCCTTCTTCAGTTATTAACATCATATTGCTGGCTAGTATTTTGTGTTTCTTTTCCTTTCAGTTCCAAATGGACGCTCACTTCCTCCACGTCCTTCCTTAAAACAAATGACAAACGCTCTCGTGAATCGCTTATTAAAAAAGAGCCTTCATATCTCTGCCCGGCTTATGAACAATGCGCAGCGAGGTTGTTATCAGTGAGACCCGTTGTTGTTATCAGTAGGGTGTAAATAACCTACAGGCGTGCTCTCTTTTTCCCGCCATCTTTACGTTGGTGTACGAGTATATTAATATCTCTCGCGTTCATTATCGCTGCCATCTTTCTTTTTTTCTTTTTTTTCCGGTTTCTTGACCTTCTGTAATGGATAAATGGATAAATATATTAAAACATGGTTGTATTTTTTTCTTAATTAGTTCTTTTTTGTTTCTGGGTTATTATGTTTTGATTAATTATGCCTAAATTTAAGTTTTTTTTTCTCTCATAAATCCAATGAAAAATAGAAAAGAAATAATATGAAGTAATAAAATAAGAATTAATAACTCCACAAGAAACGTAATGAAATATATGATATAATTTCCTTCTTATTTCGGTGCAAATTTAGCTTCTTCTCATTGGCTATCACGACACACAAGAATACAGGAACGGACTGCCACGTGTAGCCTCGCCTGCTTCCTTCTGTCAGTTTTTATTATTTTCTCAAGCTTTAATGTTCCTTAATACTCCTCCTCATTCGTCTTAGTGGAAAAATATTAATCTAAATTTGAGGAGAAACGTGCGAATGTAAAACACAGGAAAGGAACAAAATCTCTTAAATCTTTAACAATATCAGAGGTGAAAAAACTTTGCAAAATTTATGTCTTCCTCTTCCTCCTCCTTTTCCTTTTTCTCATACTCCTTCTCCTCCTCCTCCTCCTCCTCCTACACCGACATAACATCCTTTTCCCTCCACCATCACCGCCTCCTATCCACCAACATGTCCTCGTCCTCCTCCTCCTCCTTCTCAGCCCTTAATAGCCAGGAGTTCTTGGCCTAGAGGTCTTTTAACATATTCCATTACTTGCAGTCCATCAGAGGCGCGTCGACCAACACATCAGGTCGAGCAAGGCCGGCCGTCCACACCTCGACATTATGGGATACCCCCAGCCATTGAATTCGATCGTAATATTCAATCAGTCATATCTCATCGAGGAGTCTTGGTTTGCAGAGAGAGAGAGAGAGAGAGAGAGAGAGAGAGAGAGAGAGAGAGAGAGAGAGAGAGAGAGAGAGAGAGAGAGAGAGAGAGAGAGAGAGAGAGAGAGAGGGTGCACAGCAAGATCGTAATTCCTGTGTGGGTAATCTCAGGTTATACAGCGAGGCACATTCATAATCCTTAACCAAGTTTCTGATGTATGGGTGCTGTGTCGCCCCGGTGGTGTGTCCAGGGGTCACCTTGGTGCTCGCTCCGGTGCGCTACTGCGGTGGTGTGGCGGTGGAGGAGGCGGTACTGGTGTTGCCTTCCTATGTACTGCGTGAGAGGACTTTCTGTGACTGGTAAACGCGAAAAGGTTAAAGAAACTCCTCCAAGTTGAGGTGATGCGGGATGAAAGACTCCTGACTTCCCTGAGTGAGCGAGGATGTGTGTGGTAAAGATGGAGATTGAGAGCGAGAGGAGGTTCTCTGTCACCTGAAGGAAGCGTCGTCCCGTCAGTAATCCGCTCTCACCTGGGCATCAAGCCACGGCTCCAGGCTCGCCCTTCACGGCCCTCTGGCATCTCCCGACCCAGTTTTTGTCACCGGCCACCAGGGCGAGGTGCCGGGCGTCGTATTTATCAAAACATCACGGTGAGTAATCAGCCTTCATAGGGTCTTATTGCCAATTTGTAAGCGCAACCTTAATGAGTATCGTGGCCTGACTTCCTATTAGCCGTTCCTCATGCCGTTCTTACATGTAAATACTGTGTAAACATATTAGCCTTTGCTACCACCGTTTCTCCGGCTCTTAAAGTAGAGGTTTTAAGGAGGGGACCCGGCAGGGCGAGGCGGGAGGGGACGCGGGGGGAGGAGGCTGGGAGGGGAGGGGAGCAGCGGTCATCACACTCGGGAAAAGTTAAGGCGAACACGGGAGAAGGAGATTAATGCATATATCACTAATATATTCATAGCATTAAGATCACCCCAAACCCTATTAGGATTCAATATTTTTTTGTGCGTATTTATAAATCGCCAGCGCCGGGAAGATATCTAATGGTCATTATCCATTCAGGACAGCGCCTGACTCGCCTGCACAATGACGCGCCGGGAGACTGTCGTGGTCGGCTCCTGCTGCTGCTGATACTCCTGCTGTTCTACATGTCATTAAAGCCACATGAACAGCATGTGTTATCACCTAGTGAGCGCTCTCTCGGGAGGCCAGGCTGGGTCTCCTCCTCCTCCTCCTCCTGCTGCTTTCCACCCTCGCACGCCGCTGCTACCCCTGTTCTGAAGGCTGTTATTGTTGCTCCACACGCCGTCACCGCTAGTCTGGGCACCGCTGCTTTGCCCCGCACTCGACGGGACACGAGTTTTGTGGCGAGCAGGCAGGCGGGGAAGGCAGGCGGGAACGCAAGCAGGGGGGGGAAGTGGAGGGAGGAAGGACGGAAGGTAAACAGGAAGGTAGACAGAAAGGTAGGCAGATAGACAAGCATGATGGCAAGCAGGCAGGAAGGTAAGCAGACGCGGAGGTGACTGCTGCTGGTTCTGCTGGTCCTGCCTGCCTGTGTGTGTGTGTGTGTGTGTGTGTGTGTGTGTGTGTGTGTGTGTGTCAGGTGATTATGTTCGCCCTCATTCGTCTTGGCGCAAAAGATACCAATTTGGAAGTCATGTCTAAAATATTATGCAGCCTTTCGAAATGTATAATCAAAATGCTACAGTGTGTGTTCAATATCAATAGCAGATAAACAACCGCGGACCTCTGTAATTATGCGAAATGGTCGGTGGCGGCGGCGTCCGATTCCACGAGCGGCCGCCGTGGCTCAGTCTCGGCGGCGACCGGGAAGCGCGTCCCTCCCTCATTTGCCGCCGTTATTATTCTCCTTTCTCCTCGCATCGCTGTCTATTATTCATGCACGTTTCTCTCTCTTCAACGCTCACCTTCAAATACGAACGGAATCAAGGCGGTCAAGCCGAGGGAGGGAAGAGGAGGAGTGAGGCGGGTGATGAATGATGCCATAATGTATAACCTCGAGTTGAGTTCTTTGTTCACGGCAAGCTCGCTGAGGGCTGCAGGGAGAGGTCCCGCGGGTCCTCGAGGTGGTAGGGGGAGCCGCAGCGAGGTGAACCTGTTGATGCGAGGGCCACGGGGAGGGAGGGGAAGGCCAAAGGGTGAATAATGGGCAGCAGAGAGAGTGAGAGAGCAAGGACCAGCCGTGTGTGTGTGCAGCTGGAAGAAGGCAGGGGGGTAATAAGCCGGGGCCACTGCGGGTGAGGGCCACTGGGTGAGTCAGGGCCGCTACACCCAGACACAGGTTCAAATAAAAGCCATGGAGTTGAGGAGCGGAGAGAGAGAGAATGATTGTCAGTGATGGTGATGATAATGAGGGCCACTGGGTGAGTCAGGGCCGCTACACGCAGACACAGGAGGGAATAAAAGCCGTGGAGTTGAGAAGCGAGAGAGAGAATGCTTGTCAGTGAAATAAAGGCCATTAATTGGAGAAGCTAAAAGAGAGGATGCTTGTCTATAATGGTGATGATAATGATGATGTCAATTATAACGCCTTTCTAACGCTAACTAATCTTTGAGGCTACATAATTGTAGTTTTGTGACACTAGATCACTCTTCTTTTACTTTCAGTTTCTTGTTTGCTTCCATGTCTTTGCAGTATTGGCTTACACACTCTCACTAAGGAGAAAAAAAAAAAGAGTAAAGTCTAAGGAAATATAGAAAATAAACTTGAGTGTGAGACGCGCAAGTAACACTAAAATACGTTCAAACCAAAGCCAGTACAAGTCACAATAATACAAACACCAGTGAGATACAGAGGAGGTGAACGCCCTTCTTCGTGTACAGACAGAGAGAGAGAGAGAGAGAGAGAGAGAGAGAGAGAGAGAGAGAGAGAGAGAGAGAGAGAGAGTTTCTTCTATCAGGAAGGAGAGACAAAAAAATATAAAAAAAGCGGAGGTGCTAAACGTGTTAGAGAAGAAGGTAATATTTACGTAATTTGTCAAGTATCATTCAGCGCGCCAACAAACGATGTAACTACTTTTACGAATCATCAACCGTGAAAAGAAAGAAGGTGCAAATTAATGAACACTCATGACCATGGAGGAAGAGAGACAGAGAGAAGGAAAAAACACTTAAAACAATTCACCTTTTCTTTTTTCGCTCATCCTCCCTCCTCCTCCTCCTTCCTCCTCCCCCTTCTCCACCTCCTCTTGCTCCTTCTCATTCATCTTATTTCTCCTTTCTTTCTTCACTTCGTCGGGTCTGTAACTATCCATCTCTCTCACACACCCGCACAAAAACAGAGAGAGAGAGAGAGAGAGAGAGAGAGAGAGAGAGAGAGAGAGAGAGAGAGAGAGAGAGAGAGCGCAAGTACATACACCCTCGCATCTTCCCTCTGCTGACAAAGACACGTGACCGCGAGCTGCCGGCCACTGACAGCTCCGCGCATCACGAACACAGGGTAACAAAAAAACGAGTCATTACACCTCCGTCACTTGCTCCGTTAACGCGCGTCCTCTATTACGCTCACTGAACGACGAGGGGGAGGAGGAGGAGGAGGAGGAGGAGGAGGAGTGTCGAGAAATCATGGTGAAGTGGAAGAAGCACGTAGGAGGAGGAGGATGCACGTTGATAGATGGTGACGGGAGCGGAGGATGCGATGGCGCTGCGCAGGTGGCGAGAGAGAGAGAGAGAGAGAGAGAGAGAGAGAGAGAGAGAGAGAGAGAGAGAGAGAGAGAGAGAGAGAGAGAGAGAGAGAGAGAGAGTATAAGGACAAGGCAACAGCAGCAGCAGGCTCATTCAGGTAAGCAAGGCAGGTCAGGCATCAGGTAATACGAAGGTTGTGGCGCGTCAAGCATCAGTGAACAGAGGCTCAGTTAGCGGCGCCAAAATCGAAGTCGAAGTCGCGGACGGCATCAACTCGGAGGCTCTGAAGGAAGGTGGCCGCAGGCGGCTCTCGGACAGCGTCCATCAGACTGAAAAATATGCATGATCACGGCGTATATTAATTGCTGTCATTTTGATTAATGTTGCACTAGATTATTGCAATCATAAATTACCAAGGCAACTTTCAATTGGTGCGGGGAAGAGGCAGTGTGTGCGGTAAGGGTCAAATTAGTGGCAAGGAAGAGACGCTGCGAGGAGGAAGATGAGGAGGAGCAGGAGCAGGAGGTGCGTGAGGAAGGAAAGTAGCACTAAGAAGCAGGAAGAAGAGTCATAAGGATGGATAATAAAGTCTGAGGCGAGGAAGAAGAAGGAGATGAAGGAGAAAGATGAGGAGGAATAAAGTGATGTATGGAGGAACACTAGAGGAGAGGGAGAGAGACTAATTAATTTCGAAAACTTGCGAGAAGACATTAAACAAATAGGAGAATGACAGTTAAAAGAGGCGATTAAGAGAGAGAGAGAGAGAGAGAGAGAGAGAGAGAGAGAGAGAGAGAGAGAGAGAGAGAGAGAGAGAGAGAGAGAGAGAGAGAGAGAGAGAGAGAGAGAGATTATTTAAGGTGTCGATAGAATCAGCTGTAGATAACTTGAAGTGATGAAGAAACAAAGAAGATTGATAAGGAGACAAAATGAAGTCTCTCTCTCTCTCTCTCTCTCTCTCTCTCTCTCTCTCTCTCACACACACACACACACACACACACACACACACACACACACACACACACACACACACACACACATCTTCCGATCCTTCTTGTCTTTTCTTTAACTCTCAATGCATATTAACTTTCCTCCTCCTCCTCCTCCTCCTCCTCATCTTCTGTCCCCTCCTCATTCTTAATCAACATCCATCGCCACCTAAACAAAACAAGCATACTACAATAACAATAACAACAATCAATACCACAACACAGTCTTACATTCATCTACATCCGCAATCTACAAGAACAAACCATCCATACACAAACACTGCACGGTAACCCTTAAGAGTATAACGTAATACACCCACCACCTTGAAGGCAGCCCATTAGATCCATGACTTCATTAAATCTAGGTGAAAATGTTCCCGTCCCCTTTGAAAAAATATTCCGAGTGGTAATGCGTTGAAGTCACCGCCGCCATTAGCCGCTCAAGTCCTCATTAGCTGGGAGTATTTTTTCCCCTCTCTCTTTCTCTGTGTGTGTCGCGCTGAGTAATGAGCAAAAAAGTGTAATACATGTAAATGGAGGTGAGAAATGGATGCTGAGGAAGTGACGTGCGTGCAAGTGTTGTAGCTAATGGAGGAGTGATTATTATTATGGGTGGGTAGGTGGTACTGCTCTTCTTCTTCTTCCTCCTCCTCCTCCTCCTCCTCCTCCTCTTTCTTCTGGTGCTCTTGTTGCTGTTTCTACTGTTGCTGGTTGTAAGTGTCATGAGTGGTGGTGGTGGTGGTGGTGGTGGTGGTGGTGGTGCTACTGGTGCTTTTTTTTTGTTGTTGGTGCTGATGCTGCTACTGATGCTACTACTATTTCTACTGCTATTACTATTATCTTATGACTGGTGACTCTACTGACGTTAGTATTACCACGACCACCACAATCACCGCCACCACCACCACCACTACTACTATTACTACTACTACTAACCACTACTAGCAACCACCACCACTACTACAACCACCAAAACAACCACCATCAATACAACTCGCACTTTTTCTGTCCTCTTCTTCCTCCTCCTTCTGATCCTCGGCATTAGGAGCACAAGCACTTGGCGGCGGCGGCAGTGGCGGCGGAGGCGGCGGCGGCGATGGCGGGCGTGTCTTGTAGTGGTATTTCGTCCGTCCGTCCACATTTTGTCTTGTCAGCATTTAATCAAGCGAGAGGGGGACGACGAAAGCGAGAGCGAGAGCGAGAGAGAGAGAGAGAGAGAGAGAGAGAGAGAGAGAGAGAGAGAGAGAGAGAGAGAGAGAGAGAGAGGACACGCGCACCCACCATATATAACTAATAACATGTTTCAATACGTGTCTCCAGCCCACATTCCTCGCCGACCCCTCCTGCCAAGAACTAAATAAAGGGACGGGAATCATGCGGGACACAAGACCATAAACTAAATTGCTTAAAAGAGAGAGAGAGAGAGAGAGAGAGAGAGAGAGAGAGAGAGAGAGAGAGAGAGAGAGAGAGAGAGAGAGAGAGAGAGAGAGAGAGAGAGAGAGAGAGAGAGAATATGGCGACAGGCAAAGACTGCATGACAACATAACGACGGTAAGGATGGCGACGACTACTACTATTACTACTACTACTACTATTACTATGGGAAAGAGAGAGAGAGAGAGAGAGAGAGAGAGAGAGAGAGAGAGAGAGAGAGAGAGAGAGAGAGAGAGAGAGAGAGAGAGAGAGAGAGATCCCTCGACAGTAAATAACACAAAATCATAACACTAATAAACTAAAAAAAAGGAGAAAAAAAAAACGTAAGAAAAGAAAAAGAAAATAGGAAAAAGATGCACGAGGACAGAAAACCCGAAAAAAGAAGAAGATAGAAAATAGAGAGAGAGTTAAGCAAGAGAAGACGAGAGAAGAGGAAGAGTTATGGCACGGGAGAGGAGATGTAGTGTGGAGGGGGAGAGGCCGCGAATGGAGGGCGAGGAGGAGAAGGAATGAAGGTGGGAAGAGCGATGGGTGAAGGAGAGGGAGAATTAGGGCGCAGGAAGGTGATAAAGACCAAGAGAGATGAATGTGGGGTAAGAGATTAATAGGTACAGTGGGGGGAAGGTTATTGTAAGGTTCCGGTGTGATGTAATAGTTGAGAGAGAGAGAGAGAGAGAGAGAGAGAGAGAGAGAGAGAGAGAGAGAGAGAGAGAGAGAGAGAGAGAGAGAGAGAAAGCCACACAGCAAGACACGCTCGACATGCGGACACACACACAAAGAATGTAGATAAGATGACTAAGACGAGACAGGCAGACGACACACACACACACACACACACACACACACACACACACACACACACACACACACACACACACACACATACGAGAGTCACATAGTAACAAAAGAACCATTGAAACTCTAAACAGAAAAAAAAATAAAATATAACAAACAGATTCACACGTAAAAAAAAAATCATATATACATAAATGAATAAATGAATAAAACAGCACACATAAAAATAAAAAAATAATAAGACCAGGTACTTAAAATCTTAATCTAATGGTCGGCAAGCTACGTACGTACAGTGTAGCAGAGCAGTGAGCCAACCAGCCAGAAAGCCAAGCAGCCAACTCGTTCGCTCACTGGCTGCCTAATCACACCGCGTAGTTCCTAATGCTTCCAATCAGCGGCGATAACTCCGGGCCATCACTCACCGGAGCACGAGGAGACTACAGCTTAACATAATGGGCCACAAACATAAAACCAGCCTCACTGAAGGGACAATTAGGGTTTATCATCTAATATGTTATGTTTTCCTAAGCCGTGACCTCAACCAGCGGCCGCGAGAGGAGCTGAGAGGCACAATTAGCCATGCAAATCACCTGGTAATTGAAGACGCATTAGCATACACGGTGTTTCTTGCTACACCTGCACGAGTTATTGATTGGAGCCGCCGCATAAAGTAGCCATCACGAACTAACCAACTTCGATAGTCAAGGAGCTGCTCAGGACTATATGGCGACGGGAGCCGGTGGGTGAGTGGGTGAGGAGAGGTGGGTGGGTGTGTGGGAGGCTGGCGCGCGCTGGCTTAGGGACGGAGATGAGATGGGGGAAAGAAAGCAGTGCAAGAAGGTGTAAGATGGGTAGGAGAAAGAGGAGAAGGAGGGGAGAAGGAGGGGAGGAGGTGTAGTAAGAGGTGAAGAAAGGAGTAATGAGGGTGGACAGGGTGTAGGAGATGAAGAAATGGTGAAAGAGGAGGAGATGGGGGAAGATGAGAAGGAGAGTAACGGATGTGAAGTAAGATGTGAGGAAATAGTAGAAAGAAACAGAGAAAGGTGGACAAGATGTACAAAGAAGTGAAGAAATGCTGTATAGGAGGAGGAGGAGGAGGAGGATGGGGGAAATAGGTGGGCACGGAGTCGTTGTGGAGATCACCTGAGTTGCTTAATAATCCCTCCCGGCGCCCCTCGGGTCGTGTGGCGCGGGAGGTCTGGTCTGCAGCCTCACCTCGACTCAGAGGGAAGGGCCGTCACTGCCGCGCCGGGCGAGTGTGGCTTTTTGCTTCTTCGTCTAGTGTGGCGAGAAGAGACGAGGAGAGAGGAGGAGGTGAGAGGTGGAGGAGGAAAAGGAGTGCCGGATTTCACATAAGGTTACGTTCACTTACATACACATAAGGCCACACTTGGATATGCGGATTGATTGACTGACTTTTGCGACGCGACATCGAGGTCATATGCCGCTGCGAATATGAAGAGGTGATACAATGACACAGTACGTGAAGTCTGATCTGGGCTGCACCGCTCCATAAGGAATGCCAGTCTGGTGTGGAGATTGACGTAACGGTCGGTGTTCTGGAATGTATGTATTGTTAAGCCAGTGAAATATGTTGAAGGCGCACGTTAAGACGGAATAAGAGGAAAGTGAGTCAATGTATGATACCAAATAACGAAAAAAGCACAGTGTAGTCATTATGGACGAATCAAAAGGCATGAAAAGGTAAACTAAAAAAAAAAAAGATAAATAAATAAAATAAAACACGGCAAAGAACAAGACGACATATTATAACTAATTTACATGCAGGTAATAAGCAGCATTACATTAGACTGGAGTACTGCCACAGACAGGCACGTAGGGCTGCCAGTTAGTGTGCCAAGCACTTTATGCGGAAAAGAAATAATGATAAATTTAACAAGGAGACACAAAGTCAGGTCGAGCGTCGTTAATTAACGTTGTAAATGTAGAACGTAGATAGATGGATGCTGCTTTTGGTCAGTGAGGACACGCGTGGACTCCAAAACAAAATCATAACATTACAAGAGAATACTAATGAAATGGACCCGAGATTAACGAGGACACTGCCGCGCTGTCCTCCGCTTTATACTTTTCCTCGCGGCAGACGAGGGCGGGGAGGGTGAGGGGGCGGTCACGGCCACGCCCGCAGTCCCGCCGCCCCCGCCGCCCCTGCCACGCCGTCATGCCATGCCATGCCATGCTGGGGTCACTGCGCCCGCCCGCCTTCACCTGCTTGTTCGCATGACCGGCTATTAGGGTCAAAGGTTATAGTTAATACACATTAAGATGCGTCATCACCCACGGAGGAGGAGGAGGAAGGGTGAGGCAGTGAGGGAGGGAAGAGGGAGGGATGGGGAAAGTTGAAACGTTAGTGCAAGGAATTCTAATTCAACTTAATTCATTATGGAGGAGAAGAGTATATGATACAGTCTAAGATGAAAATCTGACTGAATATCTTGCTGCCACTGGTGCAGAATACACGAATGTAGGCCTATAGGAGGCGCGGCTTCAAATCAGCCAGACAAGCAACAAAACGCGCAACCCACTTTATCCGGCGGCGGTCGCGTGTAGTAATTGCTCGGCCTAATGCCAAGTGAATACGTGTTTGATTTCGGACGCGAACACGACCCAGACTCGGCGCCCGCGGGGTTCCTTCGGCTCATCATCATGTGTTCGCTGACAGAGTGGCTTCCTCCACACCGCATAAGAATCAACATCCCCCTGACGAGGCGGCTCTCGACTGAGTTTGCATCCCCAAGCAGCCAACTCTGCCCCTCACCCTCCCTTGAGTCTCCCCCTCCCCCTTCCCCTCCCTCTCCTCCTCCTCCTCCTCCTCCTTAGAGAGTCCTGTGACCTCGTCCGAACCTGTGGGAAGCTGCTGCTGCTACACCTTCCGCTGCGTCAGCCTCACCTGCCCACATTAACCTGGTGGCACTTCACCTTGTCACTGCCAGCAGGGAAGGTCGAGCGCCGCCTGTTTTATCCCCTTGCCTTGACCGGCGTGTTGATGTTTGCTCTTGACGCGGAACCGAATAGGAGTGATATTTGGTTATACCATTATTAAATACTTTTTTCATTCGTATAGATGTGTTTATATTGGTGTTATGCGTGTGCTTAGAGAGAGAGTGAGGGAAACGGAGAGCTGGGGAGATAGAAAAGTAACAGTTGCGTCTGTAGAGCAGCAGGACACTCCCTCTTAGCGTCACTGGCAGCGTTATGAATTAATTATCAAGCCACGGCGTTTCACTTATCGTCGAGGTGTATTAATGGAAGGCGGTCCGTGGACGTGGAGTGTCGCACGCACCCCCCTCTCTCTCTCTCTCTCTCTCTCTCTCTCTCTCTCTCTCTCTCTCTCTCTCTGTCCATTCTGCTTCATACCTTCCACGAAACACCATCATCACCATCATCACCACCATCATCACCACCCCTCCTGTACTGCACCCTTCACCTCTCCCTCCTCCTCCTCCTCCTCCCCTTCCTCGACCTACACCCACCCCTCCTCTAATCCACTGTACAATTCCATGCCTCCACCCGATCATCATCTATTCCACCCGTGTCTGTGTCCCCTTAGGAACCTTCCACTGGGTCCCGCACCACTGACTCCTGCTGCTGCTGCTCCTCCTCCTCCTCCTCCTGTTCACTGAGTCCTCCTTCCTCTCTTGCCTTATAAGGGTTAGCCGAGCACTCCTCTCCTCAACAGTCAGATTTTTTAGGGTGGGGTTCTGGGTGAGTGTGTATGTGTGTGTGTGTGTGTGTGTGTGTGTGTGTGTGTGTGTGTGTGTGTGTGTGTGTGTGTGTGTGTGTGTGTGTGTGTGTGTGTGTGTGTGTGTGTGTGTGTGTGTGTGTGTGTGTGTGTGTGTGTGTGTGTGTGTGTGTGTGTGTGTGTGTGTGTGTGTGTGTGTGTGTGTGTGTGTGTGTGTGTGTGTGTGTGTGTGTGTGTTTATTTCTTTATACTGCTTTCTTTATTCATATTACTACTACTACTACTACTACTACTACTGCTGCTGCTGCTGCTGCTGCTGCTGCTGCTGCTGCTGCTGCTGCTGCTGTGCTGCTGCTGCTACTGCTTCTAGTACCACGCCATTCATTCGCTGCCGTCTAGTTTTAGGGCACTCATGTCTTCAGAACGTCAGTCTCTCTCTCTCTCTCTCTCTCTCTCTCTCTCTCTCTCTCTCTCTCTCTCTCTCTCTCTCTCTCTCTCTCTCTCTCTCTCTCTCTCTCTCTCTCTCTCTCTCTTTGACATTCCACCACTGTGCTACATGATTCTGCTCACATTACCCTCCTTTCCTTAACCTCCACCCCCCGACCCCTCGACCCCCCGTCGCCACTACAGTACACCCCCCGCACGCGACACTCCCCCCTCAATGGGTGTATGTGTATAGTGAATGCATCTTTAATAGAGTTTCAGGTATATATATGCAAGCACGTTTCTAATTAGTCGCTTACGTGCATGCATACGACTCATTACGTACACATCTTTTTGCATTTGAGTGTGTGCGTGGTTATGCATCTATGTGTGTACTCCGTCGGCTCGGTTATGAATGCCAATGCTCCTCTTTTGGAACAAGTTTTCACCCTCGTGAATGTTTACGGGGTATTAACGAGTGTGAGGAGGCAGCAGCAGCATCAGCAGCAGCAGCAGCAGCAGCAGCAACAACAGCAACAGCAGTAGCAGGGGGTACTCCAGCAGCAGGGGGGTACTCCAGTAGCATGGGTTGTAGTGCCAGTGGTGGTGATGGTGGTGATGGTAGTGGTAGTGGTACTCGTAGTAGTAGTAGCTGTAGTAGCAACAAAAGCAGTAATAGCAGAACCATCAGCAGCAATACGAGGAGTAATAGCAGAATGCCCTTCCCTCTCATATTCGTGTTTGGACAGCTGGTGCAGGTGTTTCTATTTTCTTCCCGCTCCCAACACTCCGCAGTCACGATATCCGGCGATCCCCCGGTGACGAGCCTCGATTACATTCAGATCAGGAGTGAATCTTTCATGACGGAGTCGTCGGTCGGGTTGAGGGTTAAGTTTGCAAACAGCGTTAATGCAGATCACTTAGTCGTCCCTCCTGAAGGTTATAATTTACATAAAAGATCGAGCACTCAGCCGGGCCTGGGCGGGCTGCTAAAAGGATCATGCGGCCACAGACACCGCCCGTGATGGAGCCAATACCGGAGGACTATGATCATCGACGCTGCTATTAAGGAAACTGTCCGTACCTGGCGCGCACATTAACAGGCAATGCCTCCGCCGCGTCCGCTCGGAACGGGTTTGGGAGGTTGACCGACCGACCATGGGAAAGGTTTTTGTTTGCATTTCCTGATGAACTGCTGAGCGTTACCTTACCTTAGCGGGCGCGCTTCCTAAAATTGAATAAAACAAGTTATCTGTATCGGATACACATCAAAAACCTCAAACAAACAAGAGCAAAAATGAAAGACAAAACACGTAGTTTTTCCCGGTCATCAACCGCAATGGCAGTACAAAGAAAACGCGACACACTTCCTGTTAACAATGCATAACAAGAGCAACGACACGAAACTTTACTCTTACGGGGAAAGGTAGGAGCGATCAGCTGACTGGTGACTGGCGTGATTGGTATGAGCAAGTGAGCAGCATGCTTGGCCGTCGCTCATGTGCGTGTGCGTGTCTGACTATGTAGGGTTCTCGCCACTTGCCTCACCCTCGACCACCGCGCCCAGCACTCCTCAGCACGCCCCTGACACAAGTCTTTCCTCGCCCGATCCATCACCGGGCGCCGCTACGCAAACTATTGGTTCTATTCTACTTTCCGCGGCACTTAGTAAAACACCCAAGGCTTCCTGTACCTCTTCCTAAAAGGCGCCAGAAAAAAAAAGGTGGTTCCGATGGTGGCTTTTACAGTACAGAGTAACTAATTAACGGAGTAGAAGATGACCGTGAAGATAATAAAAAAAAAGTAAAAAAAGTAAGGTTTCTTGAGTACCTTTCACAGTACAAATATACACCAAAATATAATAAAAACACTCACGTCCATAAACAAAACTTAATGAACAAAACTTAATGAATTCAAAACAGTAATGAGGAAGATAAAGTTTCATCTCTAAATTTCACAATACGAGCGACTTAATAAAAAGAAACATGTAAACCTTCACAAATGATCAGATTATCAATACCAATTAGCACATAAAGAGTGAAGTCAATGTTAGAGGAAAGCAGGAAGACACATCGGTGGTGCTCCTGTTTAATGAATCAGGGCAGGGACACCACATGATGCTTGTTGCTGCCGATGTTAGTTAATGCTGCTATTGCTCTGTTCTCCATCCCTTCACTCACACACACACACACACACACACACACACACACACACACACACACACACACACGTAATGTTACCGAGTGCAATTTCTAGTCCTCTCCCTCCCTCTCTCTCCCTCCTCTCTCAGCACACACACGTAATATAAAGGCAAACATACACACACTTTATGTTGATCCCCAAGACACCAGGATGCCGCGTCTTGATTGTATATCTTTTGGCGAGTCGTAAAAAATAAAACAGTATGGCCGCACACTCCTAAATAATCGCCGCATTATAGTAATGGAGAACGGCGCCTCATCAGACCGAGTGAGTTACGGCATCGGGGAGTGAAGGAAAACGAGAAAGAGAAAGATAGAGATAGAGAGGAAAGAAATCAGTACCTACCTATCGGCTCATGATCGTAAGAGAACATGAGGAATATCAAGAAGGGGAGAAAGTGATCCACGCATCATCCACGCATCCTCCACAGTCATCTTCTCATAGTCTTCCTCCTCACCTCGCCACATTCAACTGATGATGTTTCGATTCTTCTTTCACGATTGATTTTATGGCTTCACTCAGCTTTACAATCCTCCTTCTCCCCTCCTCTCCTTCTCCTCCTCCTCCTCCTACTCCTCCTTCTCCTCTTCGTCCTGCACCTCGGAAGCATCTCATTTGCCGCCGACGGTCACGCCCTCACCGCCCGCCGTCAGCATTAAGTTCTAATCTCTCGCTGAGTTTCGGAGCAAAAAGCGGCGCCTGTCGGGAAGTTGGTGGTGATGGCATTAGATTCAAAGACGGACGGGCCATCTGGCGGCATAACAGCGGCGTCGCAAGACCTTATCAGTACGTACTAGCACACTGTATCAAAGACTGTGGTGTGATGTGTGTCTTATCGTCGTCGTCAGTGTATCTTGGGTGTTTGTGTTAAAAAGGTTTAGTGTTGTTAATATCTTATGGTACTGTGCATTATTGAATGGTGTTTATTTTTTGTTGTGTTTGATGTTGTTGTATGGAACTACAATTCGCTAGTTCTGGATATCGATCTTATGGGAACATTTTTTATTAACTCTGAAAATAGTTGCTTACGTAGTTCCTTTTTTCTCTTTTTACTAAGTGACTACTGCAATAAGAATGAAATAACACTGAAATAACAAAACAACCTATGAAAATAACAACGGAAATAACTACAAATTATAGCCGTCTTTTCGTATCCCTCAAAATATCTCCTATGCACCTAATTCCTCTTTGTCTGACTAACCAAAGGAATCCCCCATGACAACTTTTACCTTTTCCAAACAAAACACTTGAGGATGAAGGATGATAAGAAGAATGGCCTCTCTCGGGTCATGGTAGCTTGCATAGGACAGAGCTTAGTAAATGATTCAAAATAGATAGAGAAAAGAGAGAAAAAAAAAAGGGAAATATTTCACTACCCAATACACTGCACCATACCACAAACCATCACGGAGCAGCACACACCATCACTATCATTCCTCCTCACCATATCTGAGTAAGGTGATATATTGACTAAGAAATGACGATATTAGCAAAATGAGCTCATAAATTAAAATCTTTCAACTACATGTCATCGTAGCTTTAAATGTATTTGTTTCTTAATATTCCCTGTTGATTAGGCATATTTATGGATGGGAATGATAGATGGTAATGGGTAAGCATGTTTTATACTGGGACTGCCACGTGTAGGCCTAATGGCTTCTTGCAGTTTCCTTTTTTTTTTTTTTTTCTTATATTCTTATGTTTTATAGCCATCTGGACTCTCATCCCTTCCCACCTCTCTCTCCCTAGTAACCACCTGTGCCTCACACTTACAAGTCCTCGTCTCGTGTTTGGAATGAACTTGAAAAAGAGCGCTGTAGATGCAATCACAGACGAACCCACAAGCATACACGTTTGGGTGGTTCAGGGTAGAGTGGACCATCATTTAAGATTCACACCTTCCCCGCATATCTCCCCTTGACCCCTAAAATTACTTCTGCTACCTTTACCTGCTTTTAGATTCTGCTTGACACCTCCCTTGCTGTTACTACTCGCTCTTATCTTGTTCGTTCGCTAATATTCTTCGCGTTAACCTCCCGAGCTCCGTGTTGTGGTGGCATCTGTCCTCTGGTTTCCTCGCTAAGTCAAGTTTTTGATAGTGTTCCGCGCTACACGTAAGTTTATTGCCTGTGTTGTTGTTCATACTTCCCTTCGTTGTTCGAGTTTATCGTTTTGCCCCAAGAAGAAGAGGAGGAAGAAATAGTGATGATAAATACAGAGACGATAAGAGTATAAATGTATGCATCTAGAAAACAGAGAAAATATAAAGTTTCAAAAATGGAAAGAAAGACGAAGAATATTAAAAGAAACGGAAACAGAAAAAAAAGAAAAACACACACACACACACACACACACACACACACACACACACACACACACACACACACACACACACACACACACACACACGTACAGTAACATAACCCGCAAAATTACTATACAAGTCTACTATATTTACAAAAAAAGCAAGCTTACGAACACATAAACAAGGAACCAATAACACACACACACACACACACACACACACACACACACACACACACACACACACACACACACACACACACACACACTCTTACCAAAAACAAAACCATAGTAACATAGCCATAAGAAAAAAAAAAAAACACCATACAACTCTTCTAAACTTATCCCCCGCTCAACACACACACACACACACACACACACACACACACACACACACACACACACACACACACACACATTCAATGGCATTCATAAATTATGCGGCGGCCGGGGCCTCGAAACCACGACCAAATATGAAGCAATCCAATCACGGGTGACAAAGTGAAGATTCCGATCGCCGGCTGATATTGTACTTAAATCACGCGGGAGGTAATTCGCAATTGATGATGTGATTCATCAACGTACCTCCCCCGCCCATGTAAGGTCCTCTCCCTGACCTCTGCTTTCATTGTTTTCATTCTGCACCGGCTTCCCTCGCGCCCTCGTTTGTGTGGCGTTCAGGGAGGTTAGCACAGGGAGGGCCGAGGGGCGAGGGAGATAAAGAGGACGGGGGAGGGAAAGGGGAGCTCTGCAAGGGAGATAAAGGGAGGGGAGAGGAGAGAAATAGAATGGGAAGGGAAAAAAAAGGGGATTTTGAAGGAAAGAGATAAAAGAAGGTGGAGGGGAGAAATAGAATGGGGAAGGAAAGAAAGGGTTTTGTATGGGGGATAGAGGAAAGAGAGGGGAGAAAGAAAATGGGGAGGGAAAAGGAAGCTCTGGAAGGAAGATAAAAGAAGGGAGACGGGAGAAAAGGAATGGGGAGGAGAAATGGAGCTATAGAGATAGATGCAATAGAGATGAAGAGAGGGAGAGGGGAGAAATATGATGGGGAAGGGAAAGGAGGCTTCTATATAGAGGGGAGGCAGAGGGAGAAGGGGAGAGAACACCAACGTTTGAGGGGGTAAACAGAGGAAGGTAAAGAGAAGGGGGGAGGGAAACTTGTATCAAGAGGGGAGGTACAAAGGAGGAGGGGAGGAAAGGGCCATGTTGAAGGGGAAAACAGAGGAAAGTAAAGAGTGAAGGGAGGGGGGAAAAACTGTTTCTGGAAGGGAGGGGAAGAGAGGAGGGGAAAAGGAAAGTAAGGCGGGGGAAGAGAGGGAAGAAATAGAACTACTTGGAAGAAAACGGACATGAAGGAAAAAAAAATAAAGAGGAGTTTTAGGGAACATAAGGGAATGGAAAAGGGAGAAATATTTAGTGAAGGGAAGAGGGGAAAGGGAAACACGCGGAATGGTATAAGGTATTCGGAACTAAGGGGGAGGATAAAGGGGAGACTGTATTGAGATAAAGGGTCATGAGGGAAGGAAAAGGGGGAGTTTATGAGAGGGTATATAACGAGAGAGAGAGAGAGAGAGAGAGAGAGAGAGAGAGAGAGAGAGAGAGAGAGAGAGAGAGAGAGAGAGAGAGAGAGAGAGAGAGAGAGAGAGAGAGAGAGAGTAAGCACAGGGGTGTCTACGTAGATGAGGGATATAAGTGGATGTAAAAAGTGAGAGGAGCGACGAGTGATGGGGAGAAATGGGGAGGGAGAGAGGACATTGGAAGTGAAGAGGAGGGATGTAAGGGAGGAAAAAAGGTGAGGGATACAGGACGAGGCACGTAAAGAGAAGCGGAATGGTAGGCGAGAGAGAAAATATGGGAGGGAGAGGGAGAGAAAAACACACATGCATAAGTTAGGCATGTAGAACCGAAAGTGGGAGAGAGAGAGAGAGAGAGAGAGAGAGAGAGAGAGAGGAGAGAGAGGAGAGAGAGAGAGAGAGAGAGAGAGAGAGAGAGAGAGAGAGAGAGGGATCAGGATAATGCCCGGCGGAGTCACAACAGCCAAGCGAGCACCCAGACTTAACATTTATAATCAAACCTTCCATTGTATTGCAATGAACTGCGTTACGCCTGACTAGACGACTCACCTACGCGCGCTCACACACACGCACACACACAGACACAACAGAAACACTAACAAAAACACAAATCAACTCATATCAAAAGGAAATGCAGATAAGGTCCCCATTTCACAAGTATAATGATGACAATAACTGTAATAATAGTAATAATAATAACACAAATACTAGGAGAGCCAGAGAACACATTATAAACAGGGAGAAAGAAAAGGGAGAACGGAGAAGTAGGGAGGTTAAGTGTGTGTGTGTGTGTGTGTGTGTGTGTGTGTGTGTGTGTGTAGGGGACGCTGTAGTGTTCACATAATGCAATGTAAATATATTCATCCCGTTAACAAGGTAGATTAATCACTTTACACCTGCGCATAAGTAATCACGATCAGTCTTGTTGATGAGTATTAAGGCGCACTCACCTGTATTGGATCCACCTCGCATATTATACCTGCGAGCCGCCCGCTGGAGGAGGCTTATTCGATTTCCCGGACGCATCTCCTCCTCCTCCTCCTCCTCTTCCTCCTACATATCCTACATTCGTCTCTTGTCCTCATGTAACCTTCACCTCCTATTCTTCTCCGTTTCAATATCTCCTCCATCTCCATCTCTTCTTTAGCTATTCTAAGTTATTTATCATCCTGCTCGTCTTGTCTAATATCTTTGAATGTATTGTAAGCTGTGTCAGGAAAGCCGTCGGGAAAGCACCGTCAGGAGAGTATTCCTCCGTCGGCTAGGTCATCGCGTCCCTTCGTCAGGAGAGTTTTTTTTTTTATCAAGTACAGTGCGAGAATTAAGTCCGATACGCCGGCGGGGTGAGCTTCGTCCGGCAGAATGCGATAGTTCAGTCGGGTACGCTGTCGGGATAATCAGAGGAGCATAAGAGCTACTACGTACGTTGAGCGGGCTCCGGTTGGGTCGTGTTCGGTGGGTGGTGGTGGTGGTGGTGGTGGTGTGAGTTCCCCGCCCGGCCGGGGTTCCCAGCGCTGGGCTCGGGGCCTTAATTCATGACTGATCAAACAGACGGATATTAACTGGGCACCTGATGGCCATTTCTCAAAGCGGTGGTCTGAGCGCGGCGCTGCATCTCACGCGGCGCCCTGATCATCATGGTATTAATACATAAATTAGTCATCAAGATCGTCGATTCAACTCCTCCCTCTCCCTGACCCTTCCTTTCCCCCTTTCCCTCTCTCCACCCCATCCTCCTCCAACTCTTCCTCCCTCCCTCTCCATCCCTCTTCCTCCACCTCCACCTCCTCCTCCTCCTCCTCCTCCTCTCCCGGTACCAAAACCCAGTGAGGCAGGACCAGACGTAAGTTACCTCGCCAATTCCTTGCTGTCAGTCCCCCGCCTTCACTCACCCATCACGTTAAGAGCAAAAATAATAATAAACCAATGCATAAATTTTTGTGTCCGGACCAGCATCAGTAGTAGTAGTAATAGTAGTGATGGTAGTAGTGAAAGATTAACACACACACACACACACACACACACACTCACACACACACCTGGACCCCAAATCTCATTCAGGTATTATAAGGTGGAGCGAATCTTACTGAAGGTTAGGATTGTGAATGGGAAGTGCTCAGCTGATCCATCATTGAAGTTATTAGCATTATTACATGACTGGCAGCACGGCTCTGGTGGTGGTGGTGGTGGTGGTGGTGGTCGGGAAAGGTAGTGTACAGTGATCAGAGAGAGAGAGAGAGAGAGAGAGAGAGAGAGAGAGAGAGAGAGAGAGAGAGAGAGAGAGAGAGAGAGAGAGAGAGAGAGAGAGAGAGAGAGAGAGAGAGAGAGAGAGAGAGAGAGAGAGTATAAAAATGTTTGGAGGAGGACGAGGAAAAAGAAAACACGATAAAAGAGGAAGGGGAGCAGGAAAGAAGACCATAAGCGAATTGGGAAGGAGAGAGAGAGAGAGAGAGAGAGAGAGAGAGAGAGAGAGAGAGAGAGAGAGAGAGAGAGAGAGAGAGTGTGTGTGTGTGTGTGTGTGTGAGAGAGAGAGAGAGAGAGTGTGTGTGTGTGTGTGTGTGTGTGTGTGTGTGTGTGTGTGTGTGTGTGTGTGTGTGTGTGTGTGTGTGTGTGTGTGTGTGTGTGTGTGTATGTGTGATCTAATTATAGTTGCGGTACATGTGTCCACCTTGTAACACTACGAACTACCTCCACCTCCTCCTCCTCCTCCTCCTCCTCCTCCTCCTCCTCCTCCTCCTCCTCATTCTTATGGCCTCCTTTGTCTCAACATAACATTGACAATTTCTCCATGATCGCCTCTAGGAACTTTCGAGTCCGTTATACAATTAAAAGATAATACAAACACTATTTCTCTAATTATATGTTGTTCTTTTGAAGTGCTAATGAATCTACTGACCAATTACTTCCTTTTACTTATACAGGTCAATGTCACTACACGTCTCAGTCTTGTGTGTTGTGATGATGGGAAGTGGCCGAGTGGTTTGCGAAATGTGTGTCAGTCGTCCTCTTTGCATAACTGAGGCGTGCAAGTAATTGACTGCAAATATGTGGTTTACGAAGAAAAAAGAAAAGAATAATAAAGAAGCTAGATATTCCAGTCCAAACTTATACTCTTCTTTTTTTTTTCTTATCAGTAGTTATATATAAATGCAAATAAGTATTTTGAAAAAAAAAAAAAAACCTAGATCTTCCAGTACAGACAGCTGCTCTTCTTTTTTTACTAGTCAGTTGTAACATACAGATTTGCATAAAAAGTAAGGCAAATTTATTCAAATATTCATGTCCCACATTAAATTTGACGTAATGATTAATAGTGCAAAAAATATTCGCGTGTAAAGTAATCGTATACTACTACTAACAGATGGAAAGCATAAATAAACCCGAAAATGAATTCAATCTTTGCAAAAACTGGTTTGAAAAAAAAGGCATCTTGTCAAAATAACATTATCTCGCAGTCCAATAAACGTTAGTAACAAATTTAGAAACACACAAAAACTGACAGCTGCTTTGTTAAAAACGATCTCGCATTATACTCGAGAAGGGAACGAGATAAATGAGCTTACATGTAAACTGCCTTGTTCTCTTAATACTCCTGCTGTCTCATCAATGGAAAGAAACCAAAGTCTCGTTCCTTAATAGAAAACACTACAGTTTACTCGTGTGATCTGAATGACGCGACGATCACAGGACAGTAACAGCACTACAAATGAAAGAGTTGACCAATATCTTCACTCCTTCGTCCCTCTTATTGGTAAATGGTGGAACTCTATGCCTGTTTCGTCTTTCCCTTATTCCCATGACCTGAAGTACAACACTATGAAATGAAAGGGCTAACCAGTGTCTTCACTCTCTCGTCCCTCTCACTGGTAAAGGGGTGGAAGTCTCTGCCTGCTTCTGCTTTCCATTAATGCTATGAGCTGAACTACTGCAAGACAGGAGCATCAAGTTATCTAAGAAACTACAATTGCCTTGATTTTTTACTTCCTTTACGTTGATTTTTTAAAAAAGCGGCAAATGAGCGTTTTTTTTCTTAACTTTCTTTCTCTTCTTCTGTCTCCTTAACACATAAAAAGAAAGGAAGAGTAAATAGACTGGGGGAAAAAATATTAGACTGCATTCTTGATATCAAAAAGAAAATTCCAAAAACCCGCAGTGCACAAAAATATTTAGTTCTGAGAAATGCCCACCACTTTCTTCTCCCGGCTGGCAGGTGTCCCGTGTATAGTGAGTACACATAAACACATAAACGTTGGAAATGTCCACTAATATCGCTCCATAAGGGTGAAAGCAAGAGCTGCGTACAAAAGCAATATCGGTTTTCACTTTTGGAGAAGCCCAGACACTCCTCTTTTGATACGACGCGATCCTCTATGATACGCGATTCGAATCCATATAATCCTTTTTATCACGTATTATTCCTATAAGCCAGGAGGGGGACACGTGATCGCAATCCTTAAAACGTCCTCTCCAATCCTTCTTATCACATGACGGCGTAGGTACAAGTGATTGGGACCCTTATATAGTCCTTCCATCAGATCCTTTTAATCACGTACCTTTCCTATAAGACGAGATGGCCACAGGTGACTGGAATCCTTATTATAATCTGCCTTTCTAATTCGCCTTAACACGTCACACTTCTCTAAGCCGGGGGAGGTACAGACAATTAGACTCCATATATAACTCAAATCACGTCCTCTTCCTATAAGACGGGGAGCTACACGAGGCTGACGCGATTGGAATCCTTATGTCCTGTGTTGCTCTGTACACTCGCTGCCTTAAAATGTGAGGGTAAGAAACGTAGAGTTCATTGGTGTTTGGGTTCGTCTGCGTGTGTGTGTGTTTGCGTGTGTGTGTGTGTGTGTGTGTCTGTGTGTGTGTGTGGACCATATCCTGAAACACTTCTGCCCACACCTGGACTATTTTTAAACGGCTCTAGTTGAAGTGACACGGGTTGTTATTAAGGGAGATTTCTCTTTTCGTTTTTAGTGATAGATTAACAGAATTTTTGCATTATTACCAGGAGAAAACACGCTTGAAAATCCGGCTAATCACCTGTGTGGCCTTCGAAAAATAGTCGTGGTGACACAGTGAGAGAGAGAGAAGCGTTCTAGAATACAGGTCTGTGTGTGTGTGTGTGTGTGTGTGTGTGTGTGTGTGTGTCATATATCAGGCGTCACACAAGGTTGGAATCTGTCAAAGAGAAGCATCTGTATGAGAGTCAACACTTTAGTCTTTACTATGGAGAATTGTGACTCTCTCTCTCTCTCTCTCTCTCTCTCTCTCTCTCTCTCTCTCTCTCTCTCTCTCTCTCTCTCTCTCTCTCTCTCTCTCTCTCTCTCTCTCTCTCTCTCTCTCTCTCTCTCTCTCTCTCTCTCTCTCTCTCTCTCTCTCTCTCTCTCTCTCTCTCTCTCTCTCTCTCTCTCTCTCTCTCTCTCTCCTTCCTGTTTGCCATGACCTACCCTACTTTCTACATCTGTTTGTCTCTATGTCTCTGTCTATCTGTCTGCTCTCTCTCTCTCTCTCTCTCTCTCTCTCTCTCTCTCTCTCTCTCTCTCTCTCTCTCTCTCTCTCTCTCTCTCTCTCTCTCTTAGCCCATTACAGGCGCATCTAACCAGGTGGAGTATCATCTACCCTCCTCCTCCTCCTCCTCTTCCTCCTCTTCCTCCTCCTCCTCCTCCTCCTCCTCCTCCTCCTCCTCCTCCTCCTCCTCCTCCTCCTCTTCCACCACCACCACCACCACCATCTCTTGTACCTTCTCTCCTGGGCGTCTTCCTCTTTTTAATTACATCTTTTAATTACACCTTTTTGCCGTATTAATTTTCCTTGCTACTTCTCCCTTCGTGTTCCTCCCTGGCTTCTGTTAACCTTAATTGCCTTATTGCCATGGCGGTTCGCTGGTAAGTTGGCTTTCTAATATTCGTTTCCATCTTCTTGCCTTTATTTATTCATTTATTTATTCATTTATTTATTATTTATTTATTTTTTTTAGTGTGTGTGTTTGTCTTGGGTATATTTCCGATTTTTACGCTTGTTCCTTTTCTTTATTATGTGTGGTAAACTTTGCTGTGTGTGTGTGTGTGTGTGTGTGTGTGTGTGTGTGTGTGTGTGTGTGTGTGTGTGTGTGTGTGTGTGTGTGTGTGTGTGTTTTCTTGTTTTTCTCTTTCTGTGCTTCATTGTTGAGATTTGTTTCTCTCTCTCTCTCTCTCTCTCTCTCTCTCTCTCTCTCTCTCTCTCTCTCTCTCTCTCTCTCTCTCTCTCTCTCTCTCTAGTAGTCTTCCGGCCTTTCCCTCCCTTTAAACAGCCATCCTCCAATATTCCTCACTTCCCTCCCTTCATACTCATCCCAACTCACTCCCTAAACAGCCCCTCCTCCCTTAGCCCCTCTCTAATCTTCACACCCTCGCTCTCACACTTACCTCCCTCCCTTCCTCCCTGCCAGCTTCCTTCCCTCCCTATCCCTCCGAGTCGGTATCCCATTCTCCCTCCCATCCCTCCGTCCCACCTCTCTCCCTTCTCTCCCTCTGCCTCAGCGCTGGCTCGGCCCGGCTATCAGCAATGCACATACATTTCAATCCAAATTACGGGAATAAATCAGGCGTCCCTCCAACATGTAATTATTGCTGCACCGCCCTCATGCAAGACAAGTAGGGGTAGCCTCTGTCCACTCCTGCTGCTGCTGCTGCTGATGCTGCTCCTGCTGGGGCTGGTGGTGGTGCTGTTCTATTCCTGGTGGTGGTGATGGTGGTGGTGGTGGTGGTGGTGGTGGTGTTGGTGATGGTTTTGTTGTTCCTGGTGGTGATGCTGTTTCGTTTCGTGGTGGTGGTGGTGGTGGTGGTGGTGGTGTGGGTTTTTCTTGCTCTTTTCTCTGTTTTCTTGTTCGTTTATTTTTTTTTTTTGTCTTTTTTTCTTTTGTTATTGTTCTTGTTATTCTTCTGGTGTTGCTTCTTTTTTTCTCTTTCTTCTTCTTCTTCTTCTTCTTTTTCTTCTTCTTACAATTTCATCGCCATCTTTCTTGTGTCTGCTTAATATCGATTATTTTTATTCTTTTTCTTGTTTGCTTTTCTAGATCAATCTTTAGCCTTTTTCTCTCCTCTTTTACCTTCTCCGTTCTCCTAATCCCATCTCTTCCTCCTCAACGTTTTTATTGCATATTTTTCCACCTCTACATTTTCTAAAATCCAGCTATCACCTTTTTACTTATTTCGGATAATTCCATCCCGTTTTATTTTATTTATTTACTTCCCATTCCACTCGTTCCTCGCATATATTTTTCCCCAAGTCACACTATTTACATTTTTTACCTTTCCTGGCTCGTAATGGCATCGAATCCTTTCCGTTAACTTTATTTCCTCTCCTCGATCCCTTTCTCTCCCCGGCGTGATGCTTGAGACTGATTCCTTATAGCGGTGGACGTGGAGACACTCTTTTTACCACGTGTCGATCCCATGATGGTAAAGAGACGCGCCCCTCGAGCCCCAGTGAAGGGAATCCAATGCTAAGGGCACGATTTCTTTATGTTTTGGGTGTATGCATTTTCCCTCGATTTATTTCCCGAATATATCCACCTTAATAGTGTTTCATTTGGCAAATTTAGGTGTGTATTTCAGAGGGAGAGTCCATTTTTATCTCGGGGGGTAGTGGCAAGCAGAGATAGAGAGAGAGAGAGAGCGAGAGGGAGAGAGAGAGAGGGAGAGGAACGGCGCGAGAGAGTGAGAGTGGATAGAAGGGAGAAGGAGGGAGAGTATATGCATGCTGGGTGGGAAATCTGACTGCCTCTGTCTGTCTGTTTGTCCGTGCGTCGTTATGTCTGTTTTAACTTATTTTTCTTATTTTTTATTTCACTTCTGGGAGCGAACGAGGGCAGGGCGAGGAAGGGGCGAGAGAGGTCATGGAAGAGGTGCACATGGGCGGAATGGGTTGGCCGGGAGAGGCGAGGGAGGGGAAAGTATGCATGGGAGTGCTTGGAATGGGCGGAGATGGGCGTTGGTAAAGAATGGAAGGTTAGAGTCAAGATGCGGGTGGAGGTGAAGCCAGTATGTGTGTGTGTGTGTGTGTGTGTGTGTGTGTGTAGGGATGGAATGTGAGTGTGATAGGTTGATATGGGCGTGTCTAGAAAAGAAATGCGATAAAGCTAACGAACACACGAACATACGTAAGACTAGAAGCTGTAAGTCAGTGAGGTTCAACAGACATGGTTGGACATAAGAAGCTAAGTGTCTCTAGTTAGGATACTTGAAAAAAAAAAAAAAAAAAACATTAGAAAAAGACTGATAGGACACAGAAGAGAGGATAAGAAAAGACCCATTAGACATGCGCTGAACAGGACATAGGTAACTGAACAGAGGGTGAAAGTGGGACAAAAATAGGTATAAACATAACTAGACATAAATAGGACACAGGATACAATGGAAATGGGTACCGCTGAGTTACGGGTAGGGTGAAAGGTTACGGGACATGTGGGTGTGCTGGACATGGGGTTGGACATAGGCTTGGCGGGAGGGGGAGGGGACATGGCGGGAGGAGCGTGTGTGGGCCAGCGGGGAGAAAAGACAGTCTCAGACACCGAACAAGACAGCAGGTTATTGTCGGTGAATTTTGATGATGCTCTCGCCTCTGTGTGTGTGTGTGTGTGTGTGTGTGTGTGTGTGTGTGTGTGTGTGTGTGTGTGTGTGTGTGTGTGTGTGTGTGTGTGTGTGTGTGTGTGAGTGTGTTCAATTTGTTTTTATCATACCGATGTTTCTATTCCTGAGCACAGCAACGTAATAGATCTTGTTGTGGTGGTAGTTCCAGTAGTTGTAGTAGTAGTAGTAGTAGTAGTAGTTGTAGTAGTAGTAGTAGTAGTAGTAGTAGTAGTAGTAACAGAAGTTTTATAACCAGTATTACTACAACTAGGACTACAGCAACAAATACTACTACCAACACACAACGCTCTTTTCCAATAATTTCCAATAAACAAACAACTTGAGGCACAAAAACACACCCACTACCAAAACACTCTTTAAACTCTCAGCATTTAAAACTCACACTCAAATAAAGACAACACAAAATAT
>NC_087154.1:36037026-36084526 GCF_035594125.1 Scylla paramamosain
CTAAGTGGTTAAGAAAAACTGCTCATAGTCAAGTCTATCGAAGTGTGTGTGTGTGTGTGTGTGTGTGTGTGTGGGTGTGTGTGTGTGTGTGTTCTGGACCCCCGCTCACTCCTCGCCCTACCTCCACAGAAACTAGCAATATCATTTGCTGTCGAGCCACATCAGGTCACGCTAGCCAGAGTGTGACCGGGCTGGAGGTGACCCTCGGTGACCAAGGCTCGCGGGGCCACACCAGCTGCCAGTAAATGATAATACTTGATAGGAAGTAATTGAAGTACGAGAAGTTAGGCAACGCCACCTACCACGCCACGCTGCCGGGCGCACGACTCAAGTTCCTTACACTCGAAATTACTCGTTTTGGAGACTGTAAGACTGGCAGCGAGGAGTCTTATAAATCAAACAAAATAGGCATGAGAAATTAAAGCGGGAAATTCTGTGCTAATTCTTTAGTTTCCGGCGTGCTGAGGAGGCTGGAAGCGGCCCCTTTATGCTTCCCGGTCATTAGAATTCCTCACGTCCAGGAGTGTCGGTCGGTCGGCCCTTGTTTACTGTAGCTGCTGAAAGGACCCTCATCTCCCAGGCGCTCCCACGCATCTCGCAATAATCAGGCCTCAAACACTCGCCAATTGCCGCTAAACGAAATACTCATAAAACGCTCAGCCGTAAGACTCGATGCGGCTGAAATACTCAAACAAACGTGAATTTACAACAGGACAAAATAATCAGAAAAGCCTTCGCTGTTACGAGTCTTGAGCTAAGAGAATGATAACCTAAGATAAGTTATTAGAATGAAACTGCATTTTTATACGTGAAATATACTTGATTTTAACTTTGAACTAAAACGTCTTGAACAATAAAAAAAAAAGGAAAAGAAAATGAAAAAAAAAAAAATTGCATCCCACGACTTTGTGGAGAGGATAAGACGGCGGGAGACAGCAGCAGCAGCAGGAGAAGCAGTGACAGAGGGCAGACCAGACCTTACCAGACCTGACGAAACCAGACCAACAGACCCCCGCATAGTTTTATTATAACGAACGTTCCTCTAAATGACCCTCAAACGACCTTAAATGACCCCGCCATCCGGGTGGGAGTGAGACTATGACCTCTCGCCCGGCCCCGTCCTGTCGCCACTTACAAATGGGGTGTCAGTAGCCTTAGAGCCGGCCAATATTGAACTACGTTAGGAAGACTTCTACTGTCGACGCTCCTGCTGCTGCTGCTGCTACTGGTGCTACTGGTGTTGGTCTTAGTGGTGATGGTGGTGGGGGAGGGTGGTGGTGGTGGTGGTGGTGGTGGTGGTGGTTCCTCCTGCCCCCCTAGCCAGACCAGTGCTGCTCCCTTGCTGTGTTAATGCTGCGTTCGTTAGAGCTGCTTCTGTTTGTTGTTATATCTGCTCCCCTGTATCGTCTACTAGTCCTCCTCATCTGGACCTCCTTTGTTCTCATCTTTCCTTCCTCCTCTCCTTTGTTCCTATTCGTTCTTTCCATTCGTCCATCTCTCTCGCGTCGCCGCCTCTCCTTTCTTTTTGTGTCCATCGCTCTTTCACTATTGATGATACGTTAATGGTGTTTGGTTTACTACAGGTTAATATTCGTAGGATTTGAGGCTTTAAAGTGAAATGGGAAATAGGAAAGTGATTGATTTTTTTTTTTTGTGGAGTTAAACTTTCTGTATTTTAAACTTGTATTTAGCTTTATTCTTGTTTATTAAAGTAATCTAAGGTTACTCCAATAAACTGACGGATCATGACGTCATAGGCAGTCACAGTGATGGCAAACAAACCTCACAACATAAATTACACTCAGATAAGAATTGAAGACAAACACTGAACACTGGAAAACAAACGCAGCAGGCCACTTGACTTCTAACCAGGACTGTAGTACATATACGCGTGGGTTTTGCGGGATCTCTGTGGGTGTATTTTGCCTCCGTGGTGGCGGAGTGGAGTCCGTGTGTGGAGAAATACGTCCTTTACCAGTGTGATATTACGGCGTTTTACTACATGGCAAATACGTAACTTCATATTGGTGGCACTTGACTCCCCGTCCCTCGCGGCACCAGATACTCGTACGAGGGGGAGAGAAAAATTGTCGCGTCTCATGAAACTGGCTACTCTTTTTCTTGTTTTGTCTACACAGGTAAAGATTTCTATTCGTTTTTATTTGTTACACATTCCCCTGTCTTCGTAATCCTATGCACATGTTATTTCGTTTCGGTTCATCTTGTTTTGCATGTAAAATGTCATATCGTTGTTTTCTGGTAATCTTTTCCCCTGTCAGTTTATTAAGAGTAGTCGGTAGTTCAGAAGATAGTCAGGTATCCTTGTTCTGGACTAACGTAATTCCCTGCCACCAGTTTTTTTTTTTTTATTGCTATGTATGTTATTCTTTCTTGTATCGGTTTACTATGTGGCAAATCCTCCCCTTTATCATGTATCACCACACCCTTCCTTTTATCAGGTTACCGGGCTTAACTTTCCTTTCATTAACTTATCTGACACATATCACTTCCTCTTATCTCCTTTTTATTGAGTTATGTAGTATGTCTCATTTCTATTACACGATATCATGCACATCCTTCTCTGTTATTGAATTATATGGTGTAATTTTTCTTTTTTATTTATTATATCTTCTGTTACATCCTTCATTTTTCCGCTTGTTTCCTTTCATTTTGAGTTATTTGGTGGGCTCACTTTTATTAAACATTATGTGATATATTTCTCTTTTTCATTAAGTCATCTTGTAGTTTTCCCTTCATTTTATCTTCTATGATATCCTTTATTTCTTTTATCTCTTCTTTCCTTTCATATTGAATTATTTGGTTAACCCATTTTTATCATACATTATCTAGCATACTTCTCTCTTTATTAAATCATCTTCATTATATCTTCTGTTATTTTTTTTTTACCCTTCTAATTTCTTTTTACACCAAGTTATTCCGTATACCCATTCTTTATTAAGCACTCTACAACATACTCGTCTCTTCATTAAGGCATCTTGTAGTGTAGCCTTCATCACGTGCGTACAGCTTCTGGTGCGTACCCTTTTGGATCAAGTTAATCAGATACACTCTTTCCGTTGGCTATCTGGTATATCCGTCCCCTTATTAAGTTAGCTAAGTATTCCCTCCGTCCTCTCCTGCAAATGATTCAGATGCAGGAGTGGCCATGAGGAAGGATCTTGGGCGGCTTGAGTCACCACATCCACGACCTCTCGACCGACCGACCCACCAAGACTATACGAGTTGATTTTAATCCCTCCAATTAAATCCCTGCCCTCGTGCCCGTCGCCGCCGCTACCGCCAGCACCTCCCACCCCCACCACCACCACCACCACCACCGTCAACGCCTCATACACGTCAACGCCGCTACCAATCACGCCAAAGACAGACGTAATAATGGACCAATCAGGTAGTGGGATTAAACGGCGTCATTTTCGCCAACCAATCACAGCCACGGTGACAGATGGCATTTCTAGACCAATGGGGGAAGAAGAGGTTGATTTGCACTCCCGGTAAGAACTTAACTCGAAGGGGACGGTGAAAACTTCCTGTGTCCCGGAGTGATTTGTGCCTCATAATGGGTCTGCTTTACGGGGCGTGCGAGGTGCGGGTTTGAGGCGAGAGGAAGGAATGACGGAAGAGGACAGGAGGAGGAAGAAGAGGAATTAAAGAGCAGTGGCTGATGAATGGAGGAGAGGAAGAGGAAACAAGAGTGACGAGTCGCCGGAATATGGGAAGTAAATTAAATACCTTGAGGTCATTATTTTCTTGTCCCCACGTCTCTCTCTCTCTCTCTCTCTCTCTCTCTCTCTCTCTCTCTCTCTCTCTCTACGTTATTGCTCTGTCATCTTTGTGCTGGTCATTGGACGTACCAAACCTCATCATTCCTGACACACACAAACAAACACACGCATACACACACACACACAAACAAACACACGCATACACACACACACACACACACACACACACACACACACACACACACACACACACACACACACACACACACACACACACACACACACACACACACATACTATCAACACCTAACTGTAACATGAACGAAAACTATTCACGCTATTTCGAAAAACCAATTCATTCAACCTTTTACCAGGAACTCTTGAACGCATACACACAAACACACAAACACACGCACACCCACACGCACGAAATGCACTATAAAAAAACAATGCACACACTAACGTAATGCAAACCGGACATAGACACACACTGGCACACACACACACACACACACACACACACACACACACACAAATTTTCAAGTTTTTTAAAACTAGAAATATATATATATATATATATATATATATATATATATATATATATATATATATATATATATATATATATATATATATATATATATATATATATATATATATATATATATATATATATATATATATATATATATTTTCTTTGGGGATTACAAAAGCAATCTTAGTCTACTAGTTTCCAGAGAATGACTTTATTTCTCAGTAAAATATGACTTTTTTTTTTCAACTCGTGACCTACACAATGAAGGGAATAACAGTGAAATTAACGGACTAAATGAATCTAAACCTAACCTAACCTAGTCTAACCTAACCTACGCATCAGGTGAAAACACTTATGTAATTTCAATATTATCCTTCCCTTTCTAAAATCCCTATATTGAAACACACAAAGACATGAAAAGCAAAGAAAAGTGGACATATAAGAAAGGTAATGAATCCCGCCCCTTCGCCAGTGCCTCCTCCCGCAACAGCGATCATTCCCGCTTCACCTGAGCCGCCAGAAGTAGCTCCGAGCCACCTACTAACTAGATATTTATCCCCAAGCCTTTCCCTGGACGCCGGCCTCCCATTACACTCTAAGCCGCGCCAGAGTAGGTGTGGGTTACCTGCACACCAGATAGTCTCCTCTCTCTCTCTCTCTCTCTCTCTCTCTCTCTCTCTCTCTCTCTCCGCCATAACCCTTCTGCAGCATCCCTCAGTGACAAATTCAGCTGATCCTCCGCCACTGCTGGAGAGAGAGAGAGAGAGAGAGAGAGAGAGAGAGAGAGAGAGAGAGAGAGAGAGAGAGAGAGAGGAAAGGAGGAAAGGAGGAGGGAGAGATGGAAGAGGAGGGAGGCGAGGCGAGACGAGGCGTCCGCACCGTAGCGTTATGGTTTAGTCGGGGCTCAGGAGGCGAGCGAGGTTCATTTCCAGCACGAAACATTTCCCTTATTCTCTCGCTCGTGACACCACTGGCCGTATAATGTGGGCAAGTTGAAGCGCTCGCCCGGACACCGCCGCCGCCGCCACCACCGCCGCCGCCGCCGCCTCCGCGTTTCCCCCATCATTCTTCATTGGCTATCGTCTAGTTTAATTTTGGTGAGCGCGCGAACGTCCGCCTCTCTCCTCCACCCCAGGGCCCCCGAGACGCTTCTTTAGGGGTGAAATCCAGCAACAGGAGGCGCTGTTTAATATGTGGCGTGGCTGCGAAAGCGAGGACTCAAAAGGCAAAGGGGTGAAATCGAGGGAAAGAATGCAAGATAAATATTTAGCAGGAGTGGACACAGCTCCGCCTTTCTCACCGACGCCGCTGCAACTCAGAGGGGAAGCTTCGCACGCTGACGACCAGATGGCAGCAGCGGCGTCGTTGTCGTAGTCACTGCTGCCACTACCACCACCACCACCGCCACCACCATCAGTATTACCTTGAAATATCACAAGTGAAAGATCTCGTCAACTGTAGTGTTTTGTTTCCCTGGTGTGCGAGTCTAGTGCTTTCTTTATGTGTGTATATGTTTTATGTTTTCATCACGCTCTCTCTCTCTCTCTCCTCTCTCTCTCTCTCTCTCTCTCAAAGGGTAAAAAAAGAGTTATCGCGCTCTTAAGTGGAAAATACACCAGCACGAGCTGAAAAAGAGGAGTAAATAAGCCTTGAAACAAATCTCTCTCTCTCTCTCTCTCTCTCTGGCAGCACGCGTAGTAAGAGTAGTAGTGGGCGGCGGCGGCGGCGGCGGCGGCGGCGGCGGCGGCGGTGGTGGTGGTGGTGGTGGTGGTTGTAGTAATGAATGAAAGGCCGCACGCCAAATAATTACCAGTGATAGACGGATTTCCGAAATAACCTTCGCCTCTTAAATCATTGAGCAAAGTGTCATTACCAAAACAGCTGATTCGGGCGTAATGTTCGACCGTACCATTGGCCGTATTGACAGTCAGACGGATCTCTCTCTCTCTCTCTCTCTCTCTCTCTCTCTGGGAGCGCGTGGCCACGGTCGAGTGCTTTTCGCCGCCAGCTGGAGTAAAATTTCCACGTTATTTGTATTTTTTGTCAATGGAGTAGTAAGCGCCAGTGTGTGTGTGTGTTTGTGTGTGTGTGTGTGTGTGTGTGGACAGAGAGAGATGGAGGGATGGAGGGAAGGGTAGAGAAGATGGGGGGGCGGTTGGAGGGTAGGATGGAGGGGATAGAGGAAAGGGGTATAGTAGGAGGGTAGGAGGGAATGGAAGGATGGAGAGATGGAAGTACGGGGACGCTGGGGGAGGGATGGAGGGATGGAAGGAAGGGGACGTTGGGGAATGGAGGGATGGAGGGAAGGGAAGGGGGAGGAAGTTAATTGGAGGGAATGGAAAGACAGAGAGATGTGGAGGGAAGGGAAGGGGTATGATAGGGAAAAGGGGAGGGATGGAGGGATGGAGGAAAAAGAGAGTGAGAGAAAGAGTGATTCATTCATTTACGTACTGGACCTTAGTAGCAGAGAGAGAGAGAGAGAGAGAGAGAGAGAGAGAGAGAGAGAGAGAGAGAGAGAGAGAGAGAGAGAGCATACTAATGGGACGTGCATGATTTGTCTTTCATTTTACTCTTTTTTTTTTGCCAAGCTGCAACAAAACATCTCTTTTCAGGGTTGGGTGAGGGAAGAGAGGGAGAGGAGGAGGAGGAGGAGGAGGAGAAAACGGGTGTATTTTATTGTATTTTTCTTTTTTTTGTGTAGTTGTTGGCTGGTGTTGCAATCTGTTCCGTCCTAATCTGTCCTATTGTATCTTTTATATATTGTTGTCCATGCTGATCGTGTTGCGCCCGCCGATGAACACTTCACTCCCTTGACTCGCGATATTGTGTTGCCCTTTCCCCTCCATCGCCACCACCACCACCACTACCACCACCACTACGAACTCTATCATAACCAACACCAATACTACTCTCACTAACATTACGCACAACCACCACCACTATCACCTGCAACCACTATTACCACCACCACCACCAACACCTCTCTATTATAACCACCACCATCACCACCACCTCAAACACTGCTTCTACCATCCACATCAACATCTCTAATACTACTACCACCACCACCAACACTAACAGTAACACCACCTGTACCACCAATAACAACACTACAACCACTACTACCACCATCACCACCAGCATTAACATCACCCCCCAGCCCTACTGCTTGCATTACCTTCACCATCACTTCGTCTCAGTCACTAATATTTCAGCATCGTGACCTTCTAATTTGCTCCTGCCTTGTCCTTGACTTTTAGATTGAATGTAATTGCTAGCATAGTGGACGACGAGGACGACTATCTCTCTCTCTCTCTCTCTCTCTCTCTCTCTCTCTCTCTCTCTCTCTGAATGTGGAAATTTGACATGAAGAACCACCGTAGGCGAGAATGTAATGTTAAAATGTAATAATGGTAATTTGCAATGGCTGGTCTCCTCCTCCACCTCCTCCTCCTCCTCCTCCACCTCCTCCTCCTCCACCTCCTCCTCCTCCCTCAGCAGCCGGGAGGTACTCTGCGGTTCTGTTTCCCAGTGCTACCGACTGCTTTATTCTCCTCTTCCTCTTCCTCATCTTCCTCCTCCTCCTCCTCCTCTTCCTCCTCCTCCTCTTCCTCCTCCTCCTCTTCCTCTCCCTCATACCACTACCACACTACCTCCATCAATATTAATTAAACGACCAACTTAATCCTACTACTACTACTACTACTACTACTACTACTACTACTACTACTACTACTACTACAACTACTACTACTACTGCTACCACCACTATTATAATTTTGTCATATCTATTTCCTTACTACCACCACCACCACCACCACCACCACCACCACCACCACCACCACCACCAACAACACCATCACCACAGCCACGACCACAGCACAGCACGCCTTCGGACGCCCTATGCTGACTGAGGCTTTATGCTGTATGTATAAACTTGGGCTTACTATACATGCATATACATAGGGAGATACATAATGGATGCGAATGTGTCAGACAGAGGAGGGTAGAAGTGGCGACGGTATAGAGTATAGAGCTGGCCGGTGGTGGTGGTGGTGGTGGTGGTGGCTTAGAGAGGGGTCGCTCTGCCTCCCAGACCGCAGGTGCCCAGCGAATTAAGTTTAAGTTTGAAGGACTTGGAGAGAGAAGTCCTGGTGTTTAGTGGTCAGCCGAGCGAGCACCTCTCTCTCTCTCTCTCTCTCTCTCTCTCTCTCTCTCTCTCTCTCTCTCTCTCTCTCTCTCTCTCTCTCTCTCTCTCTTTCTCTTTCAAGCCTTTCGTCTCAAACGCCGCCTGATCGTCTCGTAAACTCATCTTAACTCTTATCTCTCCCGCTGAGCATCTTTCCGTGGAGGAAGACGAAGAGTTTTGGTGCAATTGAATACCACCCCGCGGTATAAACTAATAATCAGGCTGCAAACTTGGTCAACTCATTGAGATTCCAAACAGCAAGTTACAACGGCGTATCCACATTTGAATTCCATGCAATTACATGTTATCTATAACGACATATGCATACACATTTATTCTCGGGGCGTGTGTGTGTATTGCCCCTTCTCGGACCCTTGAGAACTACTGCGAAAATAACAATGATAAAAAAATTGTTATTCTTATACTACTTTCTCCATACTTAGGCCGAATGAAGGGTTATGCAACTGATAAAAAGTTATAATTGAATTCAAGAAGTCGGATGTCATTTCTGGAGTTCCACATGTGCCGCCCAAACATTATGTTCAAACGTACAGTAATGTATTCCCAGCCCGCTGACCCTAATCAAGGGAAACGCTTCGACTATCATCCACAACTTTGCTCCGTTTCGTCGCGGTGTCTTTAGGGTTTCCCGGCTTCTTGGGCTCCTAGGGCATGTCTGGGGGGGCAAGGGAGGGTCACCTGTAAGGTCACAGGTGGGCAGGGCGCCAGGGTGGCCCTGTCGAGGTGTCTCTGGCAGGGGAGGGCGCGGCGGCGGGACGGGAGCCACTGAGAACGAGCGAAGATGAACGAAAGGTGTGAGAAACGTGGTGGACTTGGGTCTCCTGCATTGTATTCGCCAACAACAAAGGCAAGCAGAGTTTAGAACAACTTGTTTAAAATGCAAATGAGAAACTCAATTATTGGCCGTATGCAAATTAGACTATGGGTGTACTCTAATTAAAATCCCTTGATTAATATGCAAATTTAATAAGATTATACAGTGGGAACCGAAATTAATTTCGAAATTAGGGGTGAAATTTTGCACACACATGGCAAAACAAGGAGGCTCATGGTGGACGAGGTGCCTTGGACGTGTTCCGCCAAGCAGGGCCAAGACGCGCCATTTCTGCCCTTACACACTCCCGACGTAGCGCCCATTTTCACTCCGCGCTCCGGGGAAATAGAACTGTACTGTAACAACACTCGGGAGTTGATCACGAAAGGTTCCTGTGTCATAAAATAATTTCCCGGGTAATCTGAGGCGCCAAGGAGAGAGTGTAACGTAACACAGGGAGGCGCGCACCCTTGGTAACACTGGCGGGGAGGCGACGCTGGGTAACACGGTGGTAACGCGTCCTCATACCGCCCCTCCTGCACCCTACCCCCACCGCCTCACCCTGACCCACGCAGCTGATTGGTGGATAGAGCTGCTCTTCGAAGGGAGGAGGAGGAGGAGGAGGAGGAGGAGGAAGAGGAGGAGATGATCGTGTTGTATGGTGGTGTGGTGGAGGTGGTAGCTAACAGTAGTGGATGACAAGTTGATTTTGTAATGAGGCGGAGCTTCAAAGGTAGAAAGATAATAAGATAAAGGAAAGAATACCTGATGAAAGTGGACTTTGCTGGGGGTGAAGGAATAGTTGAAGGGGATGGAAGGGGTGTTGAAGGGAGGGTGAGGGTGATGGGAGATAGTGGACGAAGGAGGACATTCATCGATATCTTTACGAGGAGGCCAAGAAGTGACTGATAGATGAATAGCGAGATGAAGTTGACATGAGCGAAGAGGAACGATGTAACAATTGATCAAAGAGGGAGGGAAGCAGAGAGAGAGAGAGAGAGAGAGAGAGAGAGAGAGAGAGAGAGAGAGAGAGAGAGAGAGAGAGAGAGAGAGAGAGAGAGAGTCCGGGAGGGAGGAAAGGGACACTGAATTGATGACTCAGGGGAGAACAGTTGACCAAGTTGATGAATTGACCTTCTGGTGGCCTGATGAGGTGGAGAGGTTGACGGGAAGGAAGAGAAAAGACAATGATGAGGATGTAAGGTCACTTTGGCGCGAGTCAGGGGAAAAAAATACAAGAGAGAAAGGGAAAAGGAAAAGGAATCGAGATAGTTTCACGTCCTGCATTTGCTGTATAATGTATTCTACGTAACTTCGTGTGTGTGTGTGTGTGTGCCAGTAGAGATGACGTGGAGGGGGTGGTGGTGGTGGTGGTGGTGGTGGTGGTGGTGGTGGTGGCGGTAGTGATGGCGGCGGTAGTGGAGGAGTAGACATATAAAGTAGTGAGTGTGATAAGTCCCAACTTACATATGTACAAGTTAGGGCGAAATAAAGCCAGAACAAGGCGGAGCTGAGGGACCCAAATTTGTTAATCTGTTAAGGTTGATTGAGGTTAATTAAGTTAGAAATATTGTTGGGTAAACTAAGTTTGCGGCGCAGTTGGAAGGGCGTGTGTTTTGAGTGGAGTTAGCGAGGGATAACACTGGTGACAGAGCTTGTTACGCGGTCTGCCCGGCCCCGCCAAAGCTTTGTAATTAGGTTCAAGCTAAGGCCGTTTCTAAGTCAGGCCAGAATATATGTTAGCTCAGGGCCAGAGAATGCGGCGGCCGAGGGTGCGTGCGTGTACATTCCCGGAAGCATTCACCTCTGTGTGCTGCGCTTTGTAAGGAAAATCGGTCTGCGGAGATGAGGAGGAGAAGGATGCACGTCAAAGCACACCACGACTAACTGACCGCTGCCTCTTTCCTTGTGTGTGTGTGTGTGTGTGTGTGTGTGTGTGTGTGTGTTGGGGGGTAGGTGGGGGGCGAGCGATTAGAGCCTTTTGTAACTACGGAGTGAGGAAATAAGCGGCAAAAAATCGTAATTAAACCACACTCTAAATGGCTTACGTACTACATAGTTGCATAGTCTGACCTCTCTCTCTCTCTCTCTCTCTCTCTCTCTCTCTCTCTCTCTCTCTCTCTCTCTCTCTCTCTCTCTGTCTCTCTCTACGCCAGCACGGAATCGGCTGCAGCATAACAAGATACACAAACACGGCGACGCATCACTGCCAACAGATTTGAATGTAAAGCGAAGAGACGCTGATCTGGGATGCTGCTGCCGGCTCTCCGCCCCCTTCATGAACTCCTCCAGGGGAAAAATAAAAGACCAATGGAAGAAACGTATGCAAGTTGGAAGGATAGATAAGTGGTGATGTTGGTGTGAGTTGTGGTGGTGGTGGTGGTAGTTGTGGTGGGGATGGAGGTGGTGGTGGTGGTGGTGGTGGTGGTTGACATCTTTGTATAAGTTACAGAAAATAAATATATATAAAGGCAACAACAGAGACAAGATGAAATAAACCACAGACACAAAATGAAAAAAAAAAAAAAAAAGCCATTCCAGTCCTTAACAATTCTTTAAACTTAAACGCAAGAAAAACAAAAATAAAAAAAAATAAAAAAAAGAAAGACACACGAGAAAATCAAATAACAAAATACAAAAAAAAACAACAAAAAAAAAAACAGAGAAAGTCATGAAATCGAAGCCAAATATTCTTGGAAACGCACCAGGAATACTCAAGGTAAATATAACAATAAAAAAAAAATAATATGAACTGGAGAGGAGCTTAGTGAGATAAATACGAATGAGGAGGAGGAGGAGGAGGAGGAGGAGGAAGAGGAGGAGGAGGAGGAGGAGAGGGAGGAATAAAGGGAGAACATGGGAGAGGGGAAGGAAGGAAAGACTGAACAGAATACAGAAAAAAAAAATCACAGAGGGGATGAGAGAGAGAGAGAGAGAGAGAGAGAGAGAGAGAGAGAGAGAGAGAGAGAGAGAGAGAGAGAGAGAGAGAGAGAGAGAGAGAGAGAGCAGAGAAGTAAAATAAAGGAGGAAGATAAGGTGATAGAAATAAGATAATATAAAGGGGGAGAAGGAAGACGAGGGGGAGAGAGAGAGAGAGAGGAAAGAGAGAGAGAGCGGAAAGGGAGGGAGGAAGGAGAGGAAGGAGAAGGGAGGAAGGAGAAGGAGGAAGGAGGACCAATAGCACGAAGAAGAGGAGCAGCAGGAAGAGGAGGAGAAGGAGAGAATAAGTTAAAAGAAAAAAATAAATAAATGCATATACAGAAGGGAGAGAATAGAAGCAGGGAGGAAGGCAAGCATAAGTAAAGGAGGTGAATGAAGTAGGAAGAAGGATGAGAGAGAGAGAGAGAGAGAGAGAGAGAGAGAGAGAGAGAGAGAGAGAGAGAGAGAGAGAGAGAGAGAGAGAGAGAGAGAGAGAGAGAGAGGTACGAGGGAGGGAGGAAGATCGGAGGAAGGAAACTTACCTAAAGCGAACGAACTAGGAGGGAAAATAGGAAGGAGGGAGAGAGGAAAAAAAATAAAGAAAGGGGGGAAGAAGGGATATTCGGCTAAAGCGTAGGGGGGAGAGAGAGAGAGAGAGAGAGAGAGAGAGAGAGAGAGAGAGAGAGAGAGAGAGAGAGAGAGAGAGAGAGAGAGAGAGAGAGAGAGAGAAACTAAAACTTAGAAGGGAGGTAGGGAAGGAGGGGAAGGAAGAAGAGAAAATGAAAAGAGAGAGGAAGGAAAGACAATGAGAATAAGGGAAGAAAGAAAGAGGAAGAGAAGACAAAACTAAAACGGAGGAAGGAGGGAGGTAGGAATAAAAGGGAAGAATGGAGAGAGAGGGAGAGAAGGAAAGGAGGAAGGAATATTGAGCTTAAAAATACATAGAAAGGGAGGAAAAGGGAGGAAAGAAAACCTAACTACAGGAAGAAAGGAAGAAGGGGAAGGAGGGAAGGAGGGAAGGAGGAAAGAGTAAAAAGCCAAAGAATAAAAAAAAAGAAGGAAGAAAAGACATAACTAAAGAAAGGAAAGAGGAAAAAACAAAGAATAATTAGCTAAAGAACACGATAAAAGAAGGAAAGGAAAGAAAAAGGAAAAAAAAACACGGGTAAAAAAGAGAAAGGAGGAGGAGGAAATCCAAATCTAAAGAATAAGGAAGAAGGAAAGTAATAAGAGAGACGTAGGTGGAACACGAAAGGAAAGAGAAAGAAAGACACAAGGAGAAGAAGGAGGAGGAGGAGGAGGAGGAGGAGGAGGAGGAGGAGGAGGAGGTGAGGCACTGAGAGGGAGGGAAGAATGGAGGGAAGAAGGGAGGGAAGGATAGAGGGAAAGAGAGGAACGTAGGTAAAGAATATAATGGGAAAGGAAAGGCAGGATAAGAGAGGCGAAGAGGAGGAAGAATCACTGAGAGGAAGGGAAAAAGGGAGGGAAAGATGGAGAGAAGGAGGGAATAGAGGAAGGAGTGAAGAAGGGAGAGAAAAAGGTAGGGAAGAAAAGGGACGTAAATAAAGAATAAAAAAGGAGGAGGTACTGAGAGGGAGGGAAGAAGTGACGAAGGGAGGGAAGCATGGAGGGAAGGAGGAAGGGAACAAGGGAGGGAAGGAGGTAGGGAAGAAAAGGCACGTAAATAAAGAATAGGAAAGGAACGGGAGGGAAAGAGAGGAGAGGGAGGATAACAGAGGCGAGGAAGAATCATTGAGAGGGAGGAAAGAAGGGAGGGAAGGACGGAGGGAAGGAAAAAAGGCAGGCATACATCAGATTAATTTTGGTTCATGCAGCCATCTTGCGCGCCATTAGCGGCCGCCCCCACCCAGCCAGACAGCCAAAGATTTCACTGTAATTATGTTAATCTTGCACCCAAAGATTGATGCTCCGGAGGGATAAAGCAATTACCAGATACAGTGAGGAGGCGAGGGGCTTAGGGGCGCGGATGAGGGGTGCAGGGTGAGGGACAAGGGTGAGGGGAGGGGGTAAGGGACGAGAAGTGAGGGGGAGTGGGTGAACGGGTGAGGGCAGAAGGGGTGTTGGGAAGAGGGAAGAGGGGAGGGAGGGGAAGAGTAAGGGGTATTACTTTTTGTTCTCTCTCTCTCTCTCTCTCTCTCTCTCTCTCTCTCTCTCTCTCTCTCTCTCTCTCTCTCTCTCTCTCTCTCTCTGTTATTTGTATTCGGTCAGAGAGAGAGAGAGAGAGAGAGAGAGAGAGAGAGAGAGAGAGAGAGAGAGAGAGAGAGAGAGAGAGAGAGAGAGAGAGAGACAACGGTGCATCTCACACGAGGGAAAAAGGAAACACATAATTTTTGGAGTGCCCGCGTGCATTTTCCATCCGCCTTATTTGCATACAAATTGGCATATGGAGACTAATTTCGGAGGGGGAGACGAGACGGGGAGTCAAAGATGTCTTGCTGTAATTGTGAGGGAGCGGGCGTCCCCTCCTGCATCTCTCTCTCTCTCTCTCTCTCTCTCTCTCTCTCTCTCTCTCTCTCTCTCTCTCTCTCTCTCTCTCTCTCTCGTTGCAAATGGTGTGTTCAACAAGGTTATTTTCTTGTGTCGGTGAATATAGTTCACAATTCTTTTCACAAACCTATTTTTCGCAATAAATCCCACAGGAAATTATGCAACAAAATCTTCTTTTAGTAAAAATCGTCGCCTTTGTCGTAAACTATCAGAATACTTTGAAAAATAAGAAGGAAATACTAAAAAAAAAAAAAAAAGTACGAACGCTGAGGCATGTAAGCCACGTATATATTTCCACTGAATTCTACAATTGCGAACGAAAAGTATCGGTATTATTAAGTTCAAATGCTGGTGGAAAACAATTAGATTCGTTCAAGTATTGTTTTACCAGCAGTGGCGTTACAGCGTGGCGGGGGCTTTTACCTGCGGTCGAGCTACATAACACGAGAAGTCATCCAGCAGTAAACGCGACCACCACCTCCAAGCGGACGTCAGGTGGGACGGGAAGCGCTGCCCTGCTTTTCCACTGTGGTTATTTTCTTGAGCAACACATCGCGCGTCACACCAGCCAGTGAGGAGAGGCGGCGTGCTTCAGGATGTGACTGTGTGTGTGTGTGTGTGTGTGTGTGTGTGTGTGTGTGTGTGTGTGTGTGTGTGTGTGTGTGTGTGTGTGTGTGTTCAGCATTGCGTCAGCTTGTGGGTGTGCATTATGTACCTTGTTAGTTGTGGCCTACAGAGTCTGAGTTGAGCACACTACATAAATGAATAGTAACGTCCTGTCTACGTATCACATTCATCCACTTTTCCATTTCTTTCCTTCCTTTACTGCACATGTGTGTGTGTGTGTGTGTGTGTGTGTGTGTGTGTGTGTGTGTGTGTGTGTGTGTGTGTGTGTGTGTGTGTGTGTGTGTGTGTGTGTGTGTGTGTGTATGGAAGTCTGTGTGCCTGTGTGTGCGCGCGGACGCTCCTGCGGCTTTATCATGTATATCCCCAGATAAAAATCAGACATGTTAAATCAAATATATTCCTCGACTGTAATATCTCCTCAAAGTTTTCCGCGCATTTGTTTGTACGCGCGCGAGGATTTATATACTTTTGCATGTATTATGTTTAAATTACATATATACTCGTATATTTAGGATTGTATTCGTTTGCATTTGGGATTATACCAATGTTCCCTTTTGTGAATTAATCCTAAAATGAAAAGTAAAACGTAAACGGACATTTATATAACGAATCTTGGCGACCTTTATGAAATGAGGCGTGGGAAAAAAAAAAAGGAAAGGGAAAAAAAAAAGAATCTTTACAGAATATGACTTTGGTACTTAAAACTAACCAATGATAACAACCTGTACCCAAACTCCTCCCACCAAGACCACAAGTGACCAATAGCAGCCTCCATCGTCCCTCAAGCCCCGCCCACCACTCCTAAGAATATATAAATACAGGAACAAGATTAATGCAGAATAATAAGACAACTCGGTCAAATAAGTCTGCCAAACATCTATTATTCTGGCCAATATTACTCATAAACAATACTTGATCATTTGCTTGCTGGCTCCTGCTCCTCCTGCTGTTATTGTTAGTGGTGTTGTGTTGTTGCTTCTACTGCTGCTGCTGCTGCTCTAAAACTACATGCTACAGTAATTCATATTTGGAGCAGTTTGAGTGCCGTACATTAGGTGTAGTACTGTGCTGTGAAGGGTGCCTGTAGTATTTCATGAAGGTAACTAGTACTATCGTATCACTACTATTACTAGGATGTACTTCTACTACTACTACTACAACTACTACTACTATTACTGCACCACCATCACTACTAGCAGTACTACCACCATTACTACAACAATTACTAGTAAAATACCGAAAACATTCACAATTTCAGCCGCTATTTCATCAATTATCCCATCATTTCCTTGCACGTACTCATGAATTATTAAATAAGTGACAAATTGGTCGGTAAAAGGAACAGGTAAGCCTCTTTCCTGGTCCTTTTCTCTGTTAACCTGACAACACGTGTACGAGAAAGACTTCATTAATAACACAGACTTCAATTACACACCAAAATTTCGCAACTGCAGACACCACTAATTACTCCTTCAGTCTCATAACCTTAAGGACACGCTCTTAGGCATCTCCCCGGCATTAATTAAGGAGAAAATAACAGTAACGTTGATAAAAAATGTATTAGTATGTTAAGTTTTGTTAATTTCGAGCGCGGGGGGCGGCGGACAAGTTGAAATTTGGAGGTTTCAAGACTTATTAAGGTGCTGTGAGGTGGCGGGGCACACTCGCCTCCTGCCGGGGAAGAATGTCAGGGAAAAAACGAAGAAGGAAAAAACAACGAAGAAGAGGGAGAGTGTGTGTGTGTGAGAGTGAGAGAGAACGAGGAGGAGGAGGAGGAGGAGGAAGAGGAGGAGGAGGGGTGAGGGGTGAGGCAGGGGAGCTGGAGGGAGAGGGAGTAGGAAGGAAAAAGAACATGATGAGATGAGAGGGAAATGAGAAGAGATAATGAGAGAAAGGTTTTAAAAAGACAATGATAGAAGAAGAAAGGTGATTTTTTCTTACTCGTCTCCTTTATCTCTTGCTGGCCGCTCTCTCTCTCTCTCTCTCTCTCTCTCTCTCTCTCTCTCTCTCTCTCTCTCTCTCTCTCTCTCTCTCTCTCTCTCTCTCTCTCTCTCTCTCTCTCTCTCTCTCTGATCACTGTGCACTGCCTTCTCGATCACCACCATCACCATCATTACCACCATCACTAAAACCACTCTCCATCACCACAAAAATCACTATCATCACTCCTCACCATAACCAGCACCACTTATCACCACCACCAAGACGAGTTTCATTCATTCCTTGCTGCCTCTTTCTGCCACCACCACCACCACCACCACCACTACCACCACCACCACTACACATCCATCATCCTCTTCGCCAAACAAATCAAACCCCAAACAAGCTTCCCATGTCCTACTTATCCTGGAAAGTTTTTTTTTCTTTTTTATCTGGTTAAGTAAACAAGACTAGATTGAACTTGTGTAAATAAAAAAAAAGGAAAAAAAAGATGCAGATTAATCTTTACCTACTGAGGAACTGAAGGTTTGCCTATAGATTATGTTTTCTCGTTGCGGGGGTTGTCTTTACTAAACGTATTGGAAAGAGAAGGAGTGCGTGTTTGTATTGTATTGTTACTGTACGTTTGGTTAAGTGTTTGAACGTTACTATTACTCGTATATCACTCTTCTTCTTTCCTTTGTTACTCTTCTCTTCTTCCTCCTCCTCCTCCTACTACTACTACTACAACTCCTGTTTCTAAATGACACTAAAAACGTTTAATCTTTAGCGCCATTTATCAGTTTACTCAACTGCATCCCCACTAAGATTATCAACAGTTAAGTCAAACGTTTATTTTGCTTCCTTCGTTTCACTTCCGTCAGTCTGTTCGTCCTTACAGCTGCTAATCCCATCTGTCCATCTCTTATTCACTTCATCCTTCCACTCAGCATCACACGCATCACCAATCAGAGCTCTTCATCCCACCTGCTGCATCACGATTACATCATCACCTTACTACAAAACTCCCTCCTCCGCCTTCCTCTTCCTCCTCCTCCTCCTCGTCCTCGTCCTTCTCCTCCTACTCATCCTTCTCCCTCACCGTTACCTTTTCCACATTCACCCTCTCCCAACTCCGTCAGTCTCCCTCCCTTACCCTTGCCTCACCCCTTCCCCTCCTCGCCCTCCCTTCTCCTCCCTCCCTGCCTCCCTCAGGTCGTCGTCACCACTCCTACAGAAACATAAGACTCCCTTCAGCAGCCAGATTGCCCCGGACTTACACCAAATCTCGGCCGGTCTTAATGAGAGAGATATTTCGTTACTAACCTCTCATCTTGCTTTCATTAGGACTCCCAGCGAGGCGCCACCGGGAACCGAACCCTCCTCCACGTTAAGCCAATCCAATATCGACCCTTTAGCGCCTTGTTCCGAAGGGCTAAGAAGCTCCTGCGTCTTCCCGGAGCAGTGGGTTAGGTCCTTAAGGCGCCGCTGCTCAGCTTCTTTGCTTAATTAATTGATTTTTATGATTATCGGCATTTTATTTTGTTAATGCTATGATTAAGAACAAAGTTTTCAACAGTTTATTAGGCGAGGCTGAATTGAAGAATGGCCGGAGGAAAAGCCGGAGAGTGATGAGAGAGTGAGAGCAGGGAGGGAGAGGGAGAGGCAGGGAGAGGGAAGGAGGGAGGGAATGAGAGAAGATGGGGGTGCTCTGAGACTTTTGACGTGGAATATTGGTAAGAGTCAGGGAAGGAGGGACGGAGAGGAGGAGGAGGAGGAGGAGGAGGAAGAGGAGGAGGAGGAGAGGGAGGAAAGGAGGAGAGAACGAGAGGAAGAGTGCGGTGGCGAGGTAAAGGAGGAGGAGGGAAGGCATGCTTGTGGTATAGTGAGTGTTGTGAGTGCTAGAGAGAGAGAGAGAGAGAGAGAGAGAGAGAGAGAGAGAGAGAGAGAGAGAGAGAGAGAGAGAGAGAGAGAGAGTAGAAGAGGGGATGAGGGAACAAGTAAAAATCACCCGCTTAGTAAAAACAGGAAGAGGGAAATTGTGATGAAACAAGTAAATAACAGAGAGTGAAAAAGGAGGAAAAAGAGGGAGAGAGAGAAAGGGAGAGAAAGAAGAGAAAGGAAGAGAGGGAGGCAGGGAGGGAGGGAGGGAGGGAGACACACCAAAGGAAGCGAATGAATGACTAAGAAGATGAAAAACAGATTCCAAAATGTTGATAGAGTTTTTTTCCTTCTTTTCCTTCATTCTTTTGCGATGTATGGAGGGAGGAAAGGAGAGATGGAGAGGGAGAGGGAGAGAGAGGGAGAGGGAGGGAGGGAGGGAGGGAGGGAGAGTAAAAGTGAGGCAAAGGAGAGAGTGGGTGAGGGCGAGCGAGCAAATGTTGGGGCTATAATGAAGGTGTAGAGAGAGAGAGAGAGAGAGAGAGAGAGAGAGAGAGAGAGAGAGAGAGAGAGAGAGAGAGAGAGAGAGAGAGAGAGAGAGAGAGAGAGAGAGAGATGGCTTAAGAGTAATAAAGAATAAAATTGTCATGTTTATTCTTCATTTTGCTTCCATTCTTTCTTTATTGTGTCTTTCTTGTCCACTTTTCTTCGTATTTAGCCGTCTCTCTCTCTCTCTCTCTCTCTCTCTCTCTCTCTCTCTCTCTCTCTCTCTCTCTCTCTCTCTCTCTCTCTCTCTCTCTCTCTCTCTCTCTCTCTCTCTCTCTAGTAGTAGTAGTAGTAGATAGTATGTCTTGATAATAATAATAATAATAATAATAATAATAATAATAATAATAATAATAATAATAATAATAACAATAACAATAATAGACTCCCAAGTAAAAGACACGCAGGCAAGTGACACCAAGTTGCATTATTTAAGAGAAAAAAAGGTATTGATTCATCTCTTTTAGTTAGCACCTTGTATCTCTCTTCCCCTTCGTCCATCTCTTTCTCCTCTCCCCACATTCCTCCTCCCTTATTTCATGTCCTCCTTTCTCATTGCATTCCTTTCCCTGCCTTGTCTCACCTCACCTCTCTCTCTCTCTCTCTCTCTCTCTCTCTCTCTCTCTCTCTCTCTCTCTCTCTCTCTCTCTCTCTCTCTCGCTCGCTCGCTCGCTCGCTCGCTCTAATCCCTTACTTACCCTCTACATCGAGATCCTTTTCTTACAACTGCTATCTCTCTCTCTCTCTCTCTCTCTCTCTCTCTCTCTCTCTCTCTCTCTCTCTCTCTCTCTCTCTCTCTCTCTCTCTTGTAGAAGTTGCAAATCCAGCCTCTTCTTCCCACCTCCTTATCTCAACAAACCTTCCCCTCCTCCTCCTCCTCCTCCTCCTCCTCCTCCTCCTCCTTCTCCTTCCTCAGGCAATGTCCCCTACGAGGTCGGAAGGAAGAAAAGCTTTACCTCTCTTCGTCATTAATATTAAGTTGGAATCTAAGAGAGAGAGAGAGAGAGAGAGAGAGAGAGAGAGAGAGAGAGAGAGAGAGAGAGAGAGAGAGAGAGAGAGAGAGAGAGAGAGGACACGGCTGAAAAATAGTCGAGCTGCCACATAAATGATACTGATAATGACATCTCAGGAGGCGCCCCGGTGACGGGCGGATAGATGGCGCGGCGAGGGAGCGAGGGGAGCAAGGGGAGAGGAGAGAGGCTGGGGAGAGGCTGGGAGAGGCTGGGGAAGGGGGAGGGGAGGAGAGAAGTCAGGGGAGAGGCATGGGAGAGGAAAGAAGGAAGAGGAGAGGCAGGGGAGAGGAGAGGGGAGGAGAGAAGGCAGGAGAGAGGCGGAGATGGGGAGAGGGGAGGAGAGAAGACAGGGGAGAGGCAGGGAAGGAGAGAGAAGGAAGGTGAGGAAGGGAGATGAAGGGTAGGGAAGATGGGGTGTGGTGGGAGAGGCAAGAGAAGGAAGAAGAGAAGTAAAAGAAAATAAAAGATAAAGTGATGGAGGAAGAGGAGGAGGAGGAGGAGGAGGAGGAGGAGGAGGAGGAGGAATATTAAAACGTAAAAGAAAACAAATAAAAGAAAGATGAGAAATGAAAATGATAAGTATACAAAATATGAATGATGAGGAAGATGAGGAAGAGAAGAGGAAATAAGAGATGCTGCCGGTGGTGGCTATGGTGGAGAGAAGAGGAGGAGGAGGAGGAGGAGGAGGAGGAGGAGGAAGAGAAAAGTGTACATAATGAGGTAAAACGAGCAGGACTTCAAACTGAGGGAGAGAGAAAATACCTTAAGAAAAAGAAAGGTACACAGAGAGAGAGAGAGAGAGAGAGAGAGAGAGAGAGAGAGAGAGAGAGAGAGAGAGAGAGAGAGAGAGAGAGAGAGAGAGAGAGAGAGAGAATGAGACTTGTGTGCTTGGAATTATGTACAAGTGAAGAGAGAATATGACACAAGAAAATTTTAGGAGAGAAATTAACAAACAGGAGAAAAAACAAGAGAAAAATGTGAACGAATCCGAGATGTTTAATGTTAAAACGACAAAATGTTGTAAAATAACGAAGCAGACACAAGCATAATTAATTAAGAACATCTAGTATAATCCCTAAAAAAGAAAAAAAAAATAATAATAATAAACAGATGAATAAAAAACGAATTATGCTCAACTCAACAAAGAAATCATAAAAAAACTAATAACTTTCTCAAATAAAAAAAAAAGAAAGAAAGCATTGAGTTTAAAAAAATACCCCTTAATTTGCTAATGAATTCCTGACTCTAAACAGACACAGATTTACACATAATTTATTGACTGCTTATTGATGTTTATGGACATTATCAACACCCAAAAAAAAAAAAAAAAAAATGAAAATAAATAAATAAATAAGATACAATAAAATAAAGCGTAGGTTAGTGTTAGGTTACGTTAGTTTAGATTAAGCTGAGTTAAGTTAGGTTTGGTGCTAAAAGAACTGAAGAACTCGATTAGGTAAGGTCAGGTTATGTTAGGTTAGGTCAAGTTAAGACAGGTTAAGTTAGGTAAATACAAAAAAACTCTATTAGGTTAGGTCACGTTAGGTTAAATTAGTTTAAGAGAAGTTAGGTTAAGTTAGCTTAGGAGAGGTAAGGTTAGGTTAGGTTAAGTTAGGTTAGGTTAGATTAGGTTAGATTAGGCTAGGTTAGGTTAGGTTAGTTTAGGTTAAGTTAGGTTAAGTTAGGTTAGGTTAGGTTAGTTTAGGTTGGTTACTAAAAGATTTCAAGAACTCTATCACTACTGTAGTTGACAATAATCTCAAACCTGAAACATTAACCTCAACATTTTATTAAGATCAAGACGAGGTAATAGCAGTCATATATAGAAGTAACACAGGCATGACCTAATCTTGACCTCTTTTGACCTTTGCACATACATCACTATCAGACAAGTTCAGTGACCTTCCTGGTGTCCCTGTTTGACCGCGCGTGACCTCTGAAAATAGACCCAGGACTCCCAGAGGTCACCGTCTTCAAGTCCCAGATGAAACACTTGTCTCTGGCTGTTCCGGGGAGAGAGAGAGAGAGAGAGAGAGAGAGAGAGAGAGAGAGAGAGAGAGAGAGAGAGAGAGAGAGAGAGAGAGAGAGAGAGAGAGAGAGAGAGAGAGCGAGATTTCATATTTTTTATAGTGTGTGTGTGTGTGTGTGTGTGTGTGTGTGTGTGTGTGTGTGTGTGTGTGTGTGTGTGTGTGTCCCATCCCTCCCTTCCTTCCTCCCTCCCTCCCTCTATTCCTCTCCTTTCCCCCTCTCTTCTTCCACCCCTTTTCTTTCTTTCCCTCCCTCCCTTTCTTTCCTCCCTAAGGCCTTTCTCCTCCTCCTCCTCCTCCTCCTCCTCCTCCTCCTCCTCCTCCTCCTCCTCCTTCTCTTTCTCCTCTTTCTCCTCCTCCTCCTCCTCGTCCTCCTCCTACTCTCTAATTTGGTTCATTTTCTCCAACACAAAAGTCGCCACTAAGTTTAAGTGTTCGCCGGCTTGTAAGAGAGGCTTGAGTTTTCGGGGTCTGAACAGAGTGGCAATTTATATCTTTTTGGTGAGTTGTCCTGAATATTCATACGTTATTAAGGACGAGCGCCCAAGATTTTGTCATAATTCCCACTGAAAGATTTCGCGACAAACACAGAAACGTTGGCATTTGGAATTGGGACGGCTAACAAAACACCAGCGTTCTTGTTTCACTTATACCGCCCGCCCGCGTCCCTCTCCCTCTCCCTCTCCCTCTCTCTCTCTCTCTCTCTCTCTCTCTCTCTCTCTCTCTCTCTCTCTCTGCTTTATGTTTTATCTCTCTTATTTTTCCAGTTACCAAATCTCTCTCTCTCTCTCTCTCTCTCTCTCTCTCTCTCTCTCTCTCTCTCTCTCTCTCTCTCTCTCTCTCTCTCTCTCTCTCTCTCTCTCTCTCTCTCTTTCACTCTCGCGTCTCGAAGGATCTGGAACGTGTTTATGCATCTGAGGACAGAGGAAGGGAAGGAAGGGAGAGGGAGAGGAGAGGGAGGGTGAGAGGGAGAAGGGAGAAGGTAGAAAAGGGTGGAGATTAAGTCGGAAAGGGTGAAGACGGATTGAAATTTCAGGGTGAATGGGGACGTGTATGGATTAGTGAAGAAGTGTATGGGTGAGGTGTGTGTGTGTGTGTGTGTGTGTGTGTGTGTGTGTGTGTGTGTGTGTGTGTGTGTGTGTGTGTGTGTGTAGGGAAGGAAATGTCAAGGACACATTATTGAACCACTTGATAGACACAGCACACACACACACACACACACACACACACACACATACACATACACACACACACACACACACACACACACACACACACACACACACACACACACACACACATAAACACACCAGCATCCACCATCGACATTACCTACTTATCTCCCTTTCCCTCTCGCTTACCCTTCCCTTAAGAAAACTCAAAGAAAACTCTAATCACTCCTTTCTCCATCTCCAACACAACACAACACAACACAACACATCACCGCTTCCACTGCATCACTCCCCCCTTATAAGTAAGTAACTAAGCACGAGGAGCTGCTGCGGGCGGGCTAGAGCACCTGCCGCTTCCCCCAATGTTTAAAGTCAGTAAATCTGCGGCGCATCGGTCGGGCCTTGAAACATATGAAAAATCCCGAGCGCTTCCCCCCTCACTAACTCGACAAAAATAAATGGATCGTGAATCTGCCTGAAATATTGTCTGGATACCTCAAAACCTATTTCTCAACATCAGTCAGGCATTATTTGAGGTACAGCTTGGGGGCATAAGAGAGAGAGAGAGAGAGAGAGAGAGAGAGAGAGAGAGAGAGAGAGAGAGAGAGAGAGAGAGAGAGAGAGAGAGAGAGAGAGAGAGAGAGAGAGAGAGAGAGAGAGTAAACATAACTCATGAAAGAAAAGAAAAGAAAAAGAAAGCATGAAAGAATGAAAGAAAGAAAGAAAAATGAAGTCTAGTCGATAAAATCAAAACAAAATATGGAAAAACAAACATGATTTAAAACAAAGGATATTTATTTTCTTTTCCTTAAACCCATCAACCTTAAATTTTCTTAACTAATCCTATCAATTATACAATCAATCAAAATCACCTTCCATAATCGCATCTTACTTCTTTACCTTACCTTTAAAAAAAAAAAAACTCAGTAAATTCAAACTATCATTCCCCTTAAAGCAAGTACAACTATCTCTCCTGCATGCAAACACCCATCCATTACTTAATACAGTCCTTCTCATCATCATCTTCTTCTTCATCTTCGTCTTCTTCCCTCCATTCCCCCAGCCAAGTCTTCCCGCCGCCGTCTTCATTAAGGGTCTTTTCCATCCTTCCTTTTCCGTCCTTTCACATTCTTTCCTCCCTTCCTTCACTCCTCAAACGTCTCTCTTCCCAACGGGCTTTCTTTTCTTCCCTCCTCACTTTGTCTTTTTTTGTGCGTTTTTTTACATTAATTTTTACCTCACTCCTCGCCTTCTCTCTCTCTCTCTCTTTCTCTCTCTCTCTCTCTCTCTCTCTCTCTCTGGAGATCATTCACTCACTCCTCTTCACTCCTTTCTTCTCATCAGTTCTTCTTCTTCATCATCATCATCATCATCATCATCATTATATCATCATCATCATCATCATTATATCATCATCATCATCATCTTCTTTCTTCTTCTTATGTACCCCTCCTCTTCTTCCTCCTCCTCCTCCTTCACCACCACCTTCTGCTCCTCCTCCTCCTCCTCCTCCTCCTCCTCCGGACCTTTTCCCCCCACCTCTCTCTCTCTCTCTCTCTCTCTCTCTCTCTCTCTCTCTCTCTCTCTCTCTCTCTCTCTCTCTCTCTCTCTCTCTCTCTCTCTCTCCTACCAAGTCTTCTTCACTCACTCACGTCTTCTAATGAAACAAATATGATAACTTGACATCCTACCGGGAAGGAAAATGGCCCTCAAAACTTTGCGATCTTTCCGGGAAACTAACTCCAAGTAGCATATTAATAACAGTACTTTACGCCTAATCTTTCAAACTTCTACCGGCGGGGGGAAAGAAAAAAGAAAGAAAAGAAAGTGTGGTGGGGGATGGGGGTGGGGGGAAAGCGTTTCTTTTCCTAATTCCCAGAGCAAACACATAGCTTAATTACATTATGAAGTGTTACTCTCTCCTTTTTTACAGAGTGATAAATATTTTCCGGCATAAAGAGATGAAGAGATGGTTACGTAGAGCTGAGCTGGCTGGATGGCTGACTGACTGGATCAGAGAGAGAGAGAGAGAGAGAGAGAGAGAGAGAGAGAGAGAGAGAGAGAGAGAGAGAGAGAGAGAGAGAGAGAGAGAGAGAGAGAGAGAGAGAGAATAGAGTGAGGAAGAAGATGAGCAGAAGAATAATAAGTTGAAAAAAAAAAGAACGAAGTTGAGAGAAGGGGAGAAGAAGAAGGAGGAGGAGGGAGGAGGAAGGAGGAGGAGGAGAGGGAAGCAGCAGGTAGAGGAGGCAGGAGGAGGAGGAGGAGGAGGAGGAGGAGGAGGAGGAAGAAGAGGAGGAGGAGTCTTCCCTTACCACAGGTCTAAAAAATGTCTAAGAATCAGGAAACAACACGATATAATCAAAACGCGCCCCGCCAGCCAGCCAGCCAGCCAGCCAGCCAGGCCAGCGCGTGTTGTCTGGAGCGGACCAGCGGCGTTGCACAAACACACAATCTTGTCATAAAACAAAACCAGGTTACAAGCACGTGTTAATAAGATACTCTGATTTTATTCCAACACTCGCCTCGTTATTAGTTCAGAGCAAAACACGAGGGGAGTGGAGGCAGGCGGGCAGAGAGAGTGGAGGTTGGCTGGTAGTTGGTAGGTAGGAAGGGGAAGGGGTATAGATTCAAGCTGACGGTCAAACACACACACAGAGATAAGAGAAAAGCTTAAATATCTAAATACTAACAAGAGCTTATATATATATTGTGTATTTTGTTAGTATTATTCGATTTGGTTTATTCCGCCGCCGCGTGCGTATCTCGCATGAAGGATCCTTTGGTGTTTGCTTGGCTTGGGCTAAGTGGAAAGAAAGGTTTGTGGATTTAGTGTACGTAGCTGTGATTTTAAGAGTGCTTTCTTGCTTTTCTGAATATCACATTGTTCTCTACCACTACCACCGCTACTACCACTACTATCATCGTCACTCCTATCAATATTACATTTTTTACTTCTTCCACTTTCAAAGCTATCATCTCACAATCACCAGTATCACCATCATCACTATCACACCGTCAAACGAGGAAACAACAACCACGACCACCATCACCACCACCACCACCACCACCACCACCACCACCACCGCTCAATACTAACAGGACAGTCGATTGCAGTAAAAAATAAAATGTGAGAGAGGAAGGCGTCACAAACACTGCTTTTATTTCCGGTAAAGACATTTTCAGGCACTGCAAGACAAAGTACTTTATTTATTACCTCCATGCCTTTAACCTCTCTCTCTCTCTCTCTCTCTCTCTCTCTCTCTCTCTCTCTCTCTCTCTCTCTCTCTCTCTCTCTCTCTCTCTCTCTCTCTCTCTGTCTCTCTTCTTGCTTTCTGTTTTTGTTATTTTCCTACTGTCTTATTTTCATTCCTTCTTATACTTTATTTTCTATCTTCCATCATCTCTCTCTACATCTTTCCGTCATCTTCATTCTTTTCTCCCTTTCTGCTATTCCCTCTTCACCTTCATTCCTCTTTTCCTTTCTTCATGTCTTCTCTCTTCTCTTTTTCATTATCTTTCTTATCTTCCTTCTCCTCTCCTTTTCCCATCTCCATTCTCTTTTCCTTTCCTTTCTCTGCTTCCTACTTCTTCCTCATCTTCATCTCCTCCCATTTGCTTCCCGTTCCTTCCTCCCGGCCTCTCCGCCGCCGCCTGCTCCTCACCCCTCCCTCAGGCTGGTCAGTACTGATGGAGACGATGCTTCTGACACACACAACATTAATATATTAAAACGGGTGTGTGTTCCCGCCTCTCCATCCCGCAGCCAAGGGGGACTTTCCTTTATTCAAACCCAAAACACATTAAAAATTGAGCAATTCAATGTTTTTAATGAGAGACGCGAGGCATTTAATTCTACATATATATTACAGGTACAGTTAATTGACACATTAAGACCATTAAAGGTGAGGCTGGGTTCTGAGGGGCAGGTGACCGGACACGGGACACTACTACTACTACTACCACACTGCTACCACACTACTACCGCACTGCCACACGCCCACCGCACCCTCACCACCACCACCACATACGTATACTCTCTCTCTCTCTCTCTCTCTCTCTCTCTCTCTCTCTCTCTCTCTCTCTCTCTCTCTCTCTCTCTCTCTCCTAAACTAATTACTCGCAAAAGTGATGCGGGAAATAAGTTATTGTAATTATCAGCAAGTTATTAAGACCCGTTCGGCCGCGCCACCCGAATATAAAAAGTCATTAGGAATGGCCTCGGGTGTAAATAGTCAGTTTTAATTTAGAGTGTAAATGACCTTTCGGAGAAGTCGGCAAAAATCCGTCGCAACTTGGATTATATATGCAAATGTAAATTGAATTGTTCAGAAGTAGTGTGAAGGGAAATGGCGAAAGATTTGGGCGCTGCGCCGGCGATTATAAATGTCATTATACGAGTGTAATTTAACCTTGCTGGGGGGAAATTTAAGGCAAGTTTTGCGTGAATGCGTAACGAGACTCGCAGTTACAGATAGAAGGCGAGGGCGAGGAGAGTTTGCAGGACGGAGCGCCGTAAATTTATCCGGAGAATCTCATTTCCTGCGGCACATACTACACTGGAAAGGCGGAGGAGGAGAAGGAGGAGGGATGGAGGGAATGAGGGAGGGATGGAGGGATGGAGAAAAAGAGGGAGGGTAGGAGATTTGGTGGCAGAGAAAGAGATAGAAGTTTCAGTCTTAATTTCTGAAGGCTGGGGATCTGAAGTGTGCAATCTAGTGGTGTTGAAATGTTACCTGCTACCTACGACCAGAAGGTGACCTGAGGAACGACCCAAAGATGAGCTCAAGACCGACTAGAAGACGACCTTAGGAGGAACTCAAGGACGACCTCAGCACGACCATAATGACGACCATGACACAATAAGTGACAAAAACGACAAAAAAAAAAGAGTTGAGAGAGAGAGAGAGAGAGAGAGAGAGAGAGAGAGAGAGAGAGAGAGAGAGAGAGAGAGAGAGAGAGAGAGAAAACCAATCACTACTTAACAATCATCTAAACAATCATTTACTTTTACTTTCTCATCTTCTTCCCCCTTTTTTTCTTCACAACCATAGCATATCACCTTCACTCCCCCCCAATCTCTTCTGTTCCTCCACACACACACACACACACACACACACACACACACACACACAGCATTCCTAGGCATTAAACATTGAGCAGAACGCGGCGCCGATCAGCGAGTCAGTGAGGAACCGCGTCTTTTCCTCACCTTCCCTTAATTAATAGAGTGAGGATAAATTTATTTCATTAGTAAAGTAATCAGCCCAGAGCGACAGTAAATATGTAATAGAATATCCAATGCGCGGGAAGGAGACGGAATTGGAAGAGGAGGAGGAGGAGGAGGAGGAGGAGGAGGAGGGGGAGGAGGAGGAGGAGGAGAAGGAGGAGGAGATTGTGATAGTAGTGATGGTTAATGGAGGACAGAGATACAAGGTCGGATGCGGATGAGAAATTATATATAAAAATTGATAGAGAACGATTTAGCACCTGTTTAGTACTTGTATGATTCCTGTTTGGTTCGCGAATGGATGATTAGAAATTCTATTATGGTAACGACTGGTTCTATTACGCGCAAAGTACTGTAGTTCATTTACTACTAATAAACAACTATTTAGCGTCTGTCTGCTGCGAGTATGATTCCTGTTTATTTCGCTAACGGATGATTAAGACGGTTGTAATGTTTAGGATAGTCACGCTACAATGTGTATAATAGTTTGGTTTTGCTACTAAAAATTGGGAGCCACTTGTGACCTGTCTGCTGCTTCCACTATTCCTGTTTGCTTGGCGAGGATATGATTGCAAAGTCTATAATGTTAAAAGTCGTGACATTAAAATACGTGTTATTATTTCGTTTAGTTTTTAATAACTGGCAACTATTTGTGACCTGTTTGCTCCTCCCACGCTTCCTTGAATGCCATCTAGAGAAACTGTATAACGTGAAGGCCTGTATTGTTTAAAAAAAAGAGTCTATTTTAATTCATTCTAATACTCGGATGTCATTCCTTGGTTTATTCGATTAATGCACTGATAAAAAACAGCAATAATATGTAAATAATATCAGCAACTATGATATTATGACGTATGTGATAACCTGTTTCAACACAAATCAGTCTTGTAATATGATTAACGTTGGCTTATCCGGATCGGTTTGAAAATAAAATCATTGTAATTTGTGTTTAGGAGTTAATGAATTGTCTATTGTCTCCTCTCTTCTTATGACTATCAAGGAATAATTTGTATTGCGAAAAATATTAAATCGCTCTCAAGGACGTAATTATTAAATATTTTTGGAAAGCATCATATCGCTATCGGAAGAGCAATTTCCGTTTTATAAATTGCATTGGAATAGATAGGTAATTAAAACACATTACGTATTATAATCACATATTTGTACGGCGTTAATTTGCTAAAAACTTCCTTTGTAGTCTGCCCTCTGAAAGTACTCTGTGGCTGCTTCTCTACCTTCATTACCATTTCTGCTCTAATCTTTCTTATAAATTTTCCATTTTTCTTACTACTACTACTACTACTACTACTACTACTACCTGCTGTTTTTGATATCTACTTCCCTACTTCCTCTTTCTTATCTTCTTTTAACTTCATCATCCTAATTCAGTCCTCTAAAATCTTACTTTTCGATCTCGTATCCTTTCTCTACCTTCTCTCAATCCCTACATCTCCATCTCTCCTAGTCCTCCGTGTCCTCGCATTGCACCTCCGTCCTCTCAACATCCCAACACTTTCACCTCCCCCACCTCCCGCAGTCATTCTCCTCGTCCCGTCCTCGTGTCGTCCTCGTCCTTCATCTTCCGTCAATGCAACAAACTCATCTCCTTTAACACTACCATTAAGCTCTTTTCTCCTCCTTGAAGTCGTCCTCAAAACTCTGGTATCCTCTAATAAGTCATTCTCCACTTCCTCTCCCTCCTCCCTTCCCTCCCTCACTATCTTTCTCTCCTCTCTCCCTCTCCTCCTCCTCCTCCTCCTCTTCCTCTTGCCCCATTAAAAAGCATCTTGTCTCATCCACTCCGTTTTCTGTGTCATTTTTTTTTTTTTTTTTGTCATATACTTCGAGTTGAATTTTTTTTCTCTCCCTCACGTATTTAAAAAAAAAATTTCATTAAGTTTGTTTTTTTCTCTATGCCACTGTAAGATTCGTGTCATTTTCTTTAGCTCATGCTTACATTTCTCTCTCTCTCTCTCTCTCTCTCTCTCTCTCTCTCTCTCTCTCTCTCTCTCTCTCTCTCTCTTGCCTTTTTCTCACACTCATCTTCCTCCTTACTTTTCTACTCTACGTGACGTGAATCCTCCTCATCCTTCCTTGCTCCTCATTCTCTCCTCCTCCTCCTCCTCCTCTGCCTCTTCCTCCTTCTCCTCCTCCTTTTCCAATCCTCCTTTAGTCCTCTTCTTCTACCACCACCACCACTGCCACCATCACTACCTCCTACACCTTCTCTAAGCCATCCTACTCCTCCTCCTTCTCCTCCTCCTCCTGCTCCTTCTTCAAGTCGTCCTGCTCCCCCTCATCTCCTCATGTTCCTCCTCCTCCTTCTTCTCCTCCTCCTTCTCCTCCTCCTCCTCCTCCTGTAGCTGAATACGTGAGTTGGCAAAAATCCTGTGAATGCAAATAAGTTATTAACAAAGTTGCTCTCCGCTGGAAATTAAGCGCCGCCGTAAAAAAGGTAAAGAGGTCAAAAATGTGTGGAACAAGAGGAGGAATGAATAATCAGTCTGGAATGAAGTTTGAAAATTGAAATTAACTGAGCATTTTAATTGCATTGTTAATTAAGTGGGGAGGAGGAGGAGGAGGAGGAGGAGAAGAGGGGGGAGGGAGGAGGAAGAGGTAGAGGAGGTAGAAGGAGGACTAGAAGGAAGAGAACGAGGAGAAGGAATCGGAAGAGAAATTAAGATTTTGAGCTTAAGGGGCTTTCTTCGAGTGTCTTAATTACAGTACAAGGGTGAGGCCAGGTGGTGGTGGTGGTGGTGGGGGTGGTGGTGGTGGAGGAGATCCCTAGAGTTCTATACAGCCCTAGGTGGTTCACGCTCGCCAAGTGGAGGGGCGAAGTGGATTTGGTGGAGGTAGCAGTAGTAGAAGGTAGAATGTAAGGTGGTGTAATGGGAAGAAAAGTTCAGCTGAATAAAGAAAGAAGAGATGAAGAAAGGAATGAAAGAGAGTTAGGATGGAAGAATGGCAGAAGGAAGGAAGGAAGGAAGGAAGGAAGGAAGGAAACAAGAAAGGAACACAGAAGCACCAAGTGGAAATGTAAAGCAAGAGCAAGATGTTTACACGAGTGCATAAAACACACACACACACACACACACACACACACACACACACAAGGCACCACTCAGTCTCTCTAACGAAAAAAAAAAAAACAGTAAAAATAAAAATTCCAAGTAATATGTATAATTTTCAACAACAATAATAATAATAATAATAATAATAATAATAATAATAATAATAATAATAATAATAATAATAAAACATTATATAAAACTAGCACAAAAAACAACTTTTTAAATCAGAAAGATACTAATTGTGTACATAACATATTCAGAGAGAGAGAGAGAGAGAGAGAGAGAGAGAGAGAGAGAGAGAGAGAGAGAGAGAGAGAGAGAGAGAGAGGTTCACCTTTGATCGCACGTGCGGCAGGTGTAAGGAGGCGAGAAGTTAGTTCTTTGAGGCGAGGAAATTCATCCCTTCCTTTTTCTAACTAGACGATAATTTTTCCTCTTTGCTCTATTTTTTACCATCCGAGTTTGGCTGATCAGTATCCCACGCTCCTCTTTATATCCGCAGGAAGAGGAGGAAGAGGAGGAGGAGGATCTCTCTCTCTCTCTCTCTCTCTCTCTCTCTCTCTCTCTCTCTCTCTCTCTCTCTCTCTCTCTCTCTCTCTCTCTCTCTAACACTTACACTTTCTTTCCCCTAAACCATCGCATCCACATTTTTCTTCCTTACAAAACAAACAACATACTTTCTTCCTCCCTGATTTCTCTATATACTTTCTAATTTCACTGTTTTCCTTTTCTCTCTCTCTCCATTCTTGCGTTCTGTTTCTCCCTCCCTCCTGTCTGTTTCTCCCTCTCTCCTATCTTCCGGTTTATCTTCTGTCTTTCGGTCTCTCCTGCCTCCTGTCTCTCCCTCTCTTTCTCCCTTCTGTCTCTCTGTCATCTTCACTCATTCTTTCTCTCAGTGTGTCCCTCTTTCGCTGGCGGGTCGTCGGGGTAATCAAACCACGACAAACATTAACACAGCAATCTCTCACCAGCCGCCCCTCGTCTCCCTCCTTCGGCACTCACATTTTGCACGCCAGACACTGACGAAGTCGCCGACGAGATGCAAACGCAGGGAAGGGGATAGGAGAATGGGCAAAGAAGGGAGTAAGCAAAGTAGGGCGATTGAAAAAAAAATGAATTAGCGTAGGAGAAGATGGAAGATAGAATAGGAATCTAGAGATAAGGAAAAAAAATAAAGGAATGAAAAAAAGAAGGGGGAGATGGTAATGAAGGAAGGGAGGAAGGAAGGATGGTAAGGAGATACGTAAAGAGAGAGAGAAAGAAAAAAAAAGAAAGAGGTAAATGAGGGATAGACAAAAGTTAGTAGAGGAACGTATAAACAAGGAAGGAAAGAAAAAAACAAGGGATGGAAGAAAAGGAGAAAGAGAAAGAAATGAAGAAAGGAGGAGTAAAAAGCATCTTAAGAATAATCTGAGTAAGACGTGATCATATCTAAGTACAAGGGAAGAATGGAAGGAGAAGGAGGAGGAGGAGGAGGAGGAGGAGGAGGAGGAGGAGGAGGGGCAAGGGGGAGGTTGAAGATGAAAAAGAAGAAGAAGAAGAAGGAAGATGGAGGGATGAGTGTGCAGGTCGTGATTTCATTTGAAGTAATTTCCATAAACTAATTTCAAGGACTTTCGTGGAGGGTAATGACAGTTAACAAAGTCTATTGTCCTATGAATTAAAGTGATATATTCAGTCTTGTGATGAGTTAACTGCCTCACTTGCCTTCCCTCCCTCCCTCCCTCCCTCCCTCCCTCCCTCCCTCCCTCCCTTCTTCCTTCCTTCATCCATCCATCCACTCACTCACTCATTCCTTCCGCCGCCTTGCATCCCACACCAATGACTTCAATTAACATGACTTCAGATGTAATTACTTTTTATTCTTTCTCTTTCTCTCTCTCTCGCTCTCTCACCTCCTCCTCCTCCTTCTCCGTCTTCTCTTCCTCTTCCTCCTCCTCCTCCTCCTCCTCCTCCTCCTCCTCGTGATAGAGTTGCTATTCCTACTTCTCTTCACATTATTTTTGTAACTTTCTTCCTACTCTTATTACTCTCTTTTTTTCTGACTTTTCACTTCTCTTCAGTATCATAATTTCTTCCCTCTCCCTTTCCCTCCTCCTCCTCCTCCTCCTCCTCCTCCTCCTCCTCCTCCTCCTCCTTCTCCCGTCAATATTATCCACAGGGAGCAAATGAGACCGAAAATATTTCTCATCTTATATTGGTCCTCGAATCAATTGAAAGATAATCCATTATTAGCGAGCGATGCCTTACGGTAAGATAGAAAAAAAGTATTGAGCGATAAGTTTAGTTCTCGGCCCGATGGGTTTTCTGGGTAATATCATTGTGATCAGGGGTCTTGGGGGTCTTGTTGCCTATTATTGGACTTTTCTCACCCACTATCATTCTTTTCCTCCGTCTTTCATCTCCAGCGAATGGTCTTACGATGCCTTCTTTCTTTCTTTCTTTTTTTTTTTCTGCTTGGTTTTCTTTTGATTTTTTTTTGTGGGGGGTGGAAGGTATTCGATTATGTGTTTCTCTGTCCTTCCTCATTTGTCTTCCTCTTCTCTCTCTCTCTCTCTCTCTCTCTCTCTCTCTCTCTCTCTCTCTCTCTCTCTCTCTCTCTCTCTCTCTCTCTCTCTCTCTCTCTCTCTCTCTCTCTCTCTCTCTCTCTCTCTCTCTCTCTCTCTCTCTCTTTCTCTCCCTCGATCTTGGTGGAGGTGAGGGTGCAGAGGCTTTCCTGAAGGGAGGTTAGGGAATTGCTTTGTGATTCTCTTCTGTTTCCTTTTCTTATTTTGCTATGCGTGTCGAGGTCCGTCTTTTTATTTATTCAGTTTGGTTCCAGACTCACTTTCTTCTCGGTCTGAAAAAATATGTTACCAGACCAACTATTTTATCTCGGTATATTTCTCAGTTACTTACCAAGAGGGTTGCAAGTATAGTTACAGTTATTTACTTCTCAGTCTAAGAAATATGTTGTTTGATTGCCTATTTCCTGTCAGTTTATTTTTTTCAGTACTTACTAAGAGAGACAAGTATACTTTCAATAAATGTCTTTTCTCATTGTAGAGATAAAAAGAATGTGAAAGAGAGAGTCACCAGTCCTTTCACTTGTCTCTGTATTTCTATCTGTCTGTATCCTACTAACTCAACTTTTCACTACTAAAAGAATCGTAGGTATATTTTCTGCAAATCCTCACATCCTATATTACTGTAAGGATAACGATACAGAGGCGGGGATTGCCAATCTTCTCGCTTTGTCTTGCTTTGACGTTCACGACACACACGGAATACACACGTAAACATATATGATATTTTAGTATTTAAATAAAGTAAGCTTAGATAAAGAAATAGTATCACACTCCCTTTATAATTTCTCATGTATTAAGCGTGAATTAGTTTTTTGTTAATCTTAGTAGGCATTAAGCAACCTTTATATGTGAACAAGATATATACGTATTTTTATTTATTTATTTTTCTTTTTTACTAAAGTGCAAGTGTATTTAGATATTAACGCCATACATTTCCTTTGATATCTCACGTGTGTATGTGTGTGTGTGACTCTCAGTGCATTATCTTCTCTTTGCCAGGCGCTCAAGGATCCAGGAGCAGCAAGGCAAGAGCTAAGAGTGGACAGCCTGAACTACTCCACGTAATACCAGAATAATATTACCAGTGACCTCCGAGGAGAATATAATGTGCGTGCAAACTTTATATAATTCATCGGGAAGCGTCTCGTCTCGTTATGAATCTTTGGTGAAGCGCGGCGAGGCGGCCAGAAAGACGGGGAGTTAGAGACACACATTTGCATGATTTAACAGTCAGAAATGTGGCCGCGTGAATATTTGAACGTGGATCAACACCCTCTCAGCGCACCACAATTTATACACCTGAAGGCATAATTTTCTGAGCGCGCTGAACAAATTTGTGGCTAACGTGCTTCCCCAGCGACCCGCCGCCCGCCTCCTCCCACTGACCTTTCACCGCCGCCGCCTGGATTCCCCTGTAAGTTGACCCTCCTCCTGGCGCGGCGACGAGAGGGAGGCTCAGCAACGAGGCCACCAGAGACACTTGTCCGTGGAGAGTCACGGCGAGACGGAGAAACAGGTGAGGATACGTAGGTGTGGAGAGAGAGGTGAGTGAGAGAGGAAAGCGAAAGGTACCAGGGAGTGTGATCAGAGGGAGAGTAAATATGGAAGGTAGAGTATAGAGTAGAGAGGAATGCATGAATGGGTGGAAGGTGAAGTTGTAACCATGATAGGAGACAAGGTAAAAGTATGAGTGATAATAATGTTGCTTCCTTAAAAAAAAAAAAAAAAAGAATATGAAGAACTAATCAGACTGCAAAAGGCAAGTTGACCTACACAAAATTCTTACTAGATACTTTAAACTTGCCATCTTCCACCTACAAATCTCTCCAACCTCTTTTTGAAAGCATGCGACGTCTATTCACTTATCACGTTCCTGCTAACTCTGATGTCATTTATAACCAATCTGTGATCCAATGTCTGCCTTAATTAAATATGACTGTGTATAGTTTATAATAGATCATACACCTAATAGATAAAGTCAGTAATGTAAGAGGGATGTAAGCAAAATTCTTAGGATCAGAACAAGAAATAACGGGTTCAAGCTTGAAAAATTTAGGTTTAAGAAAGAGATAGGAAGAAATTGGTTCTCAAATAGTGTGGTAGATGAGTGGAACGAATTCAGTAATCATGTTGTTAGTGCTAAGATATTAAGGAGCTTTAAGAGAAGATTAGACAGGTTTATGGATAGGGATGATAGGTGGAAACAGGATACAGGGACTGCCACGTGTAAGCCTGGTCGCTTCTTGCAGCTTCCCTTATTTCTTATATTCTTATAGACAAAGCATTACTAACCATTTTCAAGCATAACCACCATTTTCTTTGCCCTCCCCTCTACAGTACAATCCTCAAATACTACACATGAATAAATCAAATCATATAAACACTATTCCAATGCGTCCCCCCACACCAGCCGGTGTTCGAGGGGGCAAAACCAATCGAAGGTGTCACGCAAAATTACCACGCTCATTACTCAGCACAAATGCCAGCAAAACAGCAAAACAGTAGCGGTAACAACATAAATATGAATAAGTTATTGAATCTCATTAATCATACCTATTCTATACATCACGAATATATCACGTGAAAAAAAAATTCAACTTTCACTTTTTAAACCACGTTCAGTTAATTTTTAAGTCTTTTCTTTAGGTTGCAGCAGATAACAAGACGAATTTTTAAGACTGTAGCTGACGAAGTTGCTGATTTAGTTGCTGACGAAGTTGCTGACGAAGGTCCTGACAAAGGTGGTGATCAAGGTGGTGACGAAGACTACAAGAGAAGTATCAGTGCACATCAAAAACTAAACAGACTCACTTCTTCGGCTCTCATCCTCCTTTTCTTCTGAATATCATTGTGATAATAATTGTGATGGAAGAATAGTATCAATTCAAGACACTACTGACAGCAATAGCAATGAAAGCAGATCAAACCTATTACAACCTGCAGTTTTATTCATATAGAGCAAAATAATTACCGTTACTGAAAGGAATCTCATATTATCACTAGCAGTCAAAAGGTAAAGACTGACGAACGATACCAAACACAGTGGAAGACAGTGTACAGCGCCACCTGACAACTAACCAAAACTACACCTACACGAACTTTATATGACAGTGTACCGAGGGATGCCGAGAGGAATCAGGCCAGCAGGGTAGAGGAGGCGGTCGAGAGGAGTGAAAGAGGATGGAGGGCAATGAGGTCACCGCTAAGTTAAGTGAGGTTATGTGAGGTTAAATGGGGTCAGGCGGCAATGTCCATCACGCAGGAAAGTGACTCAGAGGTAGGAGGAAGCATAGAGAATTACATGAAATTATACAGAGGTGAAACGAGCAGCAAAAAGACATAGCGGTGTTTACAAGGCTGTTTTAGAGACGAGATCTTATAATTTAATGAAGAAATATGGAACGTATAGCAAAAGACATTGGGTGCATTGACGAGAGAGAGGTTGTGGAAAAGCTGAAGAGAAAAAAAAAAGAATTGGAAAAACAGAGCGATAGGGAGGGTAAGGAAGGAGAAATAAGGAAAAGTAAAAGGTAAGGAGGAGAGACACAGGAGGAAAGGGTAGAAAAAAAAGAAATAGTTAAAGAGGAGGGAAGAAAGGGAGGGTGTGAAGGAGGACCGTTAATAGAATGGAGACATACTGAAGGAAGGAAAAGAAGTAGGGAAGGATTGAAGGAAGGAAGAAGAGGGTAAACGAGAGAGAGAGAGAGAGAGAGAGAGAGAGAGAGAGAGAGAGAGAGAGAGAGAGAGAGAGAGAGAGAGAGAGAGAGAGAGAGAGAGAGAGAGAGAGAGATAAAGAGACAGAGAGAGAGAGAGAGAGAGAGAGAGAGAGAGAGAGAGAGAGAGAGAGAGAGAGAGAGAGAGAGAGAGAGAGAGAGAGAGAGAGAGAGAGAGAGATGGCCATACATGGAGGGAGGGAGGCATTATTAGCAAGGGAGGAAGAGGCACAAGAGGGAGGGAAACAAAGGAAAGAGAGAAACGGAATAACAAAGAGAGGAACAGAAAAATTAAAAAAAAGGGAAAGCGACAGAAAAAAAAAGGAAGGAAAGATAGTGGAGGGAAAATGAGAAGGAGGCAATGATAGGATAGGAATAAATGATACACACACACACACACACACACACACACACACACGCCAATTGGTATATCCCAATAAGAAGAAAATAGAGTAAATTGAATGCCAAAATAAAATCGTAAATAGAACTAGGGAAAAAAAAATACATGATTCCGAGTTGAGAAATACAAGGAAGAAAATAGAAAAGAAATACACGTAAAAAAATCGCACTCACAATCACAAGAAAATAAAGGAAAATGAATACAGAACAATGATAATAATGATGGTAAAGAAATAAGAATGAAACGATAACAATATATATTTATGTCTACTGTTGCACTCTCTCTCTCTCTCTCTCTCTCTCTCTCTCTCTCTCTCTCTCTCTCTCTCTCTCTCTCTCTCTCTCTCTCTCTCTCTCCTTCATCTATCTCTTACTTCCTATCAAAACTTTTCTATCCTGCCAATAAATTCTCACAGATGCATCCTCTTTCGGCAGATTCCTACCATTTCTCCTCCTCCTACTCCTCCTCCACCTCCTCCTGCTCCTCCTCCTCCCTTCAATTTTGCTGCAGTCCGCCTCCCCCTTTCCTCCCTCCACACCTTGCACAATAGTCATTAAGAGACATAGAATTTAGATCTAATTTCTATTCCATGGAAAAAATGCATATGTAGCCAAGGGGAAGAGAGCAAGGGGAGAGGGAGGGAAAGGAAAGGGAAAAAAATGTAAGTGAGAGAGGAGGAGAGAGAGTGAGAGAGAGAGAGAAAGAGAAAAGCAGGCAGGGAGCAGCGAAGGGAGAAGAGAGGAGCAGTAGGAAGAGGAGGGAGGAGGGAGGAGGGAGGATGGAGAGGATGTGAAAAAGATGATGCTGATGATAATGGTGATGATTGGAGATTGAAGGAGGAGGAGGAGGAGGAGGAGGAGGAGGAGGAGGAGGAGGAAGGAAAGCAAAGTAAGAAAAGAACAAGAAGAACAATAAGAAGAGGAGGACAATAAGGAAATAAACATAAACAAATATAACAATGAAATGAAAACGGCAACACTGAATAGAAAAAATACAATAATAACAATAAGAAGAAGAATAAGAAAAAATACAAGAACCACGAAAAAAAAAACGAGAACAAGAACGGCGATAAGAAAAAGAACAAACAAGAGGAGGAGGAAGACGAGTAAAGAAGAGAAGAAGAGGAAGAAGAGAAGAAGGAGGAGAAAGAGGAGGAGGAGGAGGAGGAGGAGGAGGAGGAGGAGGAGGAGGAGGAGGAGGAGGAGGAGGAGGAGGAGAACTTCACCCAACAGTAATATCCCATCCTGGCTCAACCTTCGCAGCTTAAAAAACCCGGTAATGTATGTCCTCAGGAGCACCAAAGGAGGAGGAGGAGGAGGAGGAGGAGGAGGAGGAGGAGGAGGAGGAGGAGGAGGAGGAGGAGGGGGAGGGGGAAGACAACCTCGGAGACACCCTCAGGCGCTACCCGAGTGTCTTCATTAACTGTAGCTTTTTACCGTCCGAATGGCCATTGGCGAGGGAGAAAAAAGGCGCGTAATAGCTGTTTAGGGCGTGTCTTCCCCGTCCTGCAAGTGATTATGGATGATTTGGTCCACAAGCAACGGCGGGGCGGCTCAGGGCGGGATCAACGGGGTGAGGGCGGCGCGGGCGTGACCTGCCTCTGAAGTCTATATTAAGAGGACCAAATCGCGTCACTGACACCTCTTCCTCCTCCTCCTCTTCTAACTACTACCCACTCCTCCTCTCTCTCTCTCGCTCTCTCCCTCCTTTTAGTCACTCCTTGGGCTTCTCACGAGGTGCTACTTTAAGGAATTTTAAGCATACGACTAACGGCCGGTAGTTCCTTGTCTGGTATTTTATAACTTTTTTTTCTGCCCCCTCATTCCCATCCCGTCCTTCGTCTGTCTCCTCGATGATGCGGTTTTGGGCTATTTTTTCAAGGAGGGGAAGGGAGGAGGCGCTTCTCTTTTTTTTTTCCTTCTTCATCGCCAGAGGGAAAGTTTCGTTGGGTGGATGTCGCGCGTCGTTGTCTTAGTCGCCGTTGTGATTTTACGTGAGGGAGGTGATGAGGGCGGCGGGGCTTGTTTGTGGCGGCTTGTTTAGTGGTGCTTCTGCTTTTTTCTTCTGCTTTTTTTCTGGATCTTTTTTCTTCTTACAGATTATTATGAGGTGGTGCTGGGGACTTTTGCCTTGTACGAATATACTTTGTTGGGGTCCACACACACACACACACACACACACACACACACACACTCTCTCTCTCTCTCTCTCTCTCTCTCTCTCTCTCTCTCTCTCTCTCTCTCTCTCTCTCTACATCTTCTTATCTTTCATATTCCTTTTTTCAATATTAACCATCTTTTAACTATTACCTATCTATTTATCTATCTGTCTGTCTATCAATCAGTTAACAAACAGCAAATCTATCTACCTATCTATCTATCCATCTGTCTACCAATAAATCAATAAATACCAGTTTTATCTGCAAACCCATCTACGCGTCAATCAATCAATAAATAGTAAATCTACATATCTATCTATCCATCTACCTCTCCATCTATCTACGAGTGTATCTCCCTATGCCTGATGAAGCGGTGTTTGTATTGTGCGCATGCTGGTCCCTATGGTGGATGTGTTGCGGCGCGGCGTATGCATAAGATGAATTTACAATGCAGAGACGCGGTTTATGAATGGCGTGTGTGCCGATATCATGTGGTTTACCCGTGTATGGTTTACGGTGTATACTCCTGTACGTCATGCAGTATATATGTGCATGCAGTAACGCGATCTACTTGTTTAATGTGTCGTGTAATGTATGTCTGTGTGTGTGTGTGTGTGTGTGTGTGTGTGTGTGCTTATGTACCACTAACCCCCCAAAAAACAAAAAAAACTAGTGCATTATTTATTTCTTTTTACCATGTTAGGGAGGATGGCCAACAGTTCAAACACACACATACACCACCACCAGCACCACCACCAGCACCACCACCATCACCACCACCACCACGCACAAACTCTCACTCTCAGACTCTTCTCTTCAAACGCAATTACATTACCTGCTAACACTCTCCCACTGCACCCTAGCACCCTATTAGCTCCTCACACTTTTCTTTCTCTTCCTGTCTTTCCCCCTCCCACTCTCACTCTCTCTCTCTCTCTCTCTCTCTCTCTCTCTCTCTCTCTCTCTCTCTCTCTCTCTCTCTCTCTCTCTCTCTCTCATTATCCCTCCTCCCAGTGTTCCTTCCTCCTCTATCCCTCCTCCTACTCCTCCTCCTCCTTCTCGGTTCCTTCCTCTGTCCTCTTTTTAATCAGGCGTGCATCCCCCTAATCCCAGACACAGACGTTGCCTAAGTCCAGTCTTAGAGTACGCAGTCCTAAGCACTTCCGAATTAAGAGGTGAATTCCATTAGTTGGGTCGGACATTGAGAGGACTTTAAATAGCTTAGCAGGACTGAAGGCACTGGGGCTTCCAAGGAGGAGGAGCAAGAGGAGGATGAGGTGGTGGTGGTGGTGGTGGTGATGGTTGTGGTGGTGGTGGTGGTGGTGGCGGTGGTGGTACAAGAAGAAGAAAAAGGAAGGAAATGAAGATGATGATGATGGTGAAGAGGAGGAGGAGGAGGAGGAGGAGACAGGAAAAGAAAGAAGAGGAGAAAAGAAATAAAAATGAAAAAAAAGTAGGATACGGAAGTTGAGAGAGAGAGAGAGAGAGAGAGAGAGAGAGAGAGAGAGAGAGAGAGAGAGAGAGAGAGAGAGAGGCAGAGTAACGATAAGTAATATGTTTCTGGCTTTATGAGTACTAGGTAGAGATCAGAATCTCAATCTCTCTCTCTCTCTCTCTCTCTCTCTCTCTCTCTCTCTCTCTCTCTCTCTCTCTCTCTCTCTCTCTCTCTCTCTCTTCCTAAAGCTATGGAAAATAAGACAATCCCGTTTTTTTTTTTTTTTTTTTTGCGTCCCTCTCCGTCAGTGATTAAGTAAAGCTGTGATTCCTTCCTCCGCTATGGATGGAGGGGAGAGGAAACTTAGCCACGCACACACACACACACACACACACACACACACACACACACACACACTTTTGCTTCTTTAAGTGCATTTAATTTCTTGACATAATTCGTCTTTTGTTTCTAGTTCTTTTCTTTTTCTTTCTTTACATTTTCTGTTTTAAGAATTATGGTGATGTGCTGAATTAATTCTCACTACTACTACTACTACTACTACTACTACTACTACTACTACTACTACTACTACACTCAGTAATATTTCCTAAGATTATTTATTCTTTCTCCTCTATCTTTATTCTTCCTCCTTTTTTCTTTCCTCTTACTCATTCCCCCTGTTCCTCCTCCTCTTCCTCTTCCTTCTCCTCCTTCCCTCCAGCATTACAACCTTAGAAATTTTCCCTCCGTGATATTTTCTTCCCTTTATTATTTTCTCGCCGTCGTCCTCTGGGAAGGAAAAAGGCGCAGAAAAGATGTACTCAGTTTCATTTTTCCTTTTTCCCTGGAGGATTGCTTAGTAGTGAAGACGTAACATTATGTAGTGTGTGTGTGTGTGTGTGTGTGTGTGTGTGTTTCTTGTTTTCTTGTCTTTATCTAGTGAATGAAAAACAAGAATATTCGAGTTTCACGAGCATATGTTTTAAATAATATCCTTCACATATTATGAAATTTACAACTAAATATATTTGAATGATTTATAAAAGGGAATAAAAAATATTACAAATTTTCCTGATATTTCTCAAAACTACATGAGCAATAACTCTTGTTAAAAATGAAAGTCACTGTAATCTTTACAATTTTAGAGCAAATAAATTATAAGACTCACAATTATTAAGAAATATAAGATTTGCCTTACATTTCGACAGCATTTCATCTCCTGCTTTTATTTTTGCTTGTTTACTATAATTTCTAATAAAAACAACCTCGATTTTCTAAGCAAATCACAATAGAGAGCACAACACAAGATTCAACATAGCATTATTTATCTCACACATTTAATCTCGTACAGAAATCATAAGCTTCATTACGTACTAAATTAATCACCACTTTTAACATTCTTTTTTGAGTTATCTTGTGAGCGCTATTAACCTAAGTAGCTTCCCTTATTTTCTTACGTTCTTATGTAGTGGTTGAAGGCGCCGCAGGGTGAAGGAGAAAGGTGGAGGCGAGTGAAGGCGCGATCCCGAGGCTTATTAACAGACTTACTTAGAGAGGGAGGGGAGAAAAAGTGCCACGTTTGTCTCCTTCTTTGGTGAATAGGACGCTTCATGTTTAATTGGAAGCGAAGGTATTTTTTCGGTGCACTTTTTGGGGTTAAAGAGTATGTGGTGTTGATACTGTTGTTATCAGTGTTGGCAGTGTTACTATTTGGATTAGTGCTGGTGGTTGTAGTAAGTGGTAAGTAGTATTAGTATTAGTAGTAGTAGTAATAGTGGTGGTGGTGGTGGTTGGTGGTGGTGGTGGTGGTAGTATAAGCAGAAAAGGAAAATGTAGCGTGTAGAAATGTTATTGTTACTTTTATTAGTATTCATTTTGTTGTCAGTGTTGATTACATTAACCACACACACACACACACACACACACACACACACACACACACACACACACACACACACATGAATAAACACCTCCCCCCCACATACACAAGAACAAAAACAACCCCCTAAAAAAATAAAGTCTACCCTGAATCACCTATTTTTTCTACTATCATTATTATTTTCCACAGTATTCTTTTCCCCAGTAAGTCAAGCTACATACTTTTTTTTTCTCCATTCCCTCTGCACACAACAATATTAAAGAAATTCCCTAAAATGAGGGACCGACCGAGCAACCTCGTCCCCACAAATTGTTTACCTTTTTTGAACCTGAAGTTTAAGAACAGAAATCAATGTATATTTTTTCTCCTTCTGTGTTGTTCCCCCTGACGTCGCTGCAGGTAGCTGGGGCGAAGGACAGGGAGAGAAGGGAGAGGAAGGAGAGTAAGAGGGAGAGGGAAGGACAGAGGGGGAGAGGAAAGTGAGGGAGGGAGAGAAGAGGTAGCCAGGGTGCAGGACAGGGAGGGCGTGATGGAGAGGGAGAAAGGGAGAGGGGGAAACAAGGGAGAGGGAAAGACAGGGAGGGAAGGAAACGAGGGAAAAGAAGAGCGGACGAGAACAAGATGACCTACAGTTGTTGGGAGGGGAATGAGAGGGAATAAGAAGGAAAATAAAATAAGAGGAGGAGAGTGAAAAGAAGTAAAGAATGAAAGATGACGAGGAAATAGGAACGAAAAGAAGAATGAGCAGGAGGAAATCAGAGAATAATAGAACCTGAGGAAAATGAAAGAAAATAGGAAAGAAAAGAATGAAAAGTTGAAAATGAGAGATCAGAAAGAAAAATCATGAAAGGAATGAAAAAAATGGGAATGAAGCGAAGAAGAATGACAAGACGAGAGGCAGAAGACAATAAGAATAAGAAAACAAACATAACAAGTTCTAGAAATGGAGGGAGAGATCTTGGGGAGAAGGGAGAGGAGAAGAAGGCGAGAGGGAGGGAAAGAAGAAGGCAAGAAAATGATGACAAAAATAAAGAAATAGGGAGCGAGACTGCACGGCAAAGACAAGTAAGAGAGAAAGAGAGAGACAAAGAAAAAAAGAAAGAAAAAACTGTAGGCACAAACAAAAAACAAAAAAAAAATAGAGTAAAGGGACCAGAGAGAGAGAGAGAGAGAGAGAGAGAGAGAGAGAGAGAGAGAGAGAGAGAGAGAGAGAGAGAGAGAGAGAATAAAAAGAACGAGACGGAAGGGAGAGAAAGATGAAAAGGAAATAACAAACGTAATTGAAAGAAAAAAAGAAAGAAAGAAAACGCCAGAACAGAACAGAGGAATAAAATGGAAAAAAGGGGAAACTGAAATATAGATAATAGCGGTCAAGCAAAAAGAAAAACAAACAAAGGAAGTAAGAAAAAGGAAGAAAAAAGAAAAGATACAGAAACCTAAGGCGAAACGAAAGCAAGGTGAGGTGCAAAATACAAAGAAAGCAGCGAGGGAGGATAATAAAGGAGAGAGAGAGAGAGAGAGAGAGAGAGAGAGAGAGAGAGAGAGAGAGAGAGAGAGAGAGAGAGAGAGAGAGAGAGAGAGAGAGAGAGAGAGAGAATTAGGAACCCCCGCAGCGTAATTTGAAGGAAAGAACGTCCAAGAAACCTACTATTTTTTCTTTCTTGTGTGTGTGTGTGTGTGTGTGTGTGTGTGTGTGTGTGTGTGTGTGTGTGTGTACCTTCCCTTAAGTATACATATTAATCCTTAATTCTTCCTCCTCCTCCTTTTTCTCCTCCTCCAGGTTCTAATAATTAACATGAAGTCCCTCCTCCTTCATCTTTATCTCCGTGTCTCCTCCCTCCTCCTCCTCCTCCTCCCTCCTCCTTCTCCTCCTCCTCACACGGGGAGGAAAACTTATTGAACTCTTTTCTCACAACTAATGAAATTTAATTCACTTAGCCTGCATATGCTTATCCAATTTACATGTTATTACTTCCGCCGCGTTGAGGTCCATGGCGAGCCCGGGGTTTTGTGGGGCGCAGCGACGGCGGCGGCGACGGCGGCAGCAGCAGAGGGCCTTCCAGGGACAAGTGACAGCAGTAGATAATTGATAATAGATAACAGGCTTTCACTGGCTTTACTTCCTTATCATTAACCCTTTCCTTATCGGGTATTACGTTTATTATACGGCTATTACGTCCCAGTATTAAAACTTGGGTCTTTGTGTACTTGTCTCTCAGCGCTTCCCTCACCTTTGTTCTTCAGGTTACTTCCAAATTTGTGTCACGGCGTTTCAGGAACTGGCCATACAGAGCTGTTTACGGAAATTCTTGTGTATTTCTTGTGTTACTCATTATAATATGTTACATTGTATTCAATAATTAATATCTTACAATAGGCATGTTATGAAATTCTGTAATTCGTGCTTCAGTTAATACATGAGCCTATTGTGAGGTGTCTATGCAAACTCAGCTCTCTCAGTGTTGCCTCATCCTTTCTCTACAATACACCAAAAGGAAATACAAGTTAGACTTTTATCCTTCACTCCAGGGCACCTCTCTCACAATTCCTCAACATGTATTTACCAAGGCTCTGAAAAAAAGTCAGATTATTTCTTACATCAACTGATAAACACTTCCAAAATTTCAAAACTGAGGAAGGAATATCTTCGTAAAAATCCACAAAAAAAAATATCGAGGTCCCGCTTATTTTGTCTTTGCTCTTCTCATCTTAAGACAGTCACTGAACTCTGTCTCCTTCGTTTGAATAGTGAGTTTAATCAGCAATATTTCGTCACTGGCAAAGAGAAGTAAAGCTCGATATTTTTTCCGTTGTGTTTCTTTATGTCTTTGTTGTCTCAAAAGACCATTATTCAATTCCAGAACCTTGGCTTAAATATCGCTTTAGTTAGAGACATTTTGTGACTCAAAGAGAAGCCCGTAACTTTTGTCGACGACGATGAGCAAGAAAGAAGTTGATCGTTTTCATTACCACATGCTGAGTCGTGTTTTGTCTCAAGTCTGAGTGAGTGATTTGATTGTTTTAACTCGCTTTACTACAGGAATCTAATTACACCGTCTTAGGCCGCACGCTGAAGGTATGGAAGGTATCGTTAATTAATGTTTTTGTGCTCAAGATCCATGGTGAATTCAAGTG
>NC_087154.1:36094526-36107026 GCF_035594125.1 Scylla paramamosain
TGCCGCAGCAACACCGCCACCTGACCTCTTTCTTCCCGCCGTGCATCTGTAAGCACGTCTTAAGGCGGGTGGTAATTTTTCACGACCATAATTACCAGTCTCGTTATCGTAAACTATCCCACGTAATTATTAGCAGTTCAGATTGGTCATTAGCTCCCCGGGGCGCCTCAGTCAGCAGCGGGAGGAAGGAAGGACGTCTCCATCTTGACAAGGAAGTAACGACCACCGACCGTCCTTCCCTGCCGTGCGTGTGTCGCAGCTTGCAGCACCACAACACAAAATGCACCACCACTGAATGCATTATCATTATCATTGCTGTTATTATTACCATCTCAGTCACAGAGGCCACGGGTGAAGACTCGCGTGTGCCTTCTGCCCAAATTGAGACGCACCGAGAGGGCGACGCAATGCACGGAGCACCGGGACACAGCTGGCGAACAAGGAGCAAGAAGCCAGGCCGCCCTGTGATCACCTCGCCGCATAAGATAGTAAAAGAAGACCTCCACGTGCCTCCTGTAAGTAATTAGTTTGTGGTTAATGAGGTTTGGGCGGCGAGTCTCAGCTGCAGTAGTGGCGGCAGTAGGGGAAGGAAGGGTGTAAAGATAGGGAGAGAGGGAGAAATGGACGGAGGAAGCTCGAGGGTAGAAAAGTGCGCGAGATTACATCTTGAGAGCGACAATGGAGGCCAATCATCGACACACAAGGAAAAACTAAGGTTGGATGGGAGGATAATCTTCACCCGTGGACTAATTTGAATATCCGCGTGAAGGAGAACTGATTATCTCCATGCAAATGAGCAACACTAGACAAGCTTCTGTATGGTACAGGAGATAAACAGAAAGCTTTATAGAATCGTGCAGTAAAGCTTGGGCATAACAGGGCATAACTCCACGCAAGTATAGCCCATTACAGTAATAACATGGCTGTTTCAATATACTAATAGCACGGACATACACTGGGTATTAATGTGAATCTAGATATAGGATCACCGGCCACTACCCCGCCTTTTATGGCCCAGCTCCCCCTCCACAAATTTCAGGGCCTTGTTCCATGCACACTGTTAACTCCGCCCCGCCCTGCCCCTCAGCCCTGGCCAGACCCTCGCCGTCCCTTGCCCCTGTGCCTGTCCCCTTCACCCTGCCAGACCCTAGCGCGCCCTATGCAGTGTCATGATAATACAATGCCAACCCAGACGATGACAATATCAATACCCAACAACCACCACCACGCTGCCATCATACCGCGTGCCATTTACTGCCACCCACCACTACCACCACCACCACCACCACCATTGCCGCCAGTGACATGTACTAGAACAAAGGCAAAGGAAAAAAAAAAAAAAAAAGCATACGATTTCTTTAGTCTAAAATTACAGTGTTCTTCAGAGAGAGAGAGAGAGAGAGAGAGAGAGGAGAGAGAGAGAGAGAGAGAGAGAGGAGAGAGAGAGAGAGAGAGAGAGAGAGAGAGAGAGAGAGACAAGTACTCTCCAAACACGAGAAAAAAAAATATAGACAAAAATACAGTGAAGACAACCCGACTGGAACCATGTGTGGGCAATTATCTAGGGAGGTGACGGCTCTCTTCTCTCTCTCTCTCTCTCTCTCTCTCTCTCTCTCTCTCTCTCTCTCTCTCTCTCTCTTAGGCCAATAGTTGTCAATAGAATATATCTCTGAAGGGATTATGAATTACAAATAAAGTAAGAGGAGGAGGAGGAGGAGGAGGAGGAGGAGGAGGAGGAGGAGGAGGAAGAGGACGAGGAGGAGGAGGGGAAGATAAGAAATAAGAAAAGGAGAACAAGGACGAGGAGGACGAGGAGAAGGGGGAAGACGATGAAGAGGAGGAAGAGAAGGAGGGAAGACGACAAAGAGGGGGAAGATGAGGAAGAAGAAGAGGAGGAGGAGGAGGAGGAGGAGGAGGAGGAGGAGGGAGGAGGAGGAGGAGGAGGAAGAAGAGGAGGAGGAGGAGGAGGAGGTCGGAGGGTGTATTGTATATGTCATGCGAGGCACAGCGTTAGATTACATTATATTATTACATTACGTCCAGTTGCAATTATACTAATACGAGTAATGCTAACACACACACACACACACACACACACACACACACACACACACACACACACACACACACGCGTATTCTCTTCCCACCTGCCGCCGTGATTGATTAGATTTTCATTACAGGTGTGTTTAGATTGTTATTATTATTGTTGTTGCTGTTGTTGTTGTTGTTGTTGTTGCTGCTGCTGTTGTTGGTGGTACTGCTGCTGCTCGTATTGTTATTATTGCTGTTTTTATTGTTCCTGTTTGTTATTGTTATGATTATTATTATTGTTATTATTATTTTTATCGTTGTTCTTATTAGTTTTGTTATTGTCTGTTGTTGTTGTTGTTGTTGTTATTATTATTATTATTATTATTATTATTATTATTATTATTATTATTATTATTATTATTACTATTATTATTATAATTACTATTATTATTATTATTATTATTATTATTATTATCATTATTATTATTATTATTATTATTATTACTTCTGCAATTATTATCATTATTACTACTTTTCTTATCTGCTTTTGGTGGTGATAGTAGTAGTAGTAGTAGCAGTAGTAGTAGTAGTAGTAGTAGTAGTAGCAGTAGTAGTAGTAGCAGCAGCAGCAGCAGCAGCAGCAGCAGCAGCAGCAGCAGCAGCAGCAACAACAGTAGTTATAGTCGTAGCAAGAACAGCAACAGTATTAGTCATCGAAAAAAAAAGAAAGAAAACAAAAGAAAAAATACAAAGGTTATACTTAGCACGTATAAGAACATTGTATAAAAAATGAATTAAACAAACGACACACACACAAAAAAAATTATCATGAGAATAAAGAGAAAAATAAACTTCCTCGTATTAGTTAATCCTGCAATAGCATAAATATTTTTACCTCGCTCAAGGTAAGGGATTACCATGTGTGTTAAATACGAAGAAAGCAAGAAAAATAAAGGAAATAAGTGTTTGATTTCACCCAAAGAAAAAAAAAAGTGCTATTGAATTATCCTACGTTACTCTTTCCGTACTCACACACAAAAAAAGGAAAAAAAATAATAATGAATAAAAAAATAATAATAAATAAAAGTAGATAAATAACACACCTCTCCCTAGTAATATAACAAAAAAAAAAAAAATAACAGGCAAATAAAACCACTAAGACACATAATACAACTGGACATATTCTCAAATCTTCGTGCCAATAAAAACACCTTATTGTTCTTATACTGTATAACTAATATCCCGTTTTCCTCTCTCCGCTTGTTTAAGTTAAGAGGAGAAGAGAGAGAGAGGGGGGACAGTTGTATATATATTTTCACTATCGCTTCGTTTTAACTATACCCTCTCTCTCTCTCTCTCTCTCTCTCTCTCTCTCTCTCTCTCTCTCTCTCTCTCTCTCTCTCTGTTTATATATACGTACACACTATACACCCTTTCGCATATATATAGTACACTTTTATTCCATTTTCATTTTTTTTTTCATTAATATTTCGTACTTTAGGTATGTGTAACTTGCATGTGTGTTGCCTGACCCATCCCTCTTGTGTGCGATATTCCATGGAGCATTTGTTTATCTTCCTCTTCCCCCCAATTTATTCTCGTATGTTTGCCCTTCCCCTGGTTCAATCTTTTAAATGAGGATGTCCCTTTTTTTTTTCTTTCCTTGCTTTACCTCTCTCTCTCTCTCTCTCTCTCTCTCTCTCTCTCTCTCTCTCTCTCTCTCTCTCTCTCTCTCTCTCTCTCTCTCTCTCTCTCTCTCTCTCCGTTCATGTCTTGTTGCCCAACCTAACGATCTGTTTGCCTGCTGTAGTCCTTCGTTGATTTCTTCTTCCTCTTCCTCTTCTTTTTCTTCATCCTCCTTCTCTTCCTCCTACCTTTATCTCCCTCTTCCTCTGAGTTCTTTCTTTTTATCCAAGTTTTCTTCCCAACACGATTTGTTTCTCTCTGTTCCATCCTGTCTTGCATTCCCTCCTTGCTTCCTTCTTCTCCTCCTTATCCGTTTCATATCCCTGCTCCTCCTCCTCTTCCTTGCTTTCCTCATCTCCCTTCTCCTCCTTCCCTTTATCTACCACTGTACTCCCAATCCTTCTCCCTCTCTACCTCCTGGTCCTCCTCCTCCTCCAGTGTCTTCATCTGGTGTACCCTGACCAGTGTCCCTGTTTCCATTTATCCTCCCTCGGCAGCGTCAAGGAAGAGGAGAAGCACAACACGCACCGAGAGGAGAAAGATGACAAGCTAGGGAAGGAAGCTGAACCGGTGGACGTAAAACAATATATGAAAAGGAAAAAGTTATGAAGACGCTCTATACATGAACAAATAGTCCTTTTCGAATACGATGTTCCTTTATCACTGGCTGGCTGACTAACTTATGGATAAGTGAGAAGGACAGCGAGTGACTTATATGAACGGTGAAGAAATAAAATAAATGTCTAGGTTGGAAAGATAGGAGAAGGTTCCAGAATTAAAGAAAAATAAACAATGCTTCCCTGTGTCATATTTCTCCCTTGCTGATTGACCAAGTAACTTATGCATAGATGTGAGAGAAAGCGAGCAATTTACACGAACGTGGAAAAATAAAGTAAAAATAAATAAATAAATAAATAAATAAAAATAGATAAACAAATAAATAAAAGTCTAAATTCTAAGGACACGAGAAGAATAATGAACTATAAAATACAATCCCTCCATATACAATGTTTCGTAACTACTAATCCAACTAAATTATCACTTACTGGTGGACTGACTGACTTACGGGTTCTCTACATAAGAAAACGATGCCAACAGGTTTATACGTGTCCAGTCCCTTTCTAAAATTCCTGTCTACACACCTATACCCATGTATCACTCCTACACATGAATTCATCTAGCTAATCTTCATTTTTAAGTTCGTTATTGACCAGCACTAACAACCTAATCCTAGTCATCTACCACTACAAAAGAGAAGCAAAGAATTTCTACCTCTTTATGAAATCTAACCTTACCAACCTTGAGCCCGTTACTTTTTGCCCACTCTTGTCCATAACGATCTTGTCAACACCACCTCTCTATATCTCTTTTACCACTTAAATCACACATCATTCATAAAATCTATCCCTTCTCTGTGCTGGCGATTGAAAGAAACCCTCACGTACAATATTTCTTAGCTGCTCACCAAGTAACTCATCACTTAAACACCTCTATCAGATATCACCCACAATAGACACCATCTATCTTTGTCTATGTCTGTGCTGATGGCGGAAAGAAACCTTCGTGTACAATGTTCCTTAACTGGTGACCAAGTAACTGGAGTGATTTACGGACTCTCTATGTGTCATCTGCAACTACCCCTCTTCTTTGTGCAGGAGGCAATCAGCGCGTGGTCGCCGTGTCCCCAGCGCCGCCGCCGCCATCAGAGTGTGCGTGGTCCAGCGCTTGCCGGAGCTGCGTACATGTCATCAGATCAATTTACCATTGTCATGTCGGCCGGGAGGTGTTGTTAATGGAAGGGAGTGATGAAGCACGCAGGGAATTAGCCATTATAGGGGGTTTAACACTTCATAATTTACCCTTCAACGCGAGGGGCCATGGACTAAAGTTGTTGTTTTGCGCCCCCTATTAAAATGGTCACTCTATATATGGGTAGCTATATTCGCCCCAAAAACAGATAGCAAAACTATTCCGAGGCGTAAATTTCGCCCCTGGAAACAAAAGGCCGCGGGGAGCCGGCGATAACAGGCACGCTGGAATGGCGGCGAGGAGACGACGACCCCCTGACGATGCCATGACCCTGACTACGGAACGACCCCGACGATACCAGGACGACCCCGCGACGCCACGAGCCAAAGACGGTCCCGCCGCTTCTGGACCACTTCAGCAACAACAAATAACTCCAAAAAGACATGAGGTTTATCATGAAATTTACGCCTAACCTGCAAGGAACTGGAACAAAAAACGATAACATGCGGATTAAATAACAGAAATAAAAGTAAGAGATACGGTGATTCGTTATTTACTTCCCAACACCCCAAAAAAATCACCTAACCACTTTTCTCTTTTTTTCTCTTTTCACTGCGATTCTTTTAACGACTCATTTACCCAAAGGAAACCTAATCCATAGACGCAAACGTTATACACAAGCAATGCCGCCGCGCTGATCCAATAAGGTAAACTACACTACACTACACGCGTGGAAATTCTGCAAGAGGAGGGGGAAAAAACAGAGATAATGGAAAAACAACGCACGGGCCAGACTACGAGAGCTGGACGTACATGAAAGCCGCCAAAACACATGAATAAAACGTTCACTATTGTACATATGTAGCTCGTGTCACCGGGAGTAACTATATATAGGGAGCCCCGAGAATACCGAGGCCCTCAGTGTCCTTTGTGACTCGAAGGAAAGTAGGTCTGTACTTACATGAGTCTTGAGGTTGAGCGGCAAATCGACCCTCACACTTGACTGCGGTTTCCATGGCCGACAGCATCGTCACACCTGCGAAGAAAGAAAGAAAGGGTCAGGTAAGGTCATGCCAGGTGATAAGGACGTAAGAACATAAGGAAAGGTACAAGAAATCAATAACTCTATATTTGGCAGTTCATTTATAAATCATACATCAACCTATCCATCCCTATCCATAAATTTATCTAATCTTTTAAAGGTCCCTACTAACTTATCCTTTATGGCGTGATTACTGAGTCTATTCCAGATGATGTATAGAGATAATAATGAGACAGTAGATACAAATGCTCTGAGTATTTATGCCCCTATACCTGAAGAACTAAATCAGACAAGCAGATTATAACCACTTTTTCTATTCATTTCAGAAGCGAAAAAATAAAACGCTCGTTATAGAGACCCGTAAAAAGTCGGGGCACGCATTCCCTTCTTCTTTGTTGCCTTGAGGGCCTCGATTTGAGTCACAATTTGCATGTTGGTCAGGTACCTCATTGCACCCACGCCTTCAGGTGCAACGGACTTCACGGGTCATTATGCTTGTTGAGAGAAGGAGGAAGTGGAGGAAGAGGAGGAGGTCGAAGAAGAGTATGAGGAGTAGAAAAGGAGGAAGAATATAAAGGAATAATTATGCTTGTTGAGAGAAGGAGGTGGAGGAAGAGGAGGAGGTAAAAAGAAGAGTATGAGGAGTAGAAAAAAAGAAGGAAGACTGTACAGGAATACAAAGGAAGTAGCAGACTTTGCGATCCCTCACTAGACTGTTTGTGTGATTACCCTACACAAGCTACCAGTGGAAGAGACAGGACGGCAAAGTAGTAATGCATCTAGCAGTTACTTGGTAGTGGGTGAGGCAGCGCTCTTTCGTAACCCTAACTGGTGCCATTATGATCTCTTTCCTGCAACGCAATAACGCAAACAATGTACAATCTTTCACACCCACTTCACATCCACTACGTATATAGTAACCGCACTCCACCCATTTCCTTCCTATGCGCCCACTTTACCTTACTCCCTCATAATGTACACTCCCCACTGCTTCCTCCCCATCCATCCGTAACCATCCACTCTCCCTCCCTCACTCCCTCATTCCCTTCACTCCCTCGCCCTCCCCACCTCCCTCCCTTCCATCATCCACCACATGAGGCCCTTAGCAGCTCGCCAAGGAGAACTCTTTACCAGTATCCATTCGTCAACGTCGTCGTCATTATCGCTCTAAACAACCTCAACAGTCGATACGTCTTATACCAGAAGCGCCTCACTGCCTCTTCAGCACTTGACTCGATACTGGCAGGCAGGCGAGGGGAGGGTGAAGGAAGGAACGAAGAAAGGAAGGAGAGTGGGGTGGAAATTGAGACACTGAGGGTAATGTGTTGGAAAGATAGTAAGCAAAATGAAGAGGTAATAAAGGAACTGTTTGAGGGCAAGGATGAATGGATGAGTGAAGGAGAAAAAAAATGAATGAAGGAAGGAAAGCATGTTGTAGGGAGAAACTATAGATGAAATTGAAGGAGTGTTGGGCAAAGGGAAGGATAGAGTGATGAAAGAGGAGCAGCAGATTGATTTGAAAATGGGAGTATCGCGAGTGTAGGACCAAAAACGCAGAAAAAAATTGTGACGATTGGATAGATGAATAAAAGAAAGCAGGAATCAGAATGAACGAGGTGATGTAGAGAGGTGAAAGCAGGATTGACGGATGAATGGAAGGGAATAAAAGAACAAACGAAGGAATGAAAAAGTCAAAAGAGAACATACGAATGAACTTGCGAGATAAATAAAGGATTAGCAGAGTAACAGGGGGGAGAACACGTGACCGAAGAATGGAAGGATGAACGAAGCAGCGAACAGAGAAGCCACTGGAGGGAAATGAGAGACGGGCCAGCAAATAAACCAGAAAGAAAGGAGGAGGAAATGAAGAATGGACGAAGACAAGGATGGAGAGGGGAAGGAGACCACTCCCTCTATTATCACCCCCATTATCTCAGGATCCTCCCCATCAAGGATTGCATGATTGGTGTTCTGCTTGGCCTTCCCAGCCGCTCCTCGCCAGCCGCCCTGTCGCTGCGAGTCAAGAAATGAGGGCGACCTTATCATCATCTTAATCACCACCATTACCATCACTATCACCGGCAGCGCCCCAATGCCCTCCTCGTCCCGCCCGACAAATGGGGGAGGTGGAATGGCCGAGGCAGGGAGGGGGAGGGGTGAGTGTGGGCATGGAGGAGTACATTTATTACATGTAATGAAACTCCCAGCTGGCCGTAAGGTCCGGCAACACACCGCCACCGAGCCATGGTGTAAGTGAGATATTTATCGCTTATCTATGTACATGTCATTACGCATTCATAGCTTGTTTTCCATTACAGTGGGGCTTGATATTACATCCATTTCTCCAAGTAATGGGTTTTGACGTCTGCAGCGGTGGACGCGAGGAGCCGGTTCCTCAGGAGGCGGCGGACGCCCGCGAGGAGTCGCAAGTATGTGGGGCAGGAGTGAGTGGCCTCCACCCGCCCTCATCTGCATGTCATCAAGCGGCGCGCGGCGAGGGCGGCGCGGCAGGCTGGCTGCAAACACGTCACCCCGGGCGGCACAATACGACACGCGGCGGCACACCGCATGAGCACGTTACGCCACAGCACGTGACGCAAAGCGTACGAGCATTCTTACAACACACAAAAACAACGCGGTCTGTACGGCGCGCACGCACGCACTTCACAGCGCCGCCGAACATGAGCGGTCAGACAGATGCATGGCCCGATGCTTCAAAGTATACATATAAAAATGCATATGCATGTAAAATGCATAAAAAAGTACTTATAGCCGCATTCCTACATACATGTACCGAAATAAATCTAATGTGTATGATCCTACGGAAAATACATTTATGGCGCGGCACTTGATGCATTGAACAATACTGCAAATTTTCATTGTTTGTTTTTACTCTACTTTATATATGAAACTCATTTATCAAATGCTGTAGAATTTTTAAATAATAAAATTCAGTCCCTATAATTTGTTGCATATAAGTGCATTCAATTATTTTGTAATTGCCTGTGTTGTGCCTTGTTATTATCACTAAAGTTTGAATATTTTCATTTCCACTGTTCTGTTTTTATATTTTTGCGTTCGGGCATTGGAGGCGGCGTCAACGAGGTCCGCTTTAACAGACGCACACAACACAAAAACACACACAAACACACCATGCACATACACACTAACACACACACACACACACACACACACACACACACACACACACACACACACACACACACACACACACACACCATGAGCTGAGAGGACCTTCCCGTGTTAGTCACTACCGCACTGCATGTTGCCTTCCGCACACTCTCTTCATCATCATCATCCTAAAGCATGCATAAAGCATAAACTGCCAGAATCACACATTTTTCTATTCACGCCGGAGCCGCGGGCAACTACGGCAGCACCTTAACCAAAGCCAGCGGGAGTGCCGGAGGGAACATAGCTGGACGGGGCGTGCAGATCGAAACTTTGCTCTCAGCCTCAATGGAGAGAACAGGTGTGCGTTATCTGGTGACTTAAAGAAATGGAAGATGAGTGATTTTGAGGAGGAGGAGGAGGAGGAGGAGGAGAGAGAGAGAGAGAGAGAGAGAGAGAGAGAGAGAGAGAGAGAGAGAGAGAGAGAGAGAGAGAGAGAGAGAGAGAGAGAGAGAGAGAGAGAGAGAGAGAGAGAGAGAGAGAGAGAGAGAGAGAGAGAGAGAGAGAGAGAGAGAGAGAGTTGTATAAAAGGGAAAAAAAAGTTTGTTAAAGAGACGAAACAAAAAATCATATTAAGATCTTAAAAAAAAAAAAAGTAACAGTAGAGATAATGAAATACTGAAAATAATAAGGCAAAAGCAGAAAAAAAGGTAAAAGGGTCGCACATATGACTCAAACAAGAATATGGAAAGAGAGAGAGGGGGAAAAAGGGAAAGAGAGAGAGAGAGAGAGAGAGAAAAAAAAGTGGTGGTGATGAGGAAACACATTCACTTCTTCATCATACAATTCGCGTGTCAGTCACTTAACATTTTCGGGCGCCCGTCGTTCACAACCGGATTAGCGCCACGTGCCATTGCCTAATTTGTCCGCGTTAAGTATACTAATCGGGCCGGTAATATCAAGAAATTAGATCTGTTCACCCTCGCGCAGCCTCCCTCCCCATACCAGTCCCTGCATCCCCCTCCTTCCGCCCTTCTCCTTCCGTCCCTCTCTCTCCGTTCCCCTCCTATTCCCCCTGTCACGCCCAACATCCCTCTTTTTTTCCCATTTTTTCCCTTCCTTTTTCGCCGTCAAAGCGCCTCACGTGATGTCTGAATTCCGGCGTGGGCACAGCGTAGGTTTGTTCAGATGTGTGTGCTGAAAAAAAAAAGGGGGGCCTTCACCTAATATATATTTTTTTCCTTACCTTCCTCTGTCTTACTCTGCCTGGCGTCATTTTCTAATGCATTTAACAGACGCGTCGCGATTACTGCGCCTGAACGGACGACAGAAAGATGAGCAATATTTTCTGGATACGATAATCAAAGCCCACCTGCCCCACCCCCTCCGACAAAACATGAAAAAAGAATGACTGTTTCGTTTTTTCCTCTCTCCGTAATTTTTCTCTTCTGTTTTCTCTTTCTTTTTGTCTCCCTCCCTCTCTCTCTCTCATTCTCTCATTCTCTCTCTCTCGGTCTCTATCTCCTCATCGTTTCTCTCTGGTAATTCTCGCTACACACCAGGATTTATCGTTCTATTTTGCTTTTCACTACATTTCATATGCATTATTTTAACCTTTCCCTGTGCTTCCCGTTGCGTCCCCAGCTTCATTTCCCGTTTTGCCTCTCATTTTAGCTCTTGTTGGTCATTCCTCACATTTTTCCATCATTTCTGCTCCCTCTCTTCTCCCACCGTGCCTCCCTTCCCCTCTCTCTCTCTCTCTCTCTCTCTCTCTCTCTCTCTCTCTCTCTCTCTCTCTCTCTCTCTCTCTCTCTCTCTCTCTCTCTCTCCCGTGCGTTTCATTCCACGTTTCGCATCATTAATCTCTCCTTTCATCTCACTAGTCCACGTTTTACTTTGTCTTTCCAACGCTATCCGCCGCTGCCTCTGTCCCCGTCCCCGCCATCGTCGCCGTCGATTCACTACAATGAGTCTGACATTCACTCGCAGTAGCGGCGTCTTGGTCTCCTTTTCCACCTCCCAGTCTAGGGCCAGTATTCTGAAATGCTTTGCTCTCTTCCCACGACTTTCATTTTCAAAGGTCACATAGATGGTTAAACGGGTTCTCAAGAGTGCTTAAGTTAAGTTAATAAGGTAGAAATCTTGTTAATCTGTCACCAGAACTTTATAAACACTCTTAAAAACCAGTGTAACTTCAACCAAGAGAGCCTTTTGAAAGTAGACGAGGAAAAGTAGTGGAGGTCCTAGATCTTTTGAGGTACTGCCACTCGGCCCACAGAGGTCCCGGCTCCCCCTCAGTCTGACGCTCATTACAGCCGAGGTGGCACCCGTGGAGGGCCTATTTTCTTAACAAGAGATGGAGGGCTGCCCGGGGAAAGGCTCTTCAGGGGAGTGCTCAGAGGGGGTGAGGAGGCACTGATGACGCTGAATGATCTCTCCAAACAGTGGCTCCGCATACTTGCTCCACATTACCGCCTGGCTCTCCTTCTTAAATACTTATGCATGCACACACCTTGGGGTACTGAGGGGGAGGGAGGGAATGGAATGGAAGGGGGGCAGGGGAGGGGTAACAATCATATTGACCCGTGTGTTTGTATTTGTTTGTGTGTGTGTGTGTGTGTGTGTGTGTGTGTGTGTGTGTGTGTGTGTGTGTGTGTGTGTGTGTGTGTGTGTGTGTGTGTGTGTGTGTGTGTGTGTGTGTGTGTGTGTGTGTGTGTGTGTGTGTGTGTGTGTGTGTGTGTGTGTGTTTACGTACGTACAATGAAGTGACTGCAAGAATTAGTGCTTATTTAGACGCCCCGCTCGTGACATACGTACATACATACATACAAATATACATACATACATACGTACATACATA
>NC_087154.1:36109526-36122026 GCF_035594125.1 Scylla paramamosain
ACGCAGAAATGGCCAGTGTTTCAAACGGGGTTTTGAAATATTTTTGTACATTTTTCCTTTCATTATTTTCAATTTGCTGCAGGATATTTTTTAATAGTACAGAGAGGGAGTGAGAATCAGAGGGCGAGGGGGAGAGTGAAAGCGACGTGAGGGGAGAATCAGAGGGGAGGGAGAGAGGAAGAGAGAGAGAGAGAGAGAGAGAGAGAGAGAGAGAGAGAGAGAGAGAGAGAGAGAGAGAGAGAGAGAGAGAGAGAGAGAGAGAGAGAGAGAGAGAGAGAGTGTGGGGTAGGGGGAAGCTAAAGCTAAAGCAAGAGAGAGAGAGAGAGAGAGAGAGAGAGAGAGAGAGAGAGAGAGAGAGAGAGAGAGAGAGAGAGAGAGAGAGAGAGAGAGAGAGAGAGAGAGAGAGAGAGAGAGAGAGAGAGAGATGCTAAAAAAGAGTGGCAGTAAAAGAGGAACACTGTGTGGATGATAGAGAGAAAGAGGGGTGACGAGGGGAGGGGAGGCTGAGGGGACGCCTGCTAGGGGAGGTAGGGGAAGGAACGGAGGGGAAAATAGAGGGGAGAGCGTTCAGAGTAGGAGGCATTGGGTGGGGGCAAGGGGGAAGTGGAGGGGAAGAGGAGAGGGGACGAAATAGGACGAGGCGTATGGAGGTGGGTGGATACACAGAGAACGAAAGAGGGGATAGCGAAAGAGAAGTAATGAATAGAATAATAACACAGTGAAAGATAATAAGAGAGAGAGAAAGAGAGAGATAGAGATAGAGAGAAAGAGAACCATAATGAAAGCGAAATCCAGCTGACAGTAACGAAGGAGTGTGAAAGTGTAACGCATTTGATTAAAAACGCTTATATCCAAAAGGGATTTTAATATCGCTGTATTTTCATTATTTTCTTTTATCTCCCTTCTCCCTTTTGGTAACGTTCACAGAAGTTCATTAACCTCTCTTATACACATTTACCAGAATACAGGAAATCCTCACACCCGGCTATCTGTTACTAGGTATTGTCCGTCAAAGTCCTGCATCAAGAAGAAACACGGAAAAGATATTCTAAGGTGCCCCAAAAAAAGGTGTCACTGTAATCCTCATAAGCACAACCCGCCAGCAGAACCAAGACGTAGAAAAAAAAACATAAGAAAGACCAATAAGAAAAGGAATTCAAGGGTGCCAAAAACGAAGGTGCCAGCTTAACTCTCATAAGCACCACACGCCAACTGATTCAAGACGTGAAGACATAAAAAAAAGGACGTATTACTAACCTATATTTCAGTTCAAGCGTAAAAAATCGTTAGAGGATAAGCTACTGATGTCCAAAGATGTTCAGGAAAAAAGATGGTATTTTAACCCCAATATACAAGAGCCGGCAACTGTTCTAAAACGTAAGGAAACGACGTATTTCAATCAACACACGTGGACAAGAGTATTCATGAAGCGAGTAATAACAATAATGAGAAGAGGAAGTCAAGAAAAGTGCCATTGCATCTCGTTTATGTAACAACCACGTGAAATTCCAAGACGCAAATAAAAAGAAGTATTTTGTATCCATATTAACACACGTGGATAAGAGTGATAATGAAGCAAGTAATAACAATAATAAGAAAAAATAAAACAAAGTACCATCATAACACAGATAATTGGAAAGTGTAGCCAAAAGGAAAAAGACTTCTTTCCTACCAGCATTTCAATCAACACGTGAATTCCAGCCTTTAATCAAGCAAATAATAACAGTAACGACTAAAAACACTTCACTCTGTATCCCCTAATTAACACACATCACAAAATATCCCCCCAGCAAACACCGGAAAGACAAAACTCCTGATTCCTTGACAATAAAGACTCAAACAAGAAGGTAAATTTGCATAGCGAATGGCAATTATCATCCCTAATTACTATTATTACCGCCATTGCCATGACAGCCATTACCATCGACATCTCCATCACCTCCAATAAGCCTAATTTACAGCATTCCTCCTCCTCCTCCTCCTCTTCCTCCTACACCACCACCACCACCACCACCACCACCACCACCACCTCCTCCTCCTCCTCCTCCTCCTCCTCTTGCCAACTACCTCCTTTCTCTTTTCACCACCCTCCTCATCCTCCTGCTTCTCATCACCACCACCACTGCCACCACCACCACCATCATCACCACCCTCATCACCATCCTCATCATTCAAATTAATTTAGGAAGGAGGACGGCGTGGGCGGGTCTAGCAGCCAGCCGTCATATAGAGAGTGTTAATTACCTGATATTGTGCCGTCCTAATGACATGCGCTGAATGCAAAATTACCCCAGGAAAATTAAAGGGCCAAGCTGGCTCCACTTCTAATGATAATGAGATGCAAGTGGAAGGGGGATGCAATTGCAGTCCGGAGCGCTCGTTATGTGAGAGACAGACAAATAGAGAGACAGTGAGGTGAGAGTGAGGGACGCAGGAGCCTTGGATGGAGAGGAAGGAAGAGGAGAGAGGGACAGAGAGGAGGAGGAGGACGATGAAAAGGACACGGCAGGAAAGCAGGAAGGGAAAAATAAAGGATAGATGAAGAGACTGACTCCAGTAAGAAATTATACATTAGGAAAGAAGTGAGAGGAAGGAGAACGGAAGCAGAAAGAGCGAAAGAGACAGAAAAAAAGGGAAACATGAAGAGACTTGAGTGAGAAATTATACATTAGAAAAGGTAGCATTCAGAGGCTAAGGATGAGAAATTATACATGGAAAGAGAGACAGGGTGAAAAAAAAAAAAACGAATTCATCATCACGCTATCCTCTTGGCCTTGCACTACTGACGAGACTCAAGGACGTGCCTCACTCCGCCATACCAGAATGATGACTCGCAAGACACTAAAATTTACTACGACCAGAGTATTGGAGTGCAAGGCGAGAGGCTGAAGCGAGGTGGCTCAGGAGTGGCTGCCGTGCTCTTCGTGTTCATTATGAGAGCAGCGACCGGGGCTGTGTTGGAGGGTAATGGACTTAATCCTTCTCTATGTTCGCACTCTCCTGCTGCTTTCACTTCTAGAGGCTTTGTGGTTAAACACTTACGCCCGTGTTTTGAAGCGCTTTGGGTTTTCATTACGACTGTTTCCAAAGACCACAAAGATGATTAATTGATTCTTCAGAGTAGTAGTTTCCATTGATGATGAGGGGGCTTTGTTAGATTATCACTACAATCATGAAAACGCCCTTGAAAACAATAACTTCCACTAGAGACTAAAAGATTATCAGGATAAAGCCCCGAAACTTTTAAGAATCTCTCTCTCTCTCTCTCTCTCTCTCTCTCTCTCTCTCTCTCTCTCTCTCTCTCTCTCTCTCTCTCTCTCTCTCTCTCTCTCTCTCTCTCTCTCTCTCTCTCTCTCTCCCTCACACACACACACACACACACACACACACACACACACACACACACACACACACACACACACACACACACACACACACACACACACACACACGATAAACTCTACGGATTTATCACATATAGTTCTACCGCCACATTCAGGAAACACGAGGCATCTTGTCAGAACAGTCACCTGCAACACTCACCAGCAGCGAATGATCACCGCTGAACTCTGGCGGAAATAAATGCCAAGGAAAGCCAAAACACATCTATTACTGTAATGACCCAAGGCACTGCTAACTGGAATAAGACAAAGACAAGGAATATTTTCATCTAGCCCAAGCTTCAGCAAGTCCTTCTGTCTCCAGCTACTTGTTCTCCTCGTCTCCTTCCACTGCTTCTTCATTTTTGTCCTTCTTATTTCTATTGCAATGCTAAGCCCTTACTTCCTTCTGTTCCTACTCGTCCTCCTTCTGGTTCTTCTCCTCCTCTTCCTTTTATGGAAAGAGCCATGCGTTATACTATGCTTTACTAGTTGTTAGCTGGAAGTAGTTTCCAAATAGCCATGCAAGGACATAAGGATCTGCTAGTGCTTGGCTATCATATGCTATGGCTATGTATCTTGTGATGCTTAATGCTATGACTATGTAGCTCTAATCCTCTTCCTCCCTCCATAGTCCTCCTCCTCCTCCTCCTCCTCCTCCTCCTCCTCCCACGCCCCTAACAGCCCCAAGCATCCTTTGTGACCCCCTTTTTTTTTTTTTTGACAGGCAGTCAATTTTTTGAGGCACCATCGCCCCGCACAAGAAAAATCCAACAACAGACTCTGATGACAAAACCGATAACTCGAACGTAGTTTTATGACAGTATTTTTGCTACGCCCAGTAAATTATTGTCCTGGCTACCTGTCAACTGTTTAATTAGCTTTGCGTTGCTTTGATCGAGCAGGTGTGGAAAATTTTAATCTATCCAATATCAAATACATTTTAGAATGCCATATAAATGTAATTGTTTCGTGGATATTTTTTGTGTAATAAATAGACTCTACATTTGGCAATCAAAATTAGTGAGAGCCAATAATGAGATACGAGTGTGTGCGTGTTTGCCGCCGTGGTGATGAGGAGCAGTCTTCTTTGGGGCGGCAATGAGGAGCGACGCTAAACAGGTCACACACTCACAGGGAGACGCGTCACGGCGCTGCGCAGGGAGGTGTGAAGAGCAAAGGATAAATGTGTCTGTTATTCCGCTTTGTTTGTCTCCTTCTTTCTCTTTACTCCGGATGATTTATATGCGCGCACGAGGATGTTTGTGTGTGTGTGTGTGTGTGTGTGTGTGTGTGTGTGTGTGTGTGTGTGTGTGTGTGTGTGTGTGTGTGTGTGTGTGTTATCGTTTTATCTATGGACAAGCGCTTATATTTATGTATGAATGTGCATGCACGTTTATATATGCATGAGGCTGCATGTGCGTTTTATAATGCATATCACCGCCATACTGATCCATTTGGCGATGAAGAAAATATGGATAAATGCACGGCTATGTAGCGGCGGCAATGCGCGCCCTTTTTAAACACAACTTTCCTGTTGGCGTGAGTGGCGGCCGTGAGGGTGTGAGGGCGGGCCGGATGCCACCTACCCGACCGCCCGGCGTCAACAGGTGGGCTGACACACACACACACAGACACACACACACACACACACACACACACACACACACACACACACACACACATAGACACAAACACACACCTGTACACACTCATTTTGTCTAAACGTAGCACTTTTTTTCCTTAGATGTATACAAATGCATAGATCATCTTTCCATAATAATAATTTGAAGTGGGATGATAGTTTCATTAAGAAGGAGAAGGTTGAAGAAGAGGAGGAAAGAACGTAAATAAACAAGGGTCGCGACTCACCCACAACCAGTGTCTCACCACCTGCCCCTTGTTGTCATTGGGAGTGTAAGGGTTCTCAGCACACAAGTCTTGCCTCTACCTACTCGTATATTTCCATCACCCTCTCGCTCAGTGAATGTTCAAACGGAAGCTGCTATGAGACAATGGAGCTTGGGATGACTTGGCTTCACAATGAGTCTGCAAAAATGAGCTGACGTGTGTTTATGCGTGTCCGTGTGTGTGTGTGTGTGTGTGTGTGTGTGTGTGTGTGTGTGTGTGCATCACCTGCATTCCGAACGACTCCCCTCCCTCCGTTCGAGAAAAAAGACACACTCGTATCTGGCAACACTGCGCTACTGTGACAACGCCGCTGCCCCGTAAGGAATTACACACACACACACACACACACACACACACACACACACACACACACATGCACACTTTATACAACTGAGGAGTCCCCGCCACTATCGATCTTAAGAGGTCAAACTATTCTGTTGCTCGTAATATATATTTACTTTTTTTTATTTCATTATTTTTTCCCCGGCGGATAATGTTGCAGCATTTTCATTATGTTTTATTTATGCGAAACTTTTTGGCATTTGAATATGAATGCACGCGTGCATTTGTTTGATTGCAAGATTTGTGTTTATGCAGGTGTGCCTCCAACGCGCGCGAGCTTCCATTAGTGAAACAACATTGCACTTTCACTCACCATTACTCATAATAATAACAATAACATTGTGATAATAATAATAGTAGTAGTAGTTATAGTAGTACTAGTAGTACTATAGTAGTAGTAATAATAATAATAATAATAATAATAATAATAATAATAATAATAATAATAATAATAATGATAATAATAATAATAATAATAATAATAATTAATAATAATAACAACAACAACAACAAAAAAGATTAAAGCAGACAAAAATATTAACACAAACAACAAATAAAATAATTCGTCCAACATCTGCACAAAGGAAATCACTAAATACACATAAGCAAGACCAACATTCATTGTGAACAGCCGAGCTTAAGAAGTGTTCGCCACAAAACAATTCACTTTAAGAAGCCAACGAGAGCTAAGACCAGGAAGCGAAAAGCAAGAGGAAGAAAACAGAGAGACAGAAGAAAACTCCTGAAAACCGGAAGCAAGAAAAGAAAGAGAAAGAGAGAAACGACGATTAGAAACAAAATAAACAAGAGAATGAGGAGAGGAGGAGAAGCACAACGATTAAGAAGAGAAAGAAGAAAAAGCTTGGTAAAAGTTGGAAGACAAAAACCCAGTAAGGTATTTGATCACACAGGTAAGCAACCAGGCCCTGCACCTACACCTGCGTACACCTTTTTCGAGTCAAGCCGTGGTGTGGTGGCCTTGCTTTGTGTCACGTGTTAAAAGGCGAGGCTGGCACTATCACAAAAAGTAACCTACCAACACCAGAGGCACCAGCAGCAGCAGCAGGCAGGGTGGCAGAGGTAGCGCCCCACACCACCTGCATAACCCAACGGCGCCACATAACAGAAATAACTATGGAAAAAAGGTCTTTGCTACAACACCTGCATGTGTGTGTGTGTGTGTGTGTGTGTGTGTGTGTGTGTGTGTGTGTGTGTGTGTGTGTGTGTGTGTATGGGCGTATGTTAGTGTGTAGGTGTGCGTGAGTAAGCCTTTTTAATGCGTCTGTCTGTCTGTTTGTCTGTTTTTGTCCGCGTTGCATTTCTACTTACTTTTTTGTGCATGTGTGTGTGTTTGTGTGTGTGTGTGTGTGTGTCAACGTTCATGCACGTGCCTGTTAGGGGGTGAAAGAGCGGGATGAATAAAAGGCAAGGCACTGAGTATCCTTATTCATGACCAGGTGTAAAGGGCTGCGCATTTAATGAAGAGAGGAATGGTAAAGGAATACCACCTGAGATTGTGAAAGAAAATCGACGTGAAAGAAGAAAAGAAAGGGAGAGAAAGAAGAAAATGGAAAAGGGACGAAGAAATACTTAACTAAGAGCGAAACATAAGAATACCAGGAAATATGAAGACTTATGTAAAGCAGGAGTATTTTAAAGTAAGAAATAAGGAAACAAGTGGAGAAGAAGAAGGAGGAGGAGGAGGAGGAGGAGGAGGAGGAGGAAGAGGAGGAGGAGGAAGAGGAGGAGGAGAAGGAGGAGGAGGAGGAGGAGGAGGAAGAACAGGAAGAGGAAGAAGAAAAAAGTTCGGAGGTAGTGAGGAGTAGAAAGAAATAAGGAAGAAGAAAAAGAGGAATGAGTGTCGTACATGAGAGAGAGAGAGAGAGAGAGAGAGAGAGAGAGAGAGAGAGAGAGAGAGAGAGAGAGAGAGAGAGAGAGAGAGAGAGAAGACGCGCGCGCTAGAGAGAGAGAGAGAGAGAGGGAGGGGGAAAAAAAATGCTTAGAGTGCTGAGCCGTGAGTTAGCATAGAGCAATGGACTCTTTGATGATCCCTAATTACTGAAGTGCCCCTGTTAAATGTTAATTGACGGGCGAGTGCGTGCTAAGCGATAATTACATGTCAAGTGCGTGCAAAAGACGATTTTTACGCGAATACCTGAGCAGTGCCTTTTGCAACGCCCCCTAATCAACCCTTCGTCCCAGAAAACACTCGGGCAAAAAACACCAGGCTAAAGTCGATAGATAACTCCCAAAACAGAGAACCCGTAAAAAAGGCGTCAAATTTCGCCTCTAATCATCAGCTGCCGCGTTTGAGTTCGCACTTTTTTCCGGCGGGACGAGGCGGTAATGGCGGACCGGGCGGAGGCGGAAGCGGTAGCGACGACGCGGGGGACGAAACTCACCCACAGGCGGAGATGAACGAGGGGCGATGAGTTGACGGCGATGAGGCGACGACAGGGACCAGGAACATGATGGAAGTGAAGATACGGACGTGTGAAAATTTGATGCAATAACGAGGTATCTTGGAGTGATGTAGGAGGCGAGGAAGGGAGGGAGAGATGCAGGGAGATGAATTAGAAAAGAAATTCTGTTTGAAGGTCCGTCTTGGTGCGGAGAAGCAAGCCGATGACGCGTAGATAAGACGCAGAACACACTGCCAGGCGCGAGGTGATGGGAGATAAGAGGCAATAAAGAAGGTGGACAGAAAGGGGCCCGAGACTCAATACCTGTTGTTATGCTATTGACATCTTATTTACGACGATCGAAATGTGTTTAATTCATCAGGTGCTAAGAAAGGATCGCAAGGAAGGAAACTGTATATTGTGGACTCTTACTTACAGTGTTTGAGTTATAAAGAATAAAATATTTTAGGATAATTTCTTTACAACCGAAATTATAGTCACTCTCTGTCCCCCTCCAATAAAAAAAAAAGGTGAAATTATGAAGAACCCTTAAAACTTTGTGGAGACAGGACAGGAGGGAGAGTTGTTAAGACTTAGTGTGGAGAATGGCACAGACAAATACTTCTCCTCTGCAAACTTCAAAGCTCTTTCGCACCTTCACGTGAGAGAGAGAAATTAACAGGCACTGAGTTGGTGAAGGAATAACTACGGTTCAGGTTTTGCCATTAAGAATACGTGTGCAATCAGAAGCTAATGGTAAGTGAATGAGAAAAAAAAAACACTAAAGAAGAAACTGATATTGGAAGAAAGTATGTCGCTGATAAACGTGTATGAGGAATTCCATAAAACTGCGCAAGAAGAATGAATTTTTTTTGATACCCGGAATGCGAAGAAAAAACAAACATTGCGAAGAAAAACAAACATTGCGAAGAAGTACGACATTTCGCACAAAAGCACAAGAAAACAAGTGATACGAAAAAGTTGCGGACACACACACACACACACACACACACACACACACACACACACACACACACACACACACACACACACACACACTCACTCTCTCTCTCTCTCTCTCTCTCTCTCTCTCTCTCTCTCTCTCTCTCTCTCTCTCTCTCTCTCTCTCTCTCTCTCACAAGAAAACCCACAAATATCATCTCGTGGCTTCAAAAAAAAAAAAAAAAAAAAAAAACATTTAGAGACTAACTACCACCGCCACAACCACCACCACTACCTCGTCCTAATTCCAATACCCCGCAACACCAATAATCATTCCACACCACAAAGAAAACCTCCAAATTGGCCCTCAAGCAAATAAAACTTCAGAAGGAGAAGGAGGAGGAGAAGGAAGACCAGAAGGAGTAGGAGGTTGAGGAGGATGAGGAAGACAAGGAGGAGAAAGAGGAGGAGTAGGGATGGCATTAAATCCTGATTCTCCTCCTCCTCCTCCTCCTCCTCCTCCTCCTCCTCCTCCTCCTCCTCCTATTGCTGCTGCTGCTTCTCCTCCTCCTGCTTCTTCGCCTCCTGTAAGAGTGTCTATGAAGAAGTCTGAAGAGCAGGAGAGGATGGTCTCAAGACGGCGATATTGCTGACCAATCCTGTGTTATTAAAGGGTGCATCAGCTTCCCCCTCCAGACAGATGATTTGAGGGCGGAGAGCGAGGAGAAAAAATAAATGCAATTACAAACTGTATTATGCATTAAGGCTGATGTATTGGGAGTGAAGCGGCTCAGGGATGAAAGGGAGGGTGATGGTGATGGCAGTGTGTGTGTGTGTGTGTGTGTGTGTCTGTATGGTGGTGGTGGTGGTAGTAGTGTGGGTGTGTGTTTGTTGGTGGTGATAGAAAGAGATTGTGCTAATGTTGATCTTGTTGTTCTTGTTCGTGTATCTTGATTGTGATTACGGTGGTGTTGTTAGTTGAGGTGTTATAATTGTTGTTGTTGTTGTTGATGATGATGATGATAACTATAAGGACAATTCCTTTCTTATTGTTATTGTTGATACAGATGGTGGCGATAATGCAGGTGGTGGTGGCGGTGGTGGTGGTAAAGAGGAGGGTGGTGTTGATGAGGAGAGAGGAAGAAGAGGAGGAGGAAGAGGAGGCGGCTGATGATGGGAGAGAAGGGAGGGTATTATCAATTAAGGCAGGGAATGGGGGAGAGGTGGAAGGAATGAGGGAGAGACGACAAAGAGGAGCACACACACACACACACACACACACACACACACACACACACACACACACACACACACACACACACACACACACACACACACACACAGATGACTTAGGAAGAGAACGGAAATGAAAGTAAAATGCAATAGGAGTAGATGATAAATACGAACATAAAAATATTAATCATAAAGCAATCACAATAACAATAAAAACAGTAATCACAAAAAATAAAGAGAGAGTGGGAAAGTGAAAAGTAATTTACTCTTAGCAAGGAAATGTGATGAGTAGGAAAAAAGAGGGCAGATAAACACGGAAATGAAAAATATACAAAATATAACGCACACTGACAACCTTCCTCCATTAAAAAAAAAAAGAGAGAGAGAGAGAGAGAGAGAGAGAGAGAGAGAGAGAGAGAGAGAGAGAGAGAGAGAGAGAGAGAGAGAGAGAGAGAGAGAGAGAGAGAGAGAAGGTCTAGAAAAATAACAAACAAGAACATAACAAAAAGAAAGTGAAACTCAACAGCAAATGAACAACAATGAACAAAGACGCCTCGGGACACTACAGCATTGCGTGTCACTACAAGAGGAGAGGAGAGGAGGAGGAGGAGGAGGAGGAGGAAGAGGAGGAGGAGGAGGGGAAGGAGGAGGAAGGAAGGTAACGCGAACCTCACTTCTCGTCAATCTATTAAATTTTGAAACCTCATTTTTAATTCCTATAGATTTTCTTCTTTTTCTTTTTCTTCTTCTTCTTCTTCTTCTATATTAACCATAACACTTTCTGGTAATACATCTCTTGACCGCCACACTTTTACCCATAAATCTTCTGGAAATAGAGAGAGAGAGAGAGAGAGAGAGAGAGAGAGAGAGAGAGAGAGAGAGAGAGAGAGAGAGAGAGAGAGAGAGAGGGTATCGATTCCGTCACCCAAGTTTCTCAAGAATGTTTTACTGACTAATACCTTTCCAACACCAAACAATACCATCCTCTCTCTCTCTCTCTCTGTCTCTCTCTCCACACGGCTAAGCATTGGCAATGCTACGAAGATGAGTGAAAAAGCGAAAAGAGAATGATTCCTGACGGGAACTCCGCTTTTAGCTTCATATTTACGTACATTTTCCCTTTTTAACTGGTGCATTCTACTACAGTATGAGGGAAGATAAGTTGCTCTTGCCTTCATGTAGCGTTGAGTTGAAAAGTTTGCGTATGATTACAGTATTTTTTCACTGGCGTTTGTTTTTTAAAAGTTGAGGAAAGATGCTAAACTCTCCTTTGGTGCTAAATGAGAAGTGTACTAATAAGAGTCAGTGATCCATGTCAGGAGTGTGGAAAATTTGGTGGAGTGTGCAGGTGTGGAGTGTGAGAGAGATCACCAGGGTGGTGTCTGCGTGAGGGCCGGACACCTGGATGGGCTGGGTGTTGCCGGGTCCCCTGGTGTCAACTGGGTTAATGTAGCTCCCTAAAATATCCACCAGGCCGTGATTACTGGAGCCGCGCGTCGACAGTATGACGCGATGCGTGCTATTCGCGATACAAAGAGCTTACGATAAAAATCAATGGACTAATCTGTTGTTCCCAAGCTAAAAAGTGTGTTACTCACTGATAACATGATTATCACGGTGATAATCCCGCAGCTGATGTCATAACACGCTGAACGTAAACTAATCAACAACGTGGACGAAGTGACAAGGTAAAGATTGCACTTGTTGACACAGTTCTTAACGCTTCGCTCCTGCCTGGCCCCGGTGTGTCCGGCTAACGGCGCTAACAAGGCTCATCTGCCGGGTAATAGACCGCCGGCGCGCCACTGACCCTGCATTACTCTCATCACCGGCCTTTTAACAGCGCGCTGATCCGATGACCAGCGAAAGAACGCGACGCAGCTCCACCACCAGCACGGCGCCCGGAACCAGCACCGGCGGTACTGCTGGCGGAGGCGAACGACTCTCGGTAAGGATAACTCAAATGTGCATTATTCATTTATTTACCTTTTTTTTTTTTTTTTTATCAATGGAGGATAGTGTTACGGGGAAGGGGAAGGAGGGGGAGGAGGAAGGGGGAGGGGGTGTCGTGCTGCGATTAAACATGGATTACCTCAATGCAATTATTTGATATCAGATAATATCGCCTGCACTCTAAATAGACCTGAGTGCGATGCAAAGGGCGAGTAGCCAGACAGGGCGGCGGCGGCGATGGTGGTGGTGGTGGTGGTGGTGAACCCCCCCATCAATACATTCCCTTATAGATAAACAAACAAAACACTAAGTAATTTTCAATGGTAACTGCTGGCGA
>NC_087154.1:36124526-36179526 GCF_035594125.1 Scylla paramamosain
ATGTTGACAACAGGGGCGACTGTTTTATGTAGTTCTGATGCGCCCTTCGATAAAAATCGTTCATGTTAAAAGATATAATCGCAAATGAAAGCATAAATCGCAGGAAAAAAGGAAAAATTCAATAGGAGCTCGCAGTTATTCAGCAACAAAACAATGCAGCAAATGGACGAAGCACTGTGACAAAAGCCCCTACACTTGGGTGCACGCGGCGAGGGAGGGGAGGCCGCTGCATAGGGAGAGGGGAAATGCAAACTAACACTTTTAATAACAATGCACTTGTGACTTCATGCCTGATGAGAAACCGGAGCTGGAAATAATGCCCCTAAAATGGCCGCAGCGTTTCGGGGAGCTGCTTGCGCCTATCCCGAAACGCGGCTACTCTTTTAATTAGGTGACGCCCATCAGCAAAGGCACAATTTAATCAATCTACTTGTTGATATTTTTCAGTGCATTTATATCAGGATATCCGATTTTGACTCTTGGATCAGCTTTCCACTGGGGTTAACAAAGGGCGTAGATAATTCACTGAGCCATTCAGCCCTCGGCCAGGGAACCACCGCCTGACCGGCCCGCGCCGCTAAGGGCGGGAGTCGCGTCCGCCGTCCCCGCCCGCCATGTAAGTTCCCTGCATGCTGTGTTCGCCTTTATGCTGAATGATTATGCACTGCATGTCTGTATATCACATCGTCGGCGGTTCGAATCATTTCTATTTCTCTCGATGTAAAATCGGCGGCGATATCGGGGAGGAGGCTAATGACCCTCGTGTGAGTCGAGGCCGCCGAACAAGCTCATAAGACTCCTGGGAAATATCGATCTTCTGCGGGCGCTCACACACCAAAATCAATTATATAGGATTGAAGAGGAGCGGCGAGGGCTGGGTGGGGTCGGGCGACACTGCGGCCCACACCGAACACTTCATATGGACATGTTTGCACCCCTCCGCCTCCGCCTCCGCCTCCGCCGCCTCCTCCTCCTACCCCAACTCTCCCGCTCTCTCTCTCTCTCTCTCTCTCTCTCTCTCTCTCTCTCTCTCTCTCTCTCTCTCTCTCTCTTTCTATCTCTCTCTCTTTCCTGCTGTGCCCTACCTCTCGCCTCCACAACTCAGTCCGCTGCCACCAGTAGCGCAAATACCCATGCGCGCACACGCACGCACACGCACACACACATACTCGTACACACACACACACACACACACACACACACACACACACACACACACACACACATACACACGAACGCACACAGAAGAAGCAGGAGGAGGAGAAGCTGGGCTGGCCTCTCTCCCCATGCAAACTCCGCCTCAAGCAGCCTTACACCCTCGCCTAAGCGGGTTCATCTCTGACGCTCGGCCGCGCTCAATAACAGTCATGCGATTATTGCCAACCTTCCAGAACACTGCCGCACTCTGTCACGCTCCGGCCCCATTTCTCCACCAAGTGCGGCGCTGGTCATGCACAGATAATGCTGATAGAAGGCTGCCTCACCGACCGACCGACCGACCGACAGACCAGCCGACCAGCAGACCCCGTGTATGGCCGGCCCTTAAAGTGTGGGTGAAAGTGGAGGTGCTGCCCATGACTGTCTGTCTGACTGTCTGATCACGTTAGTGGTTGAATGCGATTATTAGTGCATTGCCATAATTCTTGTGTGTGTGTGTGTGTGTGTGTGTGTGTGTGTGTGTGTGTGTGTGTGTGTGTGTGTGTGTGGTGGTGGTGGTGGTGGTGGTGGTGGTGGTATGCGCGGTAAATGTGGGAGCAGTGCGGACAAATAGATATTTATGGTTAAATGTTTTGAGAGAGAGAGAGAGAGAGAGAGAGAGAGAGAGAGAGAGAGAGAGAGAGAGAGAGAGAGAGAGAGAGAGAGGCTGAATGTATGGCAACAGTGGTGGCCTGTGCATTTTCCGATGAACGTGGGCGCGTACACTTACTGTAAGTGTGTGCATACGTGTGTGTATGTGTGTGTGTGTGTGTGTGTGTGTGTGTTTCTTGCACGTACACAGCGTCGAAGTATCCAATTAGAGAAGGAGAAGAAGGAGAAGAAGAAGAAGAAGAAGAAGAAGAAGAAGAAGAAGAAGAAGAAGAAGAAGAAGATGGTGATGATGATGAAGAAGAAGAAACTACTGCAATAACAAAAACAAGATCATGAAATACATAAAAGAAGAAAAGTTCACACCTACATATTACAAAAAACACTAAAAACTAACAGGAAAATGAAGACTCATCTACCTCACGGAAGTATAAAATGAAAAAAAAATAAATAAATAAAAAAACTTTCCTGGTATGGAAGTTCACAGCCCTCTACACTAGTCCCTCCCTGTTAACCGTCTCTTCTACAGCACACAAGTAATATGAGCGAATACATTCTAAAAAGCACCATCTCTTGGAAATAAGCACTAGAACATTCCAACACACTGCGTATTACAAAGAGTTACACGTTCACGTTCACATAAGAAACAAAGGGTATGTTGAAACGAAAATATGAAACAAGCAGAGAAATACACATACGTTTTATAGTGCTAGAAAGGCATAAAGTTGAGAAAAAAAAGAAAAAAAAGTATTTAAACAAGAGCTTCATAGATAATACACAGAACCATCTAATAAATTAAAGAGTAAAGAAAAAATACATCAAACAAGGATAGAAATACATATATACTATACAGTGCTGGGAAGGTACAAAGTCAGAAAAAAGGCAGTAGTTAAATAAGAGCTTTATAGATATACACTGAAAAGCAGACGCAGAGTGGTAAATACGTAGATAACGGAGAGGCAAATAGATAGACACACACACACACACACACACACACACACACACACACATACATCCACCTATGCGAGAGGCGGGCAGCAGAGTGGTAGGAGCGGTAGATACACGCACCAAAATTCATACCACACAGCATCAGTTTCGTGATGTAAATAGATTTGCCAAATACACTCCGACCCGCCCCCTAATCTTCGCCAACAAGGACATCCAACCTAACAAATCAAACTTCACCCCGCCATAGCCAAACACACACACACACACACACACACACACACACACACACACACACACACACACACACACACACACACACACACACACACACACACACACACACACACACACACACACACACACACACACACACACACACACACACACACACACTTTTACTACTACGGAACGATTTACGAATTCACGAGAGAGAGAGAGAGAGAGAGAGAGAGAGAGAGAGAGAGAGAGAGAGAGAGAGAGAGAGAGAGAGAGAGAGAGAGAGAGAGAGAGAGAGAAATTGTTGACATCATCTTTGATAGAAAAACCCAAGAAGTGACAGCGCAAGATATAAAAACACGACAAGCAGAAATAATATCAAGAAAATGATGAGTGGAAATGTTAATTATTGTGCGGCTTAAGCTTGTGATCTCCCGCGATGAGAAATTATAAGCGGACTGAAACATAAAACACAGTAACTCAATGACAGCTCCCTTAGTGCAGTCCTCTCTTAATGAACGCCTTAGAAAACCAATCACCGCTAAAGATACTTGAAAAAACAATAGCCACTCCTACCTTTGCTGCTATTTTAAGATTCAATACTAATTTTTCTTTACGTCTTAACCAACAAAGGAACAGAGTAGAGTAGAGAAATCTTGTACATGACACCAAGCCTATACCAAAGAAAACTTACATAGCAAAACTTAATCTCCCGCATTACTCTCAGTTAAAATCAATATTCGTAATCGCTGTTTGTGATGAGCCTTTTCCTCTCTGAATTCTGTATATCTTAAAACCACGGCGGAATCATGATTAACACTCGGCACGTATCGAAGCGCCAGGTATCCTTGACATCTCTTTATGTGGAAAATGAACAACAGAAGAGCAGCGGGAGTCTCCGTTAACACCGGGAAAAGCTTTTGTGCAGGGTAGGAAGAAGGAAGCATGTAGGTAAAGCTCTCTCTCTCTCTCTCTCTCTCTCTCTCTCTCTCTCTCTCTCTCTCTCTCTCTCTCTCTCTCTCTCTCTCTCTCTCCGCATAACGTGGCAGGCATGCACAATATTGACCAACGGATTCTTTACGCTGCATAGAACATTCGCACTACATAGAACACTGAACGGTTAACGCAACATTAACTTCTGAATAGTAGTTTTCGCTACGTATAAAATTTGCGTGGCTTCGTATAATGCCGCCAACATTCTCTCTCTCTCTCTCTCTCTCTCTCTCTCTCTCTCTCTCTCTCTCTCTCTCTCTCTCTCTCTCTCTCTCTCTCTCTCTCTCTCGCTTTCGGTTTGCGCGTGTGCATGTGTTTCTGTTAGGTTAAGAATCGTATGAACTAAGCACGCATGTATGCATGAACACACACACGTGCGCGCACACACATATACACACACACACAGTCAGACAGACACACACACACACACACACACACACACACACACACACACACACAAACGGTTTGCATTGCCGCCTATAATGTCTATCTTTTTTTCTTTATTTTATTTTCTTCTGCGGATGTGCATATGAGTTTTGCTGGGATAAGCACTGCGCACACACACACACACACACACACACACACACACACACACACACACACACACACACACACACACATACACACACTCACAATGCGACATTACAAGGGAAAAAACAAACACTCCATTAAACACAACAGAATGCACTCGAGACCCTAAGTACAACGCCAACCTTTTTTTTTTCCTGTTTGATTTTGTCGTGATGCAAAACAATCTACCGAACATGAGCGCTAATGTGAAATAATAATCACGCCCCGGGATTTGAGAGGCGACACAATAATGATTTCCTTTACGCCGCAAGTTGTAAAATCAAAGCAGGTGAATAATGCAGTGCTGTTTATACTACCTATGATACGTATTTCCGATGCGTGAGATATTTAGCATGATAAGCATTCACCCTTTTTGCTGCTAGGGCCATTCTTTGGTAAATAATAAAAAGAGAGAGAGAGAGAGAAAGAGAGAGAGAGAGGGAGTACATAAGGTTATTTTTATGTCTTTTTCAAGCTACAAAATTACTTAAGATAATGAAGCATGTGATTATGGGAAACAAAATAATGATGTGCTCGCCCTTTAATAAAAGTCAGAGTTCTGTTTGAAAAAAAAAAATCCCACTATTAAAAAGAAGAAAAAAAGATGGAAGAATAGGTTAATTATGTCTTTTGAAAGCTAAAGAATTACTTACAAGCGTGAAGTAGTTGATTATGGGAAAAAAATTCTCCATAATGAAAGTTTTAACCGAATCATCACTCACGAAACACAGTGAGACAAATTTCCTGTATAAAACACACGGAAGTTACAGTGCTACCGGTAATGGAAAAGAAAAAAAAATCATATAAAACACCAGTAAGAAATAAAGTTACTACTTCACGCACAAACTGAATCATCACGCATATCGAACGCTGAGAGAGACAAACTTCCTAAATAAAAAGGGACAAGTTACAGTGCTGTTACGATGTGTTACGATGCAAAAAAAAGCCTCATCAGGTAGACACGACACAAGAAAAGTCACATCAGATCGGCGGTCAATACTGAAAGGGAACACTAAGGACTACAAAGTGATCTACATGGCTTTTAACAACACAGCGGCAGATAAGAGCAGAGCGACGCCACTTAGCCATGTCCAGCAGAGGAAAAACCAAAGCAGGTTACATAAAAAAGAAACATGCATTGCACCAAGGAAACATATGTATCGACCGACAAACTTTATCGTCGCTACAAAACTCGTCCTTCAACACTGTATCAGGAAAAAAAGGGAGAAGGTAACTCTTCGCCCGCAAAAAGGTAACATGCCCAACACAGGACAGCACGAGGCCTCAATTCCCTTCGGAGCCTCGCACAACAACGCCGCATATCACACGGCAACACCAAAACCCTCGAGTCAAGAGCAGAGTGAGTGTTGTGCGAGAGAACACAGGTGACGCAACACAAGGCAACACATGGACTCGTTCGGACGCCCCCCAGATGTGTGTCAGTCCCGCCGGGTTATCGACCAGTTCTTGCCTTCCCCTCCTCGGTCGATCCCTTATGGAAAAGCTCACGAGGAACACCGAGAGAGCCCTTCGCCGGCCAGCGGGGGACGAGATGCCGAACACAGCAGAAAGCGAAATGAAAACCGAGCGAGAGAGAAACTCAGGGCCAGGAAATAACTGCCGGAAAGAAGGCGTTGAAGTCTAAAGAAAAAGGATCGTATAGACAATCATATATTAGGAAAGCAGGAGTAACAAATGCCATAGTTAGGAATTTAGTTAGTTGAGGATAAATAGGGAGAATAAGAGATAAGCTGATGCGCAGAAAAGTAGAAAACAGATACTGCAGTGAAGGCAATAAAGTCTGAAAAATCACGATAGGAAACGGAAGTAGAAACAACGAAAAATATATGAAGGACCTTAGTTCGAGGAAGGTAAATGGCCATTTCTTAAACACAAGGGGCGCTTAAGTCACAAGCGAAAAATAAATGATAAAACTTCGCTATTTCAAGGGCATATTAAAAATGAGAAAGTGAGAAACGATAAAGGAATCCAGTAACTACACCTCAAGTAATGGAATCAATATATTACGGTCTTGATGTACAAAAGTGTTGAGAATAAAAACTTAAGTCTTAGTTTGACGAACACAACAAAGGTGCAGAGAGAACACGCTGCCTTGGCCACTGCCTACCTACGTCCATACAAAAGTCATAACCAAACGCAGGAAAACATTAAGGGAAGTAAAGAAATGTACGGGAGTCGCGCATGGGGAGAGAGGAAACGCGAGGAAAACTCACACAAAACATAGATAAAACAGCAGTGAAAAGGTAAGGAATTTGAATCTGGGAGTCAGGAGAACAGAAATGAGTCCCTCCGAAGCCCACACAAAAGGGGACAAGGCTCAAAATTTCTCCTCTATAGCAGAGTATAAATGTGGCGCGCGATGTCGAAGGTGCAGTGTGAACGTTCAGTGCGGCAGGCACACAAATATTGGGGAAAGCTTTTACTGCGATTTCTCCAAAAGGTAAAAGTTTTCTACTTCCTGCACTGAGCATCCGCAGACGGCAGCAGAATGGTCCCGTCAGGCAAGCCGCCCCTCCCCCGCCTCGCTGCCGACAAAAAGAAAATGGGCCCAAACAGCATCCATTACCGTTGTATCTATACCTCAGTCTGGCAAGGCTGAATGAAAGCATCACACTCTTAATGTATTTATCCGGTGATCCCAGCGGGGCCTGAGGGGCGCTCCTGGATTGATGATGAAGTCCCCATCGGTGAGTAAGAGAGAGAGAGAGAGAGAGAGAGAGAGAGAGAGAGAGAGAGAGAGAGAGAGAGAGAGAGAGAGAGAGAGAGAGAGAGAGAGAGAGAGAGAGAGAGAGAGAGAGAGAGAGAGAGAGAGAGAGAGGACGTTAGAGAATGTTAGAGGGCCCAATTCCATTAATAAACATAAGCTGGCCAGAGTGACTGTCGGCCTGATCTTGCCTGGCGGACTAATGCCATGCGGTCCGCTGAGAGACGCCAGCTGGAGTGGTCGCGTCACGGCACAAGAAAAGCCTGGCCGGCCATGCCGACCTCCGGATGGACTCAGCCTTGTGATCGTCGCTCAGGGGGATAAGTGGGTCCGCGGAGGCCGGAACACCTGCCCGATAATGCACCAGTGGACGGAGATCCCGCAGCGTTCCAAGCCACCGACCCCGCCTCAGACTGGCTTAGCGGTGCACTCAGTCTCGGTCCTACGCTTCCCCAGGTTGAAGGAGTGTCGGATTTAATTTTCGATGTTTGTCATCGTCTATGAGACAATCCAGATGGAAACTTATTTAATTCATCCTCTCAAAGTCATTTACTTTCTATCACACGCTTTCCTCTCATACAAACATTGCATAGTGTACATGTCAGGCCAGGATTCATGTTCTTCTTGATCACAACCTACACGTTTTGAGTTGAACAGTGTCTGTTATTTTGCTGCAATACATTTTATGCAGAATTGTTGAGCACCAGTACATCTGCAAAACCAACTTAATCAATCTAACCTGTGTGTTTTGACTGAAAATTATTGACTCGTAGAGCAGAGAGTAAGGGATTGATAGGGTAAGTTTGAAAATCCAATGCATTTCATTTACTATACAACGTGAATCTGGACGAATTCATTACTTAAAAGTTCTGGGGGGGATTTGGGGGGAGGAGGAAAGGGAAGAAAGGGAAGGTGGTCACGTAACATTTTGAAGATGAAGCAAGATGAATAACTGCCACGAAACGATAAAGTGGGAATGACATGTATCCTGTGGAGAGGAACCTTCACCACCGTCATCGTCACCACCGCCACAACTTCTGCTACAACAACCACCACTTTTACCATTAATAGCACCACCGCCGCCGTCTGCCTCCATCACACTGAGGTAGCTTTGCTGCATGCGGGTGAACACACGTGTGTGCATTTTAAGCGAGATGTAATTTTCTCATATGTTCTTCCCGTATACTTAAAAAGAAAGTCGCGTTTTGAGCCATTCAAACCAACTGGTAAGTCATGCAAGGACTTGGCGTCCCGCAAGGCCGATTTGCATGATGGAAACGTCGCTGCTCGACCCGGGTGAGAGACGGACCCGCCGCCTCCCGCAGAGAGCTACAGCCACCTTCCCTCTCCATCCCTGCCCTTCCTCCTCCTCTTCCCTCCTCCTTCCTACTCTTTTGGCGTGCAATCGAGGCTCCGGATAAGGTCAGGCAGATCAAGGGGCCACGTTCAGCGTGGATTTGCAGGCATAATCATGCAGCCCCTCACTGCCTCATGCAGCGTCTTCAGGGGGGTCCGTACAGCCGCCGCTCTCGTGCAACTTGTGACGGAAGTCGCGTCGGTGGCTCGCGGCGTGTTCCCGCTGCCACACATGACCTGGACTAGGGAGCGCCTTACGTACACTGACTGCAGACATGGAAGTACTGAAGCCATTACTGAGGAAAGGAGGAAAATTACCATTGACGTGCAAGGTATATACGAGTGCACACAGACAGACAGACAGACAGACAGACAACACACACACACACACACACACACACACACACACACACACACACACACACACACACAGACAAACTCAATAATAGTAATACTGTCCTGCGGAGAAGTGTTGCAAACATTGGATACGCGCACACGCTGCACATACGGGCACACGTGATACACAGAATACCTGTATAGGTGAAGCGAAGGACAACTGATGGGAAGATAACTAAAGCCCGTAATTTAAAGGGTTGCTATTTTTGTACAGTATTACTTTGTAAGTGGTGCTTTTATATCTAATGACGGTAAGATTTCAAAAGTTTGGTACTCTCTCTCTCTCTCTCTCTCTCTCTCTCTCTCTCTCTCTCTCTCTCTCTCTCTCTCTCTCTCTCTCTCTCTCTTTCCATCGTGTTCCTGAACCAGTGAATCGCAAACCGGAACGTCTTGATGGCCACTTGGTGCAGTCCTTGCCAGAGTCGAGTTGCCCTGTCGGCTGAAAGACGGACAGGCGGGGCGAAGGTGATGAGAAAATAGAGGTGGATCTGTGGGTGGCGTGCAGACGTGAGAGCTCACTCGACCTTGTGTGTAATTGCCTGGCATGAGGTGGCGAAAACACAGCCATCTTGCAAGTTAAGGCGGTGGGCGGCATGGCCATTTGCGGCACCTGGCCATCATGCACCTCACTCCCACACGCCAGATGAGGTGGAGCCTCGCTCGTCCACTGGAGTCTCGCTGAGGTTCGCGGCACGGCAAGGTGAGTACGATTTTCTTAAGAGGCGTGGGCGTCGAGGTGTACGCTGCCACCGCGGGCGTCATGCACCAAGACGTGTTGACAACGTTGTAGCGGTCCGTCACGCCGCGCCTGGGACGACACTCTAATCAGGCCTCCTCTTGCATTCCATCAGCGGGGAAATGACCCTATAATTATGGCTTCCCCGCTGTTTTGACAGAGTTTCCCCCTAGTTACCCTCTTTAATGAGAGTTCAGCACTTGGGCCACGCTGGCGAGGGGCCGAGTCGGGTCTGTGTTGAGTGGCTCGTTTGGGATCTCTTGCCAGCGCGGAGAGGACGGCTGAGCGACCCGCCAAGGAAACCTATCAATACGAGGACACTTGCTTGCCTGAGGGATGTTCCCGAAATGATTGCTTCGAGAGTCGTTCCTGGCGTCGTACTTGCGCCAACAGACTCGATGAGAACGATGTCCTTTTCGATTTCCCCGAAAGATCTGCAGGACGCCGCCATAACTGGTCTTGTTTCCATAACGATGAATATGGTTATGTAGTGATGATGATGGTGAGGGGCCACAGAGAGAGAGAGAGAGAGAGAGAGAGAGAGAGAGAGAGAGAGAGAGAGAGAGAGAGAGAGAGAGAGAGAGAGAGAGAGAGAGAGAAGTGCAAACGGACAGGTAGGCGTGCCTGGGTTAAGACACAAATATATAGCCACAGACACAGGAAATCAATTATTGCCGTGTTTTCAGGATAGACGTCCACTTGTGCGACCACTGACCTTAAAACACGAAAATAGATAATAAAAAAGGAAAAGGGGGAAAAGAGATAGACCTCATCCCACCTACACGGAGCTGTGACTGACACCAGCATAGCAAAAAATATATATACACGAGCAATAGTCTTTCAGGTTCACGGAGAACGTTCCTCTTTCCGCCAGTAAATAAGTAACTTCGATGTGACGGTCAGATCGTCCCTCAGTCCCGCGAGAAACCGAGAAAAGGACGCGGTAATCGATGGCAAGCAGAGGTGGTATGTAAGGGAAGGCTGGTTTTACTTACGCTTTTCACTGTAAGAAATGTAAAAAAAAAAATGAGACAGAGGAATAAGAGGAGGAAAAAAAAGAAGAGGAGGAAGAAGACAGAAGACTGCATAGGATAACCATACAGAAACATATATTTTGATCTTCGTGTGACGTTTAAAGGGCCAATCTAGCCGCTCGGTGCAGATTAGGACAGTGTAGCAGAAGGCTCCTCCCCACTCACACCTAAGGAACACAAAGGAACACAAATGAATAAGTAACGGCAACCCTATTGGTCTTTACTTATTGGTGGTGGCTTCTATCAATAGAGAGTGTGAGAAATACTAGGTGAAGAAGATTCATCAGGTCACTATGCTGACAACCGTTCAAAGATGTCAAGAAAGATTATTAACATAGACAAAGTTGCGTCATGTTAAAATTTATTAAAGAAAAAAAAAAAAAAAAACAGATAAATTTGAGGTAAAAGAAGGAGCGCAAGAGTAACAAGATCCATGAGACCACTATATTGGCAACCGATGACGCAATACAACGATGTCAAACAAGATTATTTACGTTGACGAAGTTGCGCTATGCTGAAATTCAATATGAAGAAAAAATCAGGGAAAAATCTGTGTAAAGTAAGGAGTACAAAAGTAAGAAGATCCATGAGGCCACTACATGACAACCAGTGACATAATACAAAGATTTTTTTACGTAGACAAAGTTGCGCTATGCTGAAAGACTCATCGCGATTAGACGGCAGAATCAATCCGTGTTAATGCGCGACTATACACCAGTAAAGCCAGAATGCAACCTCTATTTCTTTTTCTGCGTCCCTTTTGACGATATTGTTGTTGGTGGTGGATTTATTGCTGTATGTCACGTTCTGAATTTTTACTTGCCTATCTATCTATCTGTCAGTCTCTCTCTCTCTCTCTCTCTCTCTCTCTCTCTCTCTCTCTCTCTCTCTCTCTCTCTCTCTCTCTCTCTCTCTCTCTCTCTCTCTCTCTCTCTCTCTCTCTCTCTCTCTCTCTCTCTCTCTCTCTCTCTCTCTCTCTCTCCCTCTCCCCAGACTGACCAAGCTGGAGTCGGCGCCGCGGAACAATACACTCCCTGCTAATGATAATATAGGGCGCAGGCAAACACAAGCCCGGAACAATTAATACCTGTATTAGGTGATGGAGCGTCTCAAGTACAATGAGGTGCTGTAGCTTAAGACTAATTGGAATGGTGGCAGTTCTACGGGCGGGAAGGTGAGCGGGGGTGGCAAGCGAAGGGATGGGAAGGGAAGGGATGGATTGGGAAGGGAAGGAAAGGGAAGGGAAGGGAAGGAAAGGGGAGGGAAGGGAAGGGAAGGGGAGAGAGACGAGTGGGTGGTGTGTTACATATCTTGTTCTGGTACCGATGTTTAGGTGTGTTTGTGTAGCCGCCGTGTGCAGGTGCCTTATGTGTGTGTGTGTGTGTGTGTGTGTGTGTGTGTGTGTGTACTCGTATACTAACATATGTGTGTTTGTGAGTGTTCCGATATTTGGTTGACACAGTAGTTGTACTCGTATATACTCGTATATTCAAATTAATCTTGCAATTACCAGGCTGTGGTGGCCGCACACTTTTTCTCCGGCCCACTAGAAGAAGAAATACTAAAGAGCAAATGTTAGTCTAATAACAACTTATTTCACGTACCCATTAAGCTTAAAAAAAAAAAAAAAAGTTCATCCAGTAACTCGTTCCTCACGAAATGCATATTCCCTTCATTCTTAGTGAGCGAAGTATACAAGAAAAATTGTTAAATATACACAAGTATTCCTTCGGCAAATAAATTCGTACAACGACAAAAGAACGTAGAACTGACGAAGACAACAAGGATCTTTCACTGCACCGCTTCTTTCCTCTCCCATAGCCTCGTGTGCAGCTGGTATCGTGTATTCTTTCTCTCTTCCTTCTCCTCCTCCGCCTCCGCCCCTTCTCATCATGACCATTCCTGCTCCCCTTACTCCTCATCGTCACCATCGTCATCAACACGGTACTCCTCAAGCTGCTGTTTTCCCATCATTATTCACCATCCTCTTCCTTCCACCAGTCCCGTCCTCCTCCTCCTCCTCCACCACGACCGTCTCCCTCCTCCTCCTGCACGCGCCCTCATCTTCTCCGTATGGCAGACGCAGGGGTGGCGCCCTACCCAAGCAGTGACAGCCAAAACTCACGCCGCGGATTAACCCATCCATCAGGAGCGCCTGAGGTGATTTGTCATGAGTCTTCTGACGGAGCGCGCACCCTGGCCTCTCCTCCTCTTCTGCTTCAAGTCCCTCCTCCTCCTCCTCCTCCTCCTTCTGCTTCACCCTTCTTCTCCTGTGAATCCCTTGATTTCCATCACATTTCCCTCTCCTTCTCCTCCTCCTTCTCCTCCTCCTCCTTTCTCTTCTATCTTCATGTTCCCCTACTCCTTTATTTTCTGAACCCCTGGTTTTACATTTTTTATTGGCGTCTTCTGTCTACCACGTTTCCTTACTTCTTTTTCTTTCCCTCTTCCTTCTTCTCCTTTGCTTCATCTTTATTCTTGTCCCCGTAGAACAGGAGATCCCAAACTGGAGTACACGTGCCCACAGGGGTATACCAGTGTTTCTTTTTCCCAGGGGTGTATTGTGACTGTTGCGTGTAATGCACAATAATGGAGAGATGTCTAGACCTTTGTGTAAGCCTGCATGTGGCTTGACTGTCTGTGTTTGGCGCCAGGAAGCCTCGTCAATAAACTTGGCCAGTGAGTCACAATGATATTCTAGATCTGTTCCCTAATACGAGTACACCGAGGGGATAAAATGTAATATAAAAGATTCTCACAGTAAATCACCAGAAGAATTCAAAAGGAAGTGAAACTGATGCGTCAATGCAACAAACTTTTCATTACAATGTTCCCACGTTAGATGGCAATATCGCAAAGAAAATCCAAGTATTATTTAGGTACAAGATGGCAGTTCCTCACACTTAGGCACCATATTACTTGGAAAGGTCACCGACTGGGAAACGATAAGATCCAAATGTTATTGCACGTATGTGACGGGGAGGCATTTCTTATATTTCTTTTCTACCCCTGAATTTCTTGGCATAGGAGATGAAAAGAGATAGTCACCGAGGGCATAACACCACGACAGCCTTAGCAGTGACAAGTAAACAAAGATAATACAGAGGAGAGCGCCAGCAGCCATTGGAAGTCCAGAGAAAAGCGTGTTTGATATGTTTTTTTTAACTATCGCCCTAGTACTACATATAACTACTTCACTACAATAAAGATGAAAGCAGCTATAAAGTTTTACGCAGAAGATCGGTAAAGCTTCTAAGACCTTTGAATCATGAACGAGAGACAGAGAACCACGATCAATGCCTTCGTTTACACCAAAGAAACACAAAAAAAACAAAAAAAAAAAACAGGAGACCAATGCATTACCATCTTTCCCAGACACAAGGAGGCTCACTGATGCTTTCTTTATAACCATGAAGTGAAGGGAGGTGTGTAGGCGTGTAGTTACTCTCTCATTCTTTCCCTCTGCCTCCCTGCTCCCCTTCAGCTCGGCAATGAATGACTACCGCGGCTTAACACTTGGGCCGCCCGGCAATACGAGGACCAGTCAGTGAGGCGGCAGTTTTCGCGCCAAATTCCAGGAAAAAAAAATAATACGAAAATACCCACAAAATTTCGGGGCCAGATCTCATCGAGAGTAATCCAATAAGCTTGAAATGTAACCAAATGAGGGGCGAAAAATAATAAAATAAAGGCCGGATATATAATAACATCAGTGCTAAAATATTTCCAAAACGGAAGGCAAAGCCGCGTGAAAAATGGTTCCCCTCTTTGGAATATTAATAATAATAATAATAATAATGGTATTCAGTTTTCCGGTCATTATTGTTATTTATCATAATTCTCACTTATTAGCGGGGTCATTTAATGAAGACAATGATAAAGACATCAGCGGCCGTTTTCTTCCGGTCTTATAATGAAAAGCACTAATAGGAAGGATAATTTTGAAGATTATGATGAGACTGTAATGGTAATGATGATGACGATGATGACGACGATGATAATAATAATAACAAACAATAATAATAATATAATGGTAAACAATAATAATAACAATAGAAACAACAACAGCAGCAGCACACATTCCAAGTGCAAAGTACGGAAGCTAAAGGGAAAAAGATACAATTATGAATACAAATCCGCACTGGGAAATAAAAAAAAAGACGGCACATCGCAACACTGACGCTCGTGTGCTGGAGGAAAACAAAACAGAAAAGACCTAAATAGATAAACGAACACAAACATAGAGTCAAAGTCACAGCAGAAGGAGGAGGAGGAGGAGGTGGAGGAGGAGGAGGAGGAGGAGGAGGAGAAGCAATGAAATGGTTGGGGGGGAGGTGGATGGGTGCCGAAGCGAAACTGTGAGGTCGGGCCAGGTAGGAGGAGGCAGGAGGAGGAGGAGTGCAGCAGGGAAAGAGAAGTGGGAGGGTTTTAATCAGTCCCCCTAATCGCATTACTTGGCCCGATTATGTCCCTCTGCGAATATAAAACAGAGAGTCATCGCAATTATCGAAGTAATGAGCATACTAGCGGGAAAATGTAGTCAGGGTTATATTTCGTGAGGGGGAAGTGAAGCGAGGCAGCCTGGCGAGACCTCCCAGTGCCGGCCCGCCCAGTTTAGTTTGTTGTAATGCGGATAATGTGGCTTTATTGCCGGCCAAATAGGGTTAAATCTTTCTGAGTTATTAGATTCGTAGGTATTTTCAGCCAGCAAATGTAGCTCTACTTTCCCGGCGCTGAATAATTGAAGATCCGAAATGCGAGTGAAGTGTGTCGGGGGTGGGCTGGGGCGGCCCGAGAGGGAAGGAGTGCGGCGAGGCAAGGGACAGAGTGTCGGGCGTTGGTCGGGCCTGTGGGAGGTCCGACGCCGCACAGGGAGGATACATCTCGGCAAAACAAGTGACGCCGCAGGAATGACAACAGTGATTCTTGCTCTTTATTCCTTTGCACATCATCCGGTGACTCATGACCTGCTTGGCTTGGACTGCAGGAGCCTCGACAGCGCCCCCACTGTGCTTTCTTTCCCGCGTCGCTTACAAAACAGAAGTGTCTCGGACTTAAGATACTGAACAGGATAACGTTATGAGCGACCTCGTTCGTTCTTCTCTCTACGTATGGTGGAGCGATTCTTAAGTAAGAGGCGGCAATGCTGGCACGATGAACTGAATGACGAAGAAGATCATTAAAAGAGAAAAGAACATCGTGTGAATGTTTATTGTAAAATTGATTTTTTTTTACCTGTCTGGCCATCTGTTTCTGTCTCTCTCTCTCTCTCTCTCTCTCTCTCTCTCTCTCTCTCTCTCTCTCTCTCTCTCTCTCTCTCTCTCTCTCTCTCTCTCTCTCTCTCTCTCTCTCTCTCTCTCTCTCTCTCTCTCTCTCATCCTCTCTCTCTCTCTCTCTCTCTCTCTCTCTCTCTCTCTCTCTCTCTCTCTGAGCCTTTGCTACAAGTCAGATCACATGTCGCTGATCTGCAGAAGGCGTACCTGACACTCACCACCCACGCAACAACCTCTTCTGAATCCCTCATGACCGCCACAACTCCTGCTTTCTGCTAACACGCTCTCAGACTGCTTGGTGAAAAAATCTTTCAGTCTGTTTGAAAAGAAGAAAAAAAAATGGAGAAAAATGATAAAGCTTAGATATCCGGCATCCCTCAACCTGGCGGCTACTCGCCCTCCCTACCGCCGTCCGCACCTGTCCCCCGCACGCCCAGCCGCCGCGACCCCCTAACGTTTGGCTAAACAACAACAAACCAAACAAAACCCCGAAGACGTACCCACGACGCAAGGCCGCCGCGATAGCCGCCCAGAAACAGACCAATATTTTCAAAAGTTCTCCCTCCCTGTCCGTATAAAAGAGAAAGAAAATGTCAGTCGAGCTAAAATTTTAATTAGCGTCCCGAGGCTGGTGGCGCATCTACCCCGCAGCCGTCGCTGGGGTTTAAAAGCGTCGAAATTTTAAGCATAAATAATGAAGTTTCGATACGACGACATCTGAAGTTCATTACCGGAAATCCAGAATATTTACTTACCTTTATTTATTTATCAGTTTTGTATCCCTGCTATTTTGTATAAGCATATATATATATATATATATATATATATATATATATATATATATATATATATATATATATATATATATATATATATATATATATATATATATATATATATATATATATACTCATCTTACCTTGAATAATCTAAATGCTACAGATAATACGTTGTACACGTGAGGAGCTTTAAACTTGACATTAGAAACAGCTATGTAAAAGGTGACTGAGGACAAAGTGTCACCGTCTTGATAGCCAAGTGTTCCCTGACAGCCTCACCTCACCTCGTCCTTCTCGCCTCCCGCGACTCCCTATGGCTTCACACGCCCACACGACTGACGCATCGCTACACTCTCCCCCTCACAGCTGCACTGCCTCCATGGTAAACACAACGCTGCACCTCGTCTCAGGAATCCGAGCGAGCTACTTATCACGTGCCTCATTCCCCGCGACCTGCCTCTTCCCACCGACCTGCTCACCGGCGTAATTATCGACACCCGCAAGTCATTAGTGCATATTATAGGCGGCCAGGTAATCAAGTCAGCACGGCGCGGCTAATGATGCTACTGTGTCCATCTTGTTGTTAATGAGTGTTTCTCTCACTCCGTAATTATACTGTATTCCTGTGTATGTTTGGGATAGAGAGAGAGAGAGAGAGAGAGAGGAGAGAGAGAGAGAGAGAGAGAGAGAGAGAGAGAGAGGAGAGAGAGAGAGAGAGAGAGAGAGAGCATGTGCGTGGCTGCATCCGTGGAGGCGCACAGTATTGTAAAGAAAAAGCAATGATGAAGGTAACAGTACAAGCAAAATGCATTCTTAAATATAAATATAGCCCCTCACACACACACATACACACACACACACACACACACACACACACACACACACACACACATACACACACACACACACTACGCGAAGCTAAACACCCCGCGAGGCTCCCTGACACATCCCCCGCGCAAGGTGGCTAATTAATCAGGTGTAATGAGTAGGGCTGGCACGCTTGACGTCTCATTAATATCTTCATTACTTGGTGGGACACTATCACCCGCCGCTGTCTGCCGCCTCCAGCCAGCCACCGCAAAACACGTTCATCTCGCCGGGATGTTGGCGCGTCTCTTTACAGCCAAGGAGAAAGGAAGACGGGGCAGAAAGGAAGGAGAAGAGAGGATGTTTTGCAATAGGCGGTGAGAAGGAAGGGTAAGGTATGGATAGAAGGGAAAGCATGTGAAAGTGCGAGAATGATAATGAAGAGGAAAATCTACGGAATATAGTGAAATGTAAGGAATGGATGCGAGGACTAAGGAATGGAAAGGAGGAAAAAAGATAGTAGAGAAAGGAGTAGGGAGTAAGGAGAATGGGGAAGGGATGGATAAGATATGAAAACGAGAGGAAAGGAATAGTGAAGACATAAATTTTTAGAGCATTAAGAAAGGCAAGAAATGGGAAGCAGGAGAGAGGATGCTGAAGAATAGGAAATGAGAAGGAAGGGTAAAAGGATAGATAGGGAAAAGGGAAGGTATTTGAAAATGAAAGAAAAGGAAAACTGAAAGGGAAGATTAGAAAATAGCGGAATACAGGGAATAAGGAAGGATAAGGAAAGGATATGGAATGGAAGACGAAGAAAAATATTTGAGAAGGAGGGAAGAAAAGGGAAGGGAGGCCTTCCAAGAAAGGAAATGCCGAAGAAAGGAAAAAAAATCAGGGGAAAATGAGAAAAAGAAAAGTAAAAAGATTAGGAAAGGAAGATCAATTAAAAGAAAGAAAACGAAGGAGGAGCGAAAGGAAAGAGAAAGGCAGGAACAGAAATAGAAAGAAATGAGACAAATGAAAGGAAGAGAAAACAATGAACGTAAAAACGAAGATACGCAAGAATGAGACAAAACTGACTGAGGAAAGAAAAAAAAAAGAGGGAGGAAGAAAATTAGATGGAAGAGGAAATATTCAAGAAGGGAAGGAGGGTAAATAAGAAGAAAGAGGAAGGGAGAAATGAGGGTAAAGAAGGAGAGGAATGGAGATGGAGGGGGAGGGAACATTCAAGGCAGGAAGGAATGATGGACGGGAAGGAGGGGAGAGAGAGAATGAAAGGAAGGAAGTGGAGATTATAGTGGAAGAGAGGGAGTAGGAGGAGGAAGAAAGGAGAATCATGAAGGAAAGTCCAGGAAAGAAAGTTGATAATGAAGGAAAAAAGTATAAGTAATAATAAGGAAGGAAGGGTAAAATGAAAGGAGAGAGGATACAATGATTAATGAAGAAGCGAGAAGGAAAAAAAAGAAAAAAGACGGAAGGAAAAAAATAGCAAGAAACTAAGGAGCAGGTTAAGAAAGAACGAAGAGCATGATGATGATAATGAAGTAGGAGAGAGAGAGAGAGAGAGAGAGAGAGAGAGAGAGAGAGAGAGAGAGAGAGAGAGAGAGAGAGAGAGAGAGAGTGAGAGAGAGTGAGAGAGAGAGAGAGGAGAGAGAGAGAGAGAGAGAGAGAGAGAGAAGAGAGAGAGAGAGAGAGAGAGAGAGAGAGAGAGAGAGAGAGAGAGAGGAGAGAGAGAGAGAGAGAGAGAGAGAGAGGAGAGAGAGAGAGTAAACAAACACATCAAAATCACACACACACAGAAAAAAAGAGAAAAAAGTTATGCTCTAGAAAATTTTACACCTTTAAACTTAGTAGAAAGAAGACAAGAAGAAAACATGAAATAAAACCCCAAAAAATTCCCTTCAAGATCAAGATTTCCAAACACAAAATCCCAGAGAAAAAAAAAATAAGCACATTTATAAAAAAAAGAAAGAAAAAAAACTTTGATCAGTGTCCAATAGAAAGAATGAGAGAGAGAGAGAGAGAGAGAGAGAGAGAGAGAGAAGAGAGAGAGAGAGAGAGTGAGAGAGGAGAGAGAGAGAGAGAGAGAGAGAAGGTACAAGATATTACTTGAGGCGAGGAGGCAAGGAGACAATTCCCGGCGTCCCACTCGAGCACCTTAATGCAGGGTAACACAAAACCTTGAGAGACATCAAATAGGACGTCAAGGGAAGTGGTTTTATTAATGCATTACCTAACACTCGTCCTTCCTCTTCCCCTTCTTCCGACTTCTCCTCTTCCTCCTCCTCTTCCAGCCTCCTGCTATTCTGTTATCCCTCCGACTTCTCCTCCCTACTTCTACGGTTCTCTCTCTCTCTCCCTCTCTCTCTCTCTCTCTCTCTCTCTCTCTCTCCTCTCTCTCTCTCTCTCCTCTCTCTCTCTCTCACTCTCTCTCTTATGCTTCTGATTTCCGTCATTCCCTGCTTTCCCTCCTTCTGCTTCTGGTACTAATTCTTACCCTATTGTCCTCCCCTCTCCTCCTCCTCCTCCTCCTCCTCTTCTGCTTCAGGCAATGAGGAAAGACAAGTACATCAGATATGTTATTTTTTCAAGTAGCTGATTATGTTATTCTTTGGAGAAAAACGTACCTAATTCTAAACTTTTTTATTGCTAATTACTGGGCGAAAAACTAATAGGTTATGTTCAAGAGAGAGAGAGAGAGAGAGAGAGAGAGAGAGAGAGAGAGAGAGAGAGAGAGAGAGAGAGAGAGGGAGAGGGAGGTGAGGACGCGGTTCGGTAACGTGAGTGACGTGATAAGAGCTTAAGCTGAGTCGTGTTTGTCTCCCCTTTCTCTTTCCTTATAACACGTCCTCCTCCTCCTCCTCCTCCTCTTCCTCTTCTTCCTCCTTCTCCTTCTTCTTCTCCTCCTCCTCCTATTCCTCCTCCTCTTCCTTCTCCTCTTCCTTCTCTTCCGGCAGAGCTGTACGGTGCCTGCAGCTGAATATTTCAATAACGGAGCGCATCACCCGCGTCGTGCCATCGGCCATCGCTGGTAATACGTCTTAATTTATATATGATTGTCAATGTCTATTCCCCGTTCGCCTCGGCTACTGAATACTTCACTCTGAAATAGGCCTAAGCGGCGCCCCCTCGCGTAGCTTCGGTGTTGCTAGTTATATACATGTATCGCGTCGGGGCCGGGCGAAGGTATCAATAAGTCGCCTCGTATCGCGGCTCTGGGGAAGCATTTCGTCAATACGCGGGGGTGCCGGCAACACCAAATCATGATGGAAGCGGCCATTGCGAGGAGGTGTTATCCGAATCGCCGAATTCCATACTACGGAAGTAAACGGCTTAAGTGTTTCCGGCGCGCGGCCAGGCACTGATGGCCCGGCTGATGGGTGGAGCCTCTCAGCCCATAATGCGCTCACGACTACCTGCCCTCTCGGTCCGTCCTCTCACCTCACTCTTTACAATAATGCATGAACACGACTCACGACTCGCGCCGTTATATTCCGCCGCCTTCTCCCGCTGAGGTGGTTAAATGAAGGCCGTCTGTTGGAGTCGAATTTTGTCTGCTCACGCGGCCACGTACGGGAAGAAAGCGGTGTGATGGAGTGCTGTTGAAAGAAAGAATGGTAAGGCTGTGGAAAGATATTAAACCTGGTAGTGTTGGTTGGGTTAGTTTTGTGCAGAAGATGATGGGAATAAGAGGAAGTGTAGCGCATGTAGGTGTGTAAGGTTGTGTTGGTGTGCACGTAGTGCGGTGTGTGGTGTTTTATTAGTTATAATACGCATTGTAATTCACGGCAGATACAAAAATACTTAAGTCCTGATGTGTAACTGGATGGTTTGGAGGTTTTTCTCTCACCACCTGCCTCTCGTGTCACCATTTTGTGTCTCTTATGGCGAAAAAAAAATATTCACCGCTGCTGTCTCACTTCGATGGGTAAATTCGAGTCAAGCTTAGAAAATCCGACACCTCTTAGAATTCTGTACCCGTCGGCGGCTGCCTCTGGCCTGGTCGGGTTATTAATGTCATGGGGAAACGTGCAGCTCTGATGGTTCTCGCCGGGAGTGGGAGGCACCGTGCGTGGGGAGGCGAGGAGCGCGCGAGAGGGATGACCATAACGCGACGAATCAATCAGCCTCGCTGGAGGTTCTTGGTCAGTAATCACCGGATCAGAATGCCATGAATAATTCTGATCTCCGCTGACGACGTCGCCCGGGCCCAGCTCATCCTGCCCGGGGCTAGATAGTGCCAGCCGCTGGCACTCCACAAGCAGGCGCCTTACACGGCATGCCAGGCGGCACCCTCTGCAAGTAGCAAATTTAAGTCCAGTACACTTTTGATCTTATTCTGACATTATCGATTAACAAGCCTTGTAATCTACAGGTAATTGTTGAGCACAGAGAAGTGAAGTAACACATCAGTAAACAAGAGTAAACTATAAACTACACAAACGAAGGCAATGAGGAGATCGGCGCCTACTTCGCCACACGCGTCGCCTACCACACGGCGATCACTTCCTAAAGACCTGATGACGCCAATCACGGCCGTGCCTCACCCGCCGGCCAAACAATGGAGAAAATGCGGCAATTTGGCGGAGAGTGATAAATCCCGAGGTGACGGCGAGGCCAGAGAGTGAGTGCCTCGCTCTGGGCACAATGGAGGCAACACTTTGCGAAGGAGAGAAAAGGACACATGGCACTTTTTTCCTCTCCTGGTGCCTTTTGTGTTCACGTTCTTGACTCGTCACCAAGCAATGGACATTATTTTCTTTTTTTATTCACATATTTACAGTTCACACATCACTTTGCATCATGTACTACAGTATTTTATCTATCTATTGTAGTCACATTCCCGCACATTCTCCTAGTAAGTCTCTCTCTCTCTCACTCTCTCTCTCTCTCTCTCTCTCTCTCTCTCTCTCTCTCTCTCTCTCTCTCTCTCTCTCTCTCTCTCTCTCTCTCTCTCTCCTGTTCCTCATTCTCGTATTCGTATTTCCTCATCAGCTTGTATTGAAAGTTTCGTCTTGTGTTTCTCGCCGGCGCACTCATACTCTCACATATTACCTTGTATTGTAAACTCTCTCTTCAGCGCCTCACTCTCGTATTCATAAACATCCTCTTGTATCTCGGAGAACAAGTGAGCGCGGAGAATCACAAACCTCTCTAAAGGAAGCGTTTCACACTCGCAAAATACATTAAATACTGGAAACTAAACTAAAATACAAGGGATTCATAGACCAAAGGATAGGAATGGAAAACACTCACTTATACTCCAGATATGAATTCCGATATACAGTAGGTAAAATTGTCAAGGGAGAGTTAAAATATAGGATCACTTCTTTTAAGTATTGTCTTAACGCCTCCTCGCGGTCAGGGATTACAAGGCCGGCACTAGGAAGAAAAAGGTAAAAATAACAGGAGTGTTTTTATTTCGTAATCCGTAAGGAATATTTATCCTCAGTAGTATAACAGCGCGTGCAATAAACCGGAAGTTTCTGATAAAAATAATAATTGAAAAGAGTAAGATATTCGATTCTTACACGATAACGTCACGAGCTGAGAGGAGTCAGAGGTAATGCACGCAAAAACTGAGAGGAGAGGAGTCAGCTGTAACGGACATGAAAATCCATGTCAGTAGTCGAGAGATTCAGATTCATCCCACACCCGGCGTCGCGAGCTTCTCCAGTTCTCTATATATCTCTGTAAATTTTGTTAAGAAGGAAACTCCGAAGACTGTTAGTCGCCTCCACCCCATCAACAGAGTCCAAGTCATCGTCTTACAAAAAAATGTACTTCCATTCAGTAATTTATAAGAAACATTTACAATTAACATTACTATTAAGCGCACTTTGAAGAGACAAAAATTCCTAGAAAGGAGAAAAAAATCCTTAAGACGAGTACGACAATGACGACTTTCATGATTTCTTCTGCAATATCAAACTCAAGACGATGCACTTCGGACCTTACCACTTGTCACTCTTATACGCTATGCACAAGTTAGTGCTTGCTTGCTTGTACCCGACCGTCAACCTACCACAATGGCATCAGTAAAACAAACCGCGCCTTTTAGGAATGCAAGTCAGATAAGGAGAAAAGCTGCACGCTGAGTCTTCATCTTGGGAACAGGCATTACAGCCCTACACGGCTCTTGTTACTCTCCCGCTCCTGGCAAAATATACAATGTTTAAGGATGGTCTTCCTTTTGGCATGAAAGGTGCCCGACTCTCATCCAGTTACCTTACACCTTGCCCATGTACATACTGCGTTTCCATGATTTGATTTTACTTGTGATTCAGATCCTACAATGGAGAATAAAAATACCGATGAACTTTCTTTTATTCTTGCCATTACTAAGTTTAGTGTGGAATACTACAGAGATCTTTCTTATCTGACATCTTCCCTCAACCTTACTATGACCGCAAGGTGTCTGAGTAAAAATAAACACCAGGAAGAACGCTGTGAAAAGCTTAAAACTCCTTGGAGTCAGAAGACACAGCAGATCACTCCCTGTTGACGGTCGAAATGCATCCCGGCAATGAAAACGCATTTATGGAGACTCAAATTTCCAGTCAAAACTGTCCCGAGGCTTTCATATTTGATGCCTCTTGACGATGGTGACCACCGCCTCTATATCTACTTTAGTCTTCCGCCGACAATTTACGCATTTTCCACTAAGTGCCGCTACCAAGCCAAACGTGCTTGCCATTTTTAACTCCGGAAGGAAAAATCGAACAAATATTAAATTTTCCGTTGTGAGTATTGCGACATTCAACATAATATTGACGTCCCCAACCGCGTCTCACGTGTGCAGTTCCCGCCTGACACAGGAGTAACGTGGGATTCCGGCGGCACATCCTGAGTGGTGGCCCTAGAGGCTGCTGGCGGCGGTGAACCGCAAGAAGCACTCAATAGAAAGCTTTCTTTTGTTCCCCACAACAGCGCCGCGGCGTCAAATGTAAAGCAGTACAATCTTAGTAGACAGCCGACGATGCTATTGTGTGGGAGTGAAGGTGGTCGTGTTCTTACCGCTGACTCTAAGTTATCATCGAGAATAGAATTTAATCCAATAGATATACACTTCCGAGTTACTGTAGCCGTTTTATTTTCTCAACCAAAGGTGTTCTGTGTGACATCTACGTAACTACACAAGCTAACATCCAGCAACGTTATTTTTACATGTACCGCAGCTCTGGATAGCAAGCATCATTCAATCACTTCCTAAGGTTTCTAAGGATTGCAATCGCCTACCAAAAAATTCACAAAAAGCAAAATCCAGACCTTCATCTCACCATTTTTTCAACTCCGGAAGACTGTGATTGTTATTGTATCGCGACGGATTGGCAGATGAAACCAATTAGCTGACGGCAGTCGATTGAATAACACCGAGATTCTGATAAAACACGAGCCCTGCCGCGTCTTAAAAATACATGCGTAACGAAATGAACAAAACAAGATTGAAGTGGCCTTTCGGGGCGTTTAAAAGAGCGCACAATGGAGTCCACTACCAAATGTCAGTATGGTATTTGAAAAGAGAATTTCCTGTGGCACGCGGTGTATTCATGATGCATTCAGGCGGTCCATTGGTCAGCGGCGCGCGGGGGTCAGCGGCGAGCAGGGTCACAAACACGTCTGTGGGTCAGTGCGTTGGTAAAACTAATCTTGTCCGCCCCTTCCGTGCGGCAAGTTACGCCGCCAAACTCCAGGCCACTGTGACGGCGATACGATTCAAAAGTGGAATGATAAAGGATAATTCTCTGCGTTTCAATTATGTTATATCTTGTGAGAAAACAGCAACTACCTTCATTGATTTAATGGAAGGAAGACGTGATGCGGGGGGGAGAAGTTTACGGAGCTATTTTTGGTCTTTTGAAATCGAAAATCTAACACTTCCGACAATTTAGCTAATCTAATTGATGAAAAGAAGAAATAACAAAAAAAAAAGCTTAAATATGATATTTTATTCTTCCTGAAATTCGAAACTAACCAAATTCCAAAAATCTTTCTCAAAAACAAATATACAAATATAGCTCACTTAGTTGATGGACAGAAGACGTATCTTAAAAATAAAACTTGCAAAAATATTCTTTTGTTATTGAATTCAGCGTGTAATTTAGAGTGCAAATTACTGCCACGGATAAAGATGGAGCTTTAAAATCACTTAAGATCACATTAAGAATTCAACTTTTCCCTTCGCATTGCCGTGTGTGGCGTTGTGGGATGCACGCTAAACAATGACTTGATGTGCACTGTGTTCATTTATGGAGTGTGTAGAAAGACTTTCCTGCTACACTACGTATTAAAAATGAGTGTGTAATTGTTTGTATACAGACAAAAATCATGGAAAAAATGGCCACTTAGCTGAATACTTATAACATGTGCACATCTATATTAACTTGCATAACATCGCTTGGCATTGAAATATAAACCTAATGAAGAAAATGCCATATGATGTAAGCATCCCTATGAGGACTAATTTTAGGGTTTACTCATAGGAATAGAAATCAACAAAAGAATATTTAAGGATAAACAAAATAGTTGGTCTAGACAGAAGGAAGAAGATCAAGAGCTGTACACGACACTTATTTGGAAACGCTCCTTATCAACCATTAGCAGACCGTTTATTTTCGTTGAATCAGCTCACTACATACGAAAAGCTCACTCGTATCATATAGAAGTGCTTGTAATTTGACATAGATACGTTACGACTCGTCATTCACATTCAGCCATTTCACTATCCAAGGGACACCGTGACCTCACCCGCTTCACCTCCAGTTTCGAAAAAAAGACTTCAAAAGCAAACAACAGCCGGTGGTGAACACTTCCCTAATTTGAATGTAGATCCTACGCTAAGGTGCTGCAACGTGAAGATCAACAGAAAACTTAGAGAGGAGGAGTTTAGAGTGTGAATTGCTGTTCATTTTGGCAAGCTCCATTTTGTAATAAGGGAGGTGATAGAGAAATTATGGATATGAATTAGGGGGGTTACTATTTTGTGGTCGGCTCTAGTTTTCTAATACAAGAAGAGAAGACAAAAGCATACTCATTAGCCATGACTTGATACGCCTAATACCATTAATTTACCTTGACGGAAGAGGCCCATACAGGAGTAGTAGTAGAAATAATAATACCAGTAGTAGTAGTAGTAGTAGTAGTAGTAGTAGTAGTAGTAGTAGCAGTAATAGTGGTGGTGGTAGTGGTAGTAGTAGCAGTATTAGTATTAGTAGTAGTAGTAGTAGTAGTAGTAGTAGTAGTAGTAAGAGTAAGAAGAGAAGGAATAGCAGCAGAATGAAATGGAGGAAGAAAGACATAACTAAGAAAATCATTAAAATAAAAAGAAAGCCGCATCGACAAAAGTTACAGGGAGTTGTTTGTCTCAAGCTTCTTCTTGGTTCTCAAAATCTTAGAAACACTTCCCAGATATTTCAAATTCGCCAAAGCAGCAAGAACTCCTCTGGTATGCTAAGGAACACGAAAACCACAGGCGACGAAGAAACACGAGGAAAGCCAGATTTTCATACTCAGTTATATGACAGAATGAAGATAAAAGTAAGAAGTAATGGAAAGAAGCTAAGAAAAAAAAAAAATTAGAACTTTCTGTGCTTATGTAGAAAAAAAAATCATTCAGTAAAAGGAGGAAAGTTTTACACTACAAAGAAATAAAACGTAAAAGTTACGAAAGCGGTAATAAGAAAGATAAGAGGAGAAAAGAAGTAAAAAGAAAGAAAGATGACTTGGCAAAATATAAGTATATGTAGATCAGTGAGAAGATTGTCCTAACTGTACGTTTTCAAGTACATAAATGTCATTCCCGTGAAAGTTTCTATTGCGACAGAAACAGAACGATCATGGACGACCAATAAGCACACTAACTGAAGAGCACAATTCCTACTGAAACTCAGTGTTTCGGTCTTGAATCTATCGTTGGCTTGTGATATAAAAAGACGTGAATGAAGGCGATGGAAATAAGTATATTAGAGCGCAAAATATAAAGACGCTGTATATTTGAGTAAATTTTAAGAATATACCTGAAGATAAAGAAGGATAACTAGATGTAAGAAATACGAAAGTCTGGTTCTTATGAGGTGATAAATCAAACACAATGAAACAGTAGAAAATAATCCAACTTAAGAATATGAGAAACTAAGGAAAGCTTCAAAACACTATTAGGCCTACACGTGGCAATGATGGTCATCGTTAAAAGAATGAGTTAGTGAATGACTGAGGTAGTGAAAGTAATGGTGATCACTGAGAGGCCTGTTACTACTGAGGAAGTGTTGACGAAACAATAAATGTCAGAAAAGTGGCGCCTAACAAAAAAAAAAAAAAAAAAGCAAGGATCGCGTGCTACAACAACAATGTGGAAAAGAATTAGAAAGAAAAAAAAAAAAACAAGGAAAAAATACAAGATATTTGGACGCGCGCTCTTTTTGTTATCACTCTCACACCAAAACGGATTACACTGTCCATTAATTTAGTGAAAAATATCATTTCGTTGTCTCACACAAACACACACACACACACACACACACACACACACACAAAGCAAACTGCAATTACTACTACTACTACTACTACTACTACTACTACTACTACTACTACTACCACTACTATTACAGATCAGCGTACAAAATGTTGCCCTCGCCTACGACTCAATTATTATTTATTAACATGTTTATTAAGTGGAAAGCACAGTATAATACCCACACTTTCTACTTATCAAATTGAAACTTCAACATCCACGCAATTCTTCTCGCGCCGAGTGTTCCCCAAGTGACGCTTAGTGAGCCGTACTTTTTTGACTCTTTTACTGGAGACTGTTGTAGCAGAGAGCAGGTGGGAGTGAGGCGGGGCGGGGCGAGGCGGGGCGAGGCGGCGACTGTGTTCTTTGGTTTTCCTTCTTTCTCAACAGCCGCACATCTATCTTACCACAGGAGGCGCTGAAGAAGTGACCACGCGGTTGTCTATTGTATACACACACACACACACACACACACACGCACACACACACTCAGGCAAAAATACGGATAAAATACTAGCGGAAAAAAGCAAGGGAGATGAAAGAAGGGAGGAGAAGGAGGAAAGTAAAAAAATCTCTACCTCCTCCCCCATCACCTCCTCTTACTCCTCCTCCTCCTCCTCCTCCTCCTCCTCCTCTTCCTCCTCCTCCTGCTGCTGCAGCTCCTCCGCTTACAAACATTCCACGTATGGGAAGCCACTTTTTTCCCTAATTTATGTCATGGTCGAATATGCAAATAGAGGCGGAAACCCTATTCTCCTCAAGCACAAATTAGACATATCGGCATTAGTTGGAGGGGAGGGCGACGCGGGGCGAGGGGAGCGACACCCGTGGGCCCTGGTATAACTTCATGACGAGAGGCTGGCGGGTTGCTTACTACTTCTGCTGTTACTGCTGCCTGCCTACCTCCCTCCCTCCCTTCCCTCCCTCCTCCCTCGCGGCCACTCTACCCTGTCTACTTCCCTGCCTGTTTTTACTGTACTGCTCGTCTCTTTATGGCTATATGTCTATCTTTGTATCTCTGTTTGTTTGCTTCTCTCCCTGTCTGTCTACTTCCTGCCTGTTTATATATTTGTTTTTATCTATGAATGTCCACTTATCTCCGTACGTATTTGTTTATTTTGCCTGTGTGATTGTCTGTCTACTTCTCTACTTGCTTTTCTATGTTTATTTCTTTATCTGTCTGTCTACCTGCCTGTATATCTGCCTCCTTTCCTGTTTGTCTACCTATTACTGTCTAACTGCATTTCTGTGAGTCTGCCTGCCTATGAGTCTATCTGTTTGTTTTCTGTTTATTTATCTTTTGTCTCTGTGTCTCTGTCTTTATTGCATGTCTGTCTACCGCTTTGTTAATCTCTCTCTCTCTCTCTCTCTCTCTCTCTCTCTCTCTCTCTCTCTCTCTCTCTCTCTCTCTCTCTCTCTCTCTCTCTCTCTCTCTCGTTCGCTCGCTCGCTCACTCGCTCGCTTGTGCATCTCCCTTGAGGCGTCGAAATAGGGGGGGAGAAAGAAAAGGTAAAAAGCGTGTGTGTAGTGTGTGTGTGTGTGTGTGTGTGTGTGTGTGTGTGTGTGTGTGTGTGTGTGTGTGTGTGTGTGTGTGTGTGTGTGTGTGTGTGTGTGTGTGATGCGTTGGGTGTGTGTGTAAATATATTTTTTTAGCGCTGACCGTCGGGAGAGTAAAAAATTATGGAAGAAAAAGGGAAAAAAAAGTAAAGGTCTGAAAAACTAAGCAGTGTACGGAGTCAAGGAAACAGATACATTCCTTGTCCTTGGAATTTTAGGCCCAAGAACACAGCGGCGGCAGAATTCATGCTGCACACACACACACACACACACACACACACACACACACACACACAGGAATAGCAGTGCAAGGGAAGGAAACCGATAATGCAAGGAAAGATGTAAAAATTATGCCCATCTAAATAATGCAGGTCAAGAAATTATCTCGTAAAAATAAAATTAAATAAAACAAATAAAAAAAACCCGCTTAATAATCAAAGTTTGAATAAAAATTACCAAAAACTTCCTTCTAATACTTCAAAAAATGACGTTACATGAATGCTTTTACCAGGGAGAGAGAGAGAGGGAGAGTGAGAGAGAGAGAGTGAAGGGGGGAGAGGGTGGCAGGCAGATCGCATTGCACAGTGTCATGGGAGTGATGATTAGTTGCATGACAGGGATGACGCCAGGCCAATTGCATACCGACCTCTTTCATTTATTCATTTTTCAACCACCTTGCTGCCACGCCCTTGTTTTGTCCCCACCCCGAGTCCTCCACTGTGCCTTGTTTGCTCTCGCCCGCACCTAACCTGGCGAGGCATGCACACGAGGACGAGGATACGAGATTGAGCACAGAGGCCATGAATCTCTCTCTCTCTCTCTCTCTCTCTCTCTCTCTCTCTCTCTCTCTCTCTCTCTCTCTCTCTCTCTCTCTCTCTCTCTCACGCCGCAAAATGGCAAACTGCGCGCTAGGATTGATTATGCGCGAGGCTTGGGTTTATGCCTTCCCGTGCATGCCGATCCCTCCCTCCCTCTCGCCCTCTCTCCCTCCCTCCATATCTCCCTGCCCTCCCTCCCTCCCTCCCTCCAACCACAGGCGTGCATTTCTGCCTGACGACGACCATTTTATTTTGTTTTAACTACCTATCTATTATTCATTCTCGATTTATTTCTCTCGCTTTTATCTATTTCTCTCTCTCTCTGTCTCTCTTTCTCTCTCTCTCTCTCTCTCTCTCTCTCTCTCTCTCTCTCTCTCTCTCTCTCTCTCTCTCTCTCCCTTCTTTTTTTTTCCTTTGCTAACGTTTGCTATCTGTTGCTTTAGAAGGCGTCGAGAAAATGCAACGGTTGCTTAATCTCTCTCTCTCTCTCTCTCTCTCTCTCTCTCTCTCTCTCTCTCTCTCTCTCTCTCTCTCTCTCTCTGCTCTCTCTCTCTCTCTCTCTCTCTCTCTCTCTCTCTCTCTCTCTCTCTCTCTCTCTCTCTCTCTCTCTCTGTCAATAGATTTTTTCATTTTGGCCTAGTTTAGAAAAAAAATTAGAACTCACCCAACCACGTACCCTTGCACCCTTGCACTTGCCCCCATCCACCTACCAACCCACACAGGCACACACACACACACACACACACACACACACACACACACACACACACACACACACACACACACACACACACACACACACACACACCAAGAAGCAAACACCCTAAGACGTATGCCCGGAGCGCCTTGCATGACCCCGCTTCTGAACAGTTACCTTAAACAACCACCTCTAAGCTACACGACTAAACTACTCAATAATGACAAGAACGCGACGAAACACCATCATCATCTAATCTCTCTCTCTCTCTCTCTCTCTCTCTCTCTCTCTCTCTCTCTCTCTCTCTCTCTCTCTCTCTCTCTTGGCAGGTGCAAACTAAGCCTAAACGCTATTTGGTCCCAAGGAGAAATGATGGGGTGAGGAGGGAGGAGGGAGGAAGAGGAGGAGGAGAAGGGAGGAGGAAGAGGAGGAGGAGGAGGAGGAGGAGGAGGAGGAAGAGGAGGAGGAGGAGGAGGAGGAGGAGAAGGCCGGCGCGCTGCTGACCGTTCCCAACAAGGGTTCTGGACCTCCGCAAAATCTCAGATCGATACTCGGACTCTACAGTGAACCAAGTCGACGGTGCATCAACTGTTGTGCTCCGCGACGCCTCCTTCTCTTCCCTCTTCTCCTCTTTCTTTTCCTCTTCTTCTCCCTCCATCTCCTTCCCTTTCTCCTTATTATCTTCCCCTACTGCGTTGCGTCTAACGCCCTCATACTACGCCTCTTCCTCTTGTGTCTCATTTTCGCCGCCTCAGATAATTGTCCCAGCAGCCTTAGTACCGAGAAGGAAGCTGGATGAAGGAGATTTATTGTTTCTTACTCTCCTTACTCTTCGTTCACGTTTCTTTCTTCTTTTGCCGCTGCTTCTGTGATTTTTGAGAGTACTAATAAGTTTACGTTGCGTTTTCTGTCGGTTATTATGAGGAATTGTAATGGTGTGGTGTTAAGTTAATCGTTTCCTTACTGGCAATACACACACATCCCAAAGAAAGTGACGGAGAGAGAGAGAGAGAGAGAGAGAGAGAGAGAGAGAGAGAGAGAGAGAGAGAGAGAGAGAGAGAGAGAGAGAGAGAGAGAGAGGAAGGAACGGGCGGGAAGGTCTCAGGCGTCATCAAAGGAGCTTCATCCTCGTGGTCATTCAGGAGTTGAGACTCGGGAGGAGCCACCACCTCTGGAGTAAATAAAGGCGAGTGTCCGCCCCGCACATTGCACTGGACACAAGGCCGGTAAAGGCACTCCGACCGCGGGCTGAGAGTAAGGTAAGAAGGATGACAAAGAAAAAGGCTTCAGATGACGCTTGAGAATAACAACGCTAAGAATTACGTCTGTAATAGCACCATCATCAATAACAACAGCGAAAACAGCAACAACAACAAGGACAACAACAACAAGAACAACAACAACTACTACTACTACTACTACTACTAGTACTACTACTACTACTACTACTACTACCACGACTACAACAACAACTACTACTACTACTACTACTACTACTACTACTGTGACTATACAGTACCTCAGCGGGCAGGGCATCCCCTAAACTCATGACCGCCTTGAGGACCTGAAGGCTCACCAGCGGCATTACACACTGACACACACACACACACACACACACACACACACACACACACACAGATCTCAAGAAGTACGTTAATAATCATATCTCAAATTGTTTTTTGTGTCATATTTTTCAACCGTTCACTTATTTTTTTCATTGTCGTTGTAGGAATAACGATTTGGACCTGCACCTCCATGACTCCCATGCTAGTACTTGTCATAATTTTCTAGATAATTGAGATGTTATGGATTGAAAGAAATTTGAAAAGCACGTAAAGAGGATATTAAAGAAAAATACAAGATGCAGTATAGTTTCATGGTGCATTTCTCTCGTCAGAGTTTGTAATCATGAAGCGGAGGAAATTAACACTACGAGACAGGAAGAGATAAAAATGAGGCTTGATGCAGTCTATTGCTCAAGGATCTGAACGAAAAGAATTGTGACTTGAGAAGAAGAAAAAATCGTCAATCGTCTCACGGCGCGTCACAAGAAGTGGCCGCCAGGAGACTTATTTCTCTTGACGCTCAAACATGACCACACTTTTTCGCTTTCTTCAAGACACCAAGTACGTTCGAGGAGAAACAAATATCAGGTACATTATAACACTGCACTTTATGTTAGAACATCCTGGAAAGCGTCTTAGAAGAAGAGGTGTGACAGTTCTTGCAGAGAAAAAGAGAAAGAAAAGACTCTTCTTTTACATTATTAGTGAAGGCACACTGAAGAGGTATTACGTATTGTTGTACTAAGAGTGAAGTAGCGTACTTGACTGGAAATGGTAATGACGGTGGCAAGAACGATTACGTTTGATTGTGACGGTGTGGGAAAAGCGTTCAGGAGCTGCGGGAGATGGATCTACAGTAGTAGGGTGTCGTCCGGCGGTTGGTTAAGCATGTTTATACAGACAATAAATCTCGTGTCCTTACCGCAAGATCGTGGTAGACGCATATCAGAGAATCATGTTCTGCCGGAGGTAAAGCTTTTATTTCAAACACATTGAGATTCAGTACAAACATCTCATGTATGAGATTATGTGTCGCTCGCACGTCTTCGCAGTCTGATATATAAGCATTTCCGGTACATTTTTATGCATATTAGAATCACCAACAGTTTGTACACACAGCATCTTTAGCTTACAGAATTCGAATATCGCTCTGAAAACTCCACCATGAGCTCCACCAATAGAAGAGAAAGTCTAATCACTGTTCCATAACTTTTGCGCTGTACTGAATCTCACTAGGAATAAGGAAGTAAGAAGGTCTTCTTCCCGCTAGCTAAGAGAAAGCTTAGGTAGTGGATAAGAAACTGTGCCTGAAATGTTGTCGTTTTTGTCTGAAAATTACGAATATGAAAATCTTATGACACGTAGTACTACGAAAAACATTCGCCAAGAGAATTAAGTAAAATCTAAGAAGCCTTCGCTATTGTAAAATTGCCCGAACATCGGACACAAAAACGTTTACGCGTCATGTATTGTGTCGTGTAAACCTAACCTCTGCTTTATGATGTTATCATGCACACGGCGGCAGCGATGACACCCTCGGCCAAGCACCCTCAGCCAGGCACCCTCGAGCCTCGGACCCTCGGCCTCAGGAGTCTCAGAAATATTGCAGAGCCACAGCAGCGCGCTCACTGTGGCACTGGTGGCAACCGCTCCTCCCAGGCGGTTCTAGACACCAGGCTGGCACCTCGGCCTCTGGTAACCGATTCATTTTGCAGAGCTGCTTAGCCTCTCGCTTGCCCCGAGCCGCGACTCTACTGGCACCTGGGGAGGCGGCAATCAGCCCCTTGCCAGGACTGTCAGGCAGAGGCAGCTTTGTCTTGTCACTTTTTCACACAACAGTGGTTTTAATTAAGATTATTACAGTACTCAACTGAAAGGCCTACCAGCCTAGAAATGCCAGATATACATTTTCTTAATCAGAAACTAAATCTGGATTTTTATTGCGCTGTAAGATGATATTCTTTTTGCACACCTTCCATATCACTTCACTCTTCGGCATGAATTGAATGATCGCCTTTCATCATATATAAATAAATAAATAAATAAATATATATATATATATATATATATATATATATATATATATATATATATATATATATATATATATATATATATATATATATATATATATATATATATATATATATATATCAACTTTCTGTACTGAATCTTACTTTTTGCTGATATTACCAAAACAGTTTTGTTTTCCGCAACGATATACTTGACAAGCGAACAATATATTTCCTTGTAACATTGTTCCCCTGAATCTTGTCACCTCCCTACCTGTCAATGCCTCTCCGTCAGGAGGACCTCCCTCTGCTTTACCCTAAACCCTCCGCTGAATACTTCATCGTCTTCGGAAGCTGCCTCCACGACGCCCTTCCCTTCCCCTGCTTGGCCAATGTCGCGCATCTACTTCCCGCTAACAACTCAACACCTCCCGCCCCCGTGAGTTCATGCACACCGGCTCCTTCTCTACAAGACACTGCCGTTCCACTTTTAATGTGGTCCTGACGGAATTCACCCGCCGTGCCCACGCGGTGTCTTGCAGTGCCGGCTTCTGCACCTCGTTCCATTTGCAACACTAATAATTAAGACGTTTTACACCAACTTTACCAAAGAAAAGTAAGGATATAAATGAGGAACTAGTGCAGCGACGCGTGGTACCTTAGTACGCATTAAACATTAACATTATTTGTTTTATCATTACGCCACTCATGGTTATATATATATATATATATATATATATATATATATATATATATATATATATATATATATATATATATATATATATATATATATATATATATATATATATATATAAGAAAACTATAATGCAGGTTATCTAGAACAGGCTACATAGTTGACCCGGACGCTAGGCGGAGGGCAACGCCAGATGGTAGGTAGTGTTTTGTACGTGTGAATGTCAACAAAAATATTATCGACGTCTACATAAACGCACATGCTTATAGTTCCTTGCTTTATGTGCTCCGACTATCACAAAGCATTCTTAATCTAAAACCTACAATCATTTACACGTTATCATTGAAGTTTTGCTGTATCAAAATTTATGTAGTAGTGGAGATGGTTAATTGGAATAATGAAGCGTTATTGGAACGAGTCACTGCAAACAATAGCACAGACTATCACAAGATAACACGTGAAAATAACTGGCTAAAAATAGAGACGAACTCTCACAATTGACACATCAAACATTAGAAGGCTTTCTCTTATGCGTCCTCCTTAGGGAAGTGGCGACAAGATATGCTTTACCTGTGAGCAAATGGGAGTGCAATATGACGGCCTGGGAGGAACGCAAGTACAGACTACCAGGCAACTCCTTAAATGACCCAAGAGGTAGAACGGAGAGCCCCAAGGCCGCGCAGGGAAAGGGCTCATGCCAGTGTGCTGTTCTGTTAATTTAGGGAGACCCAGAATTACTCGGACACTCAGGAAAGGAATGCTTGAATAAATTAGATGTTATTGGGAAGGGAAATCTGAGGAAATGCGGGAAACCTGAAGGAGAGGAACTGTGGTGTATCAGATGTTAGTCTGCCAAGTCTAACGCATTAAGGAGTCTTCCCTCACCGAACACTCGACGATAATAATGAGACAAGGACAAGCGCAGTGACAGAGCCCGTTATTGAACTGCATTGAAGTGAACTGAATTGCATGAGATTTCAAGCACCTTGCCAACCAACACCTGACCATGTGGCACTAAGGTTTTCATAGTTATATCAATATTTGGGGAATCATTTCAAGTTTGGACAAAAGAATTTAACATTGAATGCCTAGAAGATTCAAGAGTTGCCAAAAAAAAAAAAAAAAAGAAAACGTGTAGCATGACAGTGGACTGCTTTACTTTTTTTTTATGAAAACATTAAAAAAAACTGGTATTGGGCACACAGAAACAAATTCTATTAAAAAAAAATATATATAAATAAAAACTTACAACGTGTTCATTTCTTTGTGAGTTTAGTATGCAGACTTATAGAAAGATGTTTGGTTAGTATCTTGGGACATAAAGCAGCGCAAGGCAAATACAATAAATAATCTTAATGCATGATGTAAATTAGCACTCCTCTAACAGACATTTAGGTGGAGATGTCCTGATGATCGATTGTCTTGACCAAGATTCAAACTTCACGGATTGGTTCAAGATTTCTGCCAACACGTTCAATACTTTACCAACTTCAGAACTATGAGGGACACGTGTCACCTACCGAGGAAGTTTTGTTTTTAGGGGAAAGTTGAGCATTCTGGACACGGATTATGTTATTCTTTTCTTTAACGAACATGAAATAAAGGAAGAATATTTATTGAGTTTGTTCATCTTAGTCTCTTAATATAGCTCATCTCCTTCCCTTCATTCTTCTTACTGATCCTCCTCGTTTTTGTATCTTCTTCTCCTCCTTCTGTCCCTCATTTACTCACTACATCTTATCTTTCTTCCATTTATGGTAATATGAAGTAGCTTTGGTGGTGTCAATCAGCCCGTGCCTCTCCGTGCCACAGCCGCCAGCCACACATCACAGTGGGTACCAGAAACCTGCCCTCAAGGAGTCCTGCTTTCCGACATCTGAGTCAGTGTTTGGGTGTTTGCTCTTGTACTGTTTTTAGTTTTAATAATGGTAATCAGGAGCAACAAGTCGTGTTTTTTTATTATCATTATTATTGGTATTGTTGTTGTTTTTGTTTTTGTTGTTGTTGTTGTTGTTGTTGTTGCTGTTGTTGTTGTTGTTGTTGTTGTTGTTGCTATTATTATTATTATTATCATTTTTACTTTCATCATTACTGTTATTATCGCTATCTTCATTGTCATCCATAACTGTTTCCTTGAGCACAATGTCATCACCCACTTAAGATTTACTAAGATATCCCAAGAAACTGATCCACAACACTGCATTCTTATGTAAGATCATAGTTCGGGTGTTGCTGAGGTGTGTTATTCTCGAGGCACATCACCAGTGGCCGCACCTGCTGCCTTGCTGTTAAGGTGCCTTCGCCTTATCCTGACCCAGACCATCAAAGGCTAAGCAGCAGCCCGTGGAATGCCTCCCAAGGTCAGATGAGGCAGCACGTTATCCGCCAAGTATAAACAATTAGTTATTTGAAGAATGTAAAAGTGTTTGGCGTGAGGTCCCCGAGGTGTGGCCATGGGAGGCGAGGCGGCAGGGCGGGCGGGCGTGGTGCGCGAGGCGGAGCAAGGCAGGAGCGCCGCCCGGCACGAGGTAATGTCACGTGGCGGTGTGTGCATTACTCATCTCGACCGATGACAAAAAGAGTGTGTTAGCGGCAGTGTGACCCAGACTGCGAGGCAGCCCGCCCCAGGGTGCCAGGGGCCTCCCTCTCCAGGCTGCTGTCATTGCTTCGCTAAGGAATGAGAAAATGAAAATAGAAAAAAAACAAAAAGTGAAAAAAAGTTCGGCGACGATATGCAAAAGATGAATTAAAAAAGAGCGATTGGTGGAAGGTGTGTCGCGCGGGTGGCGGAGCGAGGCGGTGCCACAAGCTCCTCCTCCCGCCGCCGGGGCAGGTTGGCGCTGCTGCCATCTAGCGGTCCATGAAAGAACCCGCCCACAAACTTTTTACCGCCAAAACTTAATTGATCTTAGCTACCACGTGGCTCCGGCACAGCGCGAGGCCACCGAGCGCGCGCGTGTGCCGGCGTGCGTGAGTGCGTGCGTGTTGCCGCTGCTGCGTTCCCACGTGATTCTTAATATTGTCATTTCCGTGGCCTCGGTGTGACTTGGGAGGCGAAGGGCGGTGGGTGACGGCCTACTGGAGGATACGGTCCGCGCCGCCGCTCTGGCCACGCCGCGGCCACGGAACACTGAGCAATGAACGGTCGTTATGACAAGAAACTTTTATATTCGAAATTAAAATATGGATGGTCATTCCTTAGGAGTAATTGATAATGGGTGCGTGAGGGGCTGCAGCAGCGGGCGGCGGAGGCTGGCAGGTTGGGCCGACTGGCGGAGCCGCGGCCCAGCTTCCGCCCCACCATCTCAACACCACACACACACTATTTTCTCATCCTCCACTGACACGTCATTTCTTGAAATAAACAGCATATTCTACCTTACTAAGCACTGATTTTTCTTTGCGATGGGAAGAAAAAAATGACTTCAGAGAATAGTTCCTAATTTAAATGAATGACTTCCTGAGGCAGAAACAGACAAGTTTCCTATTTTTCACAGTAACTAACCTCTGAAGCTCGCGTCATGTCCTGAGCTGCACCCAACACGCTAACGTTCACACTGAGGGAGAGAGTGAGGGAGAAATGGGGCGAAGGAAAGGGGAGGAGCAAGATTGTCTTAGTCTGTTCCTTCCCACCGTCTCAGACCCACACTTGCACCACGCCAGCATCGGGAGGGGGAGAGGCAATGGGAACAGTGCTGCTCAGGGTCGACCATTACATTTTCCTCGACTATACATTACACATTGTGCATCGTATGTTACAACGCTGCCCTCCGGTGCATTGTATTGTTCTCCCCCTAAAGGACAACGCTCCCCAGTCTGCCTCAGGAGGGTCTTCTCAGCAGTGCTCCCTCGCCCACCCTGAGCCGGACGTAACACGAAACAATTCGAGACTTGAACAAACAACTTTGCCATAAGAATGCGTCTAATAAGATAAATCAAGGCTTAACTATCACCCAACGGCAAAGTTTCACAAGCCCTCGTACAAGTTTCAAATCTTTTGGGCTAAATTCAGCTTTCAATGACCCTCCAAACTTTGGCCGATTCCTTGATAATGAAAAACTTCTCTAATTATGAATTTCTTGCCGGCCGCGTGAAGTCGGAGGGCGCAGACTGCAGATGAATACAGTTTAGATAACACGCCATCTTTTTTCAACACCACAACACGACGACACACACAAACACACACGCGCACTTCGGGGAAAGACACGTCGCAACTGCGTTTAGCCTTCCTTCCCTGTTCTCGAGGCATTAAAATTCCGCTAAATTCTGCTCCTACTGAAGAGGGAATCATCCTTCAAAAGCCCCTAATATGGCAACACCACCCCGGGGAGGACTACTGGAGCATGCCGGTCAGGTGCCGCCTTAACTAACACCAGCATTATAAAGATATACGGAGGTGTCGCCGACCAGCCTGTCGAGCACGAATTAGACTCTACAAACTCTGGATAATGAAAGTCGGAGAGAGTGAAAAAAGAAAAAAAATCTACTGCTCGTATACGAATAAGCCATTAAAAAATCCTATCAGATGAGGTAGAAATAAAAAGTATTACGATCCAAATAGTCTCTCTCTCTCTCTCTCTCTCTCTCTCTCTCTCTCTCTCTCTCTCTCTCTCTCTCTCTCTCTCTCTCTCTCTCTCTCTCTCTCTCTCTCTCTCTCTCTCTCTCTCTCTCTCTCTCTCTCTCTCTCTCTCTCTCTCTCTCTCTCTCTCTCTCTCTCTCTCATCAGGCATGTGCGAGGTGCATCTTGGGGTGATAAACAAGAGGCTGACGGAGGGAGGGAGGGAGGGAGGGAGGGAGGGAGGTCTGAGGAGCATACCTGGTTGGCCTGCGAGGGAGAGAGCGAGTAGATGGACGTCCCATTAACAGGTGAGAGAGAGGACACTAGTTTACCGTGACCAGGTGTTGGCCAGGTGCTGCTTTCGACGTCATAATAGCTAAGACAACAGTACCGAAAGAGAGGCTTGCGATGACAGTGTTCTGGTGCTGAGAACTTCCCTCGTGTCTTATAGTGCCAAATGCAATGTTCAAGCAGGGCAAAACGACCACTAGATCACTGGTTCATAAGGTCTGTTATTTTCCCACAGATTCGTTGCCACCAGACCGCTGTTGAGACGTAGTTCATACAGACAGGGAGTGAGGAGGGAGGGAGAAGGAGGAAAAGGCAAAGGAAGAGGAGGAGGAGGAGGAGGAGGAGGAAGGGGATTCAGCACTTGGCGCGGTGGCCGTGGGAAGGACGCGGGGAAGGAGAACAAGCAAGGAGTCCCCGAAGCAAGCAAAAAGGTGGGAGGTAAATAAGAAAGAATGGAGTTGCACATAGGCGGCGTGGCGGCGGTGGCAGGATGGAAGAGGCAGGGAGGCTGCAGTGGCAGGAGCACTTGAATAGCCGGGAGGGTGGGAAGTCGTGGGTGGTAGGTGGTTGAGGTGGTGAGCGGCGGTGGAGCGGTCGAACGTGGACAGTCGACCATTAATTACGGTCGATCGGTGCCAAGATGAGCGCAACATTGAGGAGCGGCGGGGAGGGGCGTCAACAGGTCTGCCGTGACGGAAAAGATGGGCAGGGGTGATGGAGGGGCCTGAGGAGGGGTCCGGAGGGAAGGAGAGGGAGGGCGAGGGTCCTCATAAGGGGTCGTTCCCTCGTCTCTGAATGCAATATGATTCGGACAATACTTTCCTTCCAGGCACGAAGTCGCACGATGTTTTTAGGGAATTCAAAATTGTTGGGACTAATTCTGATTGATGAGCTGATCATTGTGGAGTGTTAATGGGGGTAATACGGAAGTGGGCGTGAGTGTAGGCGGTGACTGGCGGGCGTAGGGAATGCGGGAGACAGGTCACTCACCCGCTAGAACAGCGAAGGTGGTGCTCGGCCCGAGGTCCGGCGACGCGAGGAGTGTGCCGTCGGGGCTGCTGCTGGAGATCTGACGGAGGATTGTACTACCTGGGAGGCGGCGCCGCGTTATCGGAGGTGTACTGGAGGGAGTGTTGGAGGGGCAGCACGTGGGGAGCGGGCTGCAGGCTGCGTTCAGGACTGGCCGCCGCGGTCTGAGTGATGGGGGCGCGGGACCAGTTTAAACACACGCGGCACAAATCGAATATGAAAATGAGAGGCTGGGAGCTCTGACCGTGGAGGTGGTGGTGTGGTGGAGGTGGTGGAGAGTGTCCGGCACGCGCACGCTGCCTCATGGTGCGCGGGCATCGTGACGTCACTTTGGCCAGCCTCCCTGCGAGCCAGCCAGCCAGCCAGCCTGCCTGCCGAGGGGCGGCGCTCCTGCCTACCCTTGCCACACGCCTCCTCCTGGACATCCGCGCCACCGCCGCCGCCACCACAACACTGCAATACCTCCGCCACCACGAGGACTCTCTTACGTCAACAATACAATACCCTCCTCCCCACGCTGCCACGGCGGTGCTTACGATAGCCGCTCCACACACACACACACACACACACACACACACACACACACACACACACACACACACACACACACACACACACACACACACACACACACACACACACACACTATGGTCCTACCTGTACACCTTCTGGATGTTTATATTAGTATTCACACGCATTTCCCATCATCCCTCTAATCGCCAGGGGGAGGCTCGCCTGGGTGGCCCGGGTGGTGGGGCTCAGGCACCTTCCCGCACCCTTAGGGAGACTTTGGTCGCCACGAGGAAGACCTAATTAGTGTCAACTGCTTGATGATGAGCGAGGGTCAGAATGAAAACTTGTGGTTACCTTCATTCCCAAGACACACCTTGGTAATTAAGTAAAGCGTGATGCTACATCTTAGAATTCCCTCATTTCATTACTTTTCATAGTCAATTTGACTGTTGAGTAAGTTTTAGAAAGATTACATAGTATTCATCAAATCAAAACATCTAAATCACAAGTGGAGATGAACTATTATCATTATAAAAGACAGAAACAAGTTTAATTTAATGTAAACTTCAGAGATGTCCAAAAATAAGGGACTTGTAGTGTGACATTCACCACCACCACCATTACCACCACCGTCACCACCACCACTACCATTCCGTTACGGCAAGAACACATAAAACCCTTTTGTCTCCTATAAATTATGCACGAAGTATATTTGCACACTGCACCTTGATCCTGCGTCCATTCCGGGATAAGCTGGCCACCGCCGCCGCCACCACAGCCTCCCGACGCTCGCCAAGGCCACCACCACCTCGCACTTACGCCGTCGCTCCTTCACCGGAGAGTTAAATGAAGAGCAATGAAAGCCACGGGGTACAGTCATGATCTATGGTTAATGTCAATATGTTTTAAGTGAAAAACGTAACATTCAATTACAGAACTTAAGTAACTGAAAGGCTAGTGCTTTTCTTGGTCTTGTTCTGCAGAAAGGATACCACATTATTTTTGTACCGTGGTTCTTTTCTGTTGTTTCTTCTCTCATTAGTGAGGAAGAGATGAATCAAAGCTGATTTTTTCCTTCTTAAGAATACTTAAACAAATTCTATGAACAGTTAACTCATGAATGACATTCTTCGTTCAAAATAAGGAGCTGCATAAATGGGTAAGGGGTAAAATCTCATTTCTTCACTAACTTATTGGTATATAATGAAACAAATTTCTCTTGTTGGTTAATCAAGAAGAATGAAGTAGTATAATAAGTGGCATAATTCACGGTTGAAACATTTTCCTGAAGACTGAGAGAGAAACGACATTGGTTATTTATTATAAACAATGTAAAATCTCTCTTATCACTGAATAACAGACTGATACACAAAGAAGCTGATTTCCTCCTCTTCTAATAAGCTCAGGAAATCAATTGTTTAGTACAATTCACGACTGAATCCTTTTCCTGGACAACGTAAAAGATCACCACCAGTGTGTGACTGATATATATACAATGAAACTGATTTTCTCCTACATTACTATATAATAATTGTCATACTTTCTTGATAGAGAAACTACTTAAATACGTCTTATTCAGTACTTAAAATCTCTCTTGGAATAATATCTGTCTGATAGGCAATGGACATAATCTACAATAGGTACATTTCTTTTTCCTTAACTCTCATCTTCAGCAAGAACAAAGTAACTTCCTCCCTCGAGCATCATAAGTTTGTTGGGGTGCAAATTGTTCCTGACACTAAAGCCAAACCTTTATATATTTTTATCAACTCCAGGAATTACTGATATTGATCCCAAACCCAAGGAAAGGCAGTTAAAAGGGGGCAATACTGCATGAGAAAAATTCAATGAAATACACAGAAGCATGCATGCACACACACACACACACACACACACACACACACACACACACACACACACACACACACGTAGGAAAAAACTTCTCAATTCTTGATATCCCTCTGTGTGTGTAAGTGTGTGTGTGTGTGTGTGTGTGTGTGTGTGTGTGTGTGTGTGTGTGTGTGTGTGTGTGTGTGTGTGTGTGTGTGTGTAAAACCTATTTTCTATCAAGTTTAAATTTCCTGATATACAATTCTATTTATCTTCCTAACAAGCTTTCATTGATACTTCCTTACTTTTTTTTTTCCAGCAGACACACTAAAGGCTAAATAACACAGCTATGAAGAATAAACAACTCCTTTAGTTTAGAGGAGAAGGGTGCTCGTGTTGGTGTTGATAACTTAGTGATGGGCACACAGGAGACTGACGGAGGGGCTGTGAAAGGGGTCGTGGTGGTGGTGGTAGTGGTGGTGAAGGTGGTGGTTGGGGTTGAGGTGGTGGTGAGGGAAGTGGTGGTTGAAATAGTATTGATATCAGTAGTAGTACTAGTAGTAGTAGTAGTGGTAGTAGTAGCGGTAGTAAAAAAAAGTATGTAAATAAATGTATGTAAAATTAATTAAGATTGGTAAGGTGGTAAGATACAATAAAGTATGATTAAGTAAGATGAAACAATGCTAAGTTATTAAAAAGTTACTGCAAGATAAGCCCAAGTTAACTAGAACAAAGAAAGTAGACCATGGTAGTAAGATGAAAAGAAAGACAATGAGATGCAACTAAAGCAAAGCCAAGTGATACAGTAAGATATAGAGACGAGTAAGATACAGCTAAAGTAAGATAGTAAAATGACACAGTAAGGTAGTAAGGGGAGTAAGATGAGGCGGACGTGGTGGTGTGGTTGGTCGAGGCAGGTTTGGTTAATGGTAAGGCGTGGTTGGGGTAGAGAGGCAGTGTGGTGGACAGTGGCCTAAGAAGGGTGTGTATGCAGGGATTTACTGGGATCTGCCGCACATATACAACGACATTTGGAGTGCTCGCAAGGGGGGAGGCGGGACAAAGTAGGTGCATCACCTGACTAAGCACGCCTCTCGGTTTTATTGTACGTAATATTTAATAGTTTTAGTGACCTTCCCTTCAACTTGACGACATAACTATACACACACACTCAAAGTTAAATAATTATGCATAATCAAATGCAATAATAGCGATGATTTATAAGTTTCTTTTCTTCCACAGATTTACGAAAGGATAGGTAATAAAAAACGTGTGACATAAAAAGTGAGTAAAAGGAATGTTTATATCAGGTAAACAAATAATATTTAATAAAATAATTGTTTTTTTAAGTATTTTTTCCCAAATTTATAGGAGGATATTAGATTATAAAACATTTCACATTACTGGAATAAGCAATAGGGAAGTGAAAGAAGGATGGGAAAACGACTTTAAAAGGAAGAAAAGAGAGAGATAGATACAAGCAAGAAAAGTGAGAAATGTGACGAAAACGAAAGAGGAGGAGAAGAAGAAGAGACTAGAATGTGAAGGTGAATGTGGAATGGATAATTATACAATACAAAATTTACTTGGAGTCTATAGTAAACCACTGGATACCATCTCAATAAGAAAATAAAAGCCAATGATACATAGAAGAAATGAGTATTGGTATTCACACACGTTTATTTCCCTACAAGAAAATGACGTATTAATTCTTGAGTTCTATGGTGATGAGAATATAGCGTCCAATAATAGTCTTAAATTTCTCTGACTAGAAGAGAAATATGAAACCTTCCTTTCTCGTCTGTAAAACTCTGGATTCTTTCTGGCGAGAACTTTCTTCTTCCTCCCCACTCACTCTCTCTCTCTCTCTCTCTCTCTCTCTCTCTCTCTCTCTCTCTCTCTCTCTCTCTCTCTCTCTCTCTCTCTCTCTCTCTCTTACCAGTGTTACTATCACCACCACGGCTACCACCACCACCATCATCAAACCACCTCGATTACGCAGCTCTTGTGTTTTAATCCTCCCTCGACAAACCTGCGTATGCATCCCGTGCGTATAAGGCAGTATTTCTTTGGCAGCCTAAAGGAAGACTGGAAACGAAAGGCCCTTGAGAGTGTCGCAGCTTGTGGCCTCACTTTCCCTCAGACGCAAAACTTTGTTGTATCACACGGAATGCATTGCACGTGCATCTCAACTAATGATAATGACAAAAAGAGTTGACCTATATTTTTACTGAATTATTATTATTGGTATTATTATTATTATTATTATTATTATTATTATTATTATTATTATTATTATTATTATTATTATTATTATCATTATTATTATTGTTATTATTATTATTGTTATTATCATTATTATTATTATTATTATTATTATTATTATTATTATTATTATTATTATCATTATTGTCATCATTATCATCATTACTAATATCATTATTATCATTATCATTATTATTGTCTAATTATTTATCTCATTATTTCGTGATTATTATAATTATATACTTTTATTATCATTATCATACTTAACAATATCCTTATTGTCATTGTCTTTAACAGTGACAGTAATAGTGAAAGCAGAGAGAGAGAGAGAGAGAGAGAGAGAGAGAGAGAGAGAGAGAGAGAGAGAGAGAGAGAGAGAGAGAGAGAGAGAGAGAGAGAGAGAGAGAGAGAGAGAGAGAGAGAACATATAATGGTATTCAAAAGCGAAGATATTTCTCGATAAACCCGGACAATCTGATTAACTAGCCCTCAGACACACTTTTTCCACCTCATGAAGCTTTCATGTTCCTTCAGCGCTGATAAGCCTTGGCGCTACTTGCATATTTTTACCTCAAGTGAATGTTGCGGCAAGTAGTAAACAGCTCCGGTCTTACCTCTGATACAGATTTGATACCTTTACAGATTTCAATTCTAAAGAAAGGAAACACATATGAACCTACTGTGAATCCGAGAATATATCAACCAGCTAACAAATTATGTGAGGCAAGAGTATCTCGGTTTGCAAAACATCGCTGTAAACCTCAATGAGTGAAAAAAGAAGACGTTAAATGTGTATTATTTCCACGACGAGTCTTCCACACATGGCTGGTAAATGCGGACCTTTCACCAAGTCATTTACTCGCTCCCTCACTTAAGTGTCGTTTCTTCCTTTTCCACAGAGTATAAGGAGAGTCAAAGCACAACAATACAAATTATTGGTCGCTTATTTTTAATGTATTTTTGGTGTCACGGTTTACTTCACTTTCTCGGTCATCAACGTTACCGCAATCTCATGCCACAATATAGTTTTATAGATAATTATGATTCTTACGGTTCACTTAAGGAAAAGTATTTGGATTTATTGGTCTCTAATAAAACTTGAATTGTGTTAATTAGGTGAAACTGTGTTTCGCTTTTGAAATCACAATGGGTGTTATGTATCGTTTACGTTTACAATAACTCGATAGTAGATGAAAAAAATATGGATGCAATGCAATATTCTCACAGAAAATCCGTAGTTATGATGTGTTTTCTGCTGGAGATTTTCAGCTTTTTATCTCATCTTTTACATTCTAAAACGCCCACTACATAATGAGGAACACAATATTATATACGATTAAGAACATACTATATTTCTTAACCCAAGGCTGCCAGCGTCGTCTACCACATGAAGACGAGTTGGCTGCAGAAGGATAATAATATTTTGATTATGATGACGGAGAATTCAGCACCGCCGCAATAACACGACTTGCTGGTAAATATTCGATAAGGTCTTGCAGGGCGGGGAGATACTGAAGATATTACAGCGTGTGGACATCCATGTAAACACAGAACAAAGGAGACCAGCTTTGTATATGTACGCAGAGGGATGTAGATTCGAATCCCGGCATAACTTTGACTATTATTCTTTTTAATATCTCCCTTAATAAATCTCTAATAAGAATGTGAGAGGCAAATGACTTGGAGAAAATATTACAGATTAATTTCTATCGTAATAAATTTCTAACGGTAGGTGGTAAGTAAATGGTTCAAAGAAAGTTCTACAAAAATGTTCTTGGAGTGGATTAGTCTAAGAAAAATAAATAAATAAAGATATTAATGGTCTTGTGAAACAACTTTATTTCCACTTTACACACGTATATGCCGCTGTTCGTGCCATTTTGCCATATAGATCGACTAAAGACGCTGAAAAAACAAATACACAACAAACCAGACGCAGGAATAAAGCTGAAATACAGAATAACATCTTGCCAAGACTAAAACAAAAAAGCTAGGATCATCAAGAAAAACTCACACACACACACACACACACACACAGCAAAATGAAAAAAAAAAGTAACCAATGCAAAAATAAAGAAAACATAGACCTTGAAAAAAGAGAGGAAAAAAAGAAGGGTAAGAGAAGAAAAAAGTGAAAAGAATACTAAAAAAAGAGCACAAAAACGTACTTGTAAGACGCAGTAGTATGAGAAGTCGTGCAGCGGGAGGCGGAGGCAGCCACACTTCAGGGCGGCAGACAACACGGAGATCAAGGCAGCTTAACCACTGCGATCACTTCCACCACCCGCGGCGCCAAGAACTGCAAAGGCACACCCGAACACATGGAAAACCACTCTCACAGTACATACAATAACATGCTTGTTTGTTCTGGCCCTCCACGTGTGTGTGTGTGTGTGTGTGTGTGGATGTCTGACAAAGAAAGAAAAGACTATCACAATCGATGGATGGATGGATTATTCAGTACTAAAAAGACTTTGTGTTGCAAAATATTAAGGGAAAAACTACAAAAGCCGTATATTCTTTTATGGTTCATGATTCAAAGAAATAGGTAAACTAGAGGAACACACACACACACACACACACACACACACACACACACACACACACACACACACACACACACACACACACACACACACACACACATACACACACAAACGCACACAATTCATTCTACGTCATATCTAAATTATTCTTAAAAAGTAAAACAATGCGTTAAAAATAGGAAAAGTACATGTAATTTTATCTGTCCCTCTTAACTATGCGTCGTTCCATCACCTGCACCTTCATATCATACCTAAAGTTAATTCGGAAAAGGAATTTCTAAAATTGCGTGATTTTACTAGTCGATATACTTTTACAAAGAACCTTTACTAGGTCACTGTTGAATCCATTAGTGCAATTTCTCAACCAACGAACACTAATTCAATCGACACACTTAGGAGATCCAAAGATAGTCTCGCTTTCACACATACATCACCAACAGGCATTTGTAAGGAAGCTTTCTTGGTGAACCTTTACCCTGCTTCTCGACGTGTGGGTCTTCCTCTTACATTTAAAGGAGCTGTTGTTGCAATGACAGATATTCTCATGTGGTCTGTAAGCAACATTGCAACATTCTACATTTATCTTGCCACTCTTACTAATTGTATATGCTATTCTGTAGAGTGAGAAAACTTTACTACATGCATAGCTAGTTTTATGACTTCATACACATTTTACTATGCCTGGGAGTATTTTACTAGTTGCACTTGGACTTTCACTAATGGAACATGTAATTTGTTAGCCTTGAAACTCTCAATCGAATCTTATCAGGCAGACATGCATCAGTTTTCGCATTCATAATTCTATTCTGCAATTTAATATTTGTGAGTAAGTCTGGGTATTCATCCTTTGATTCCTGGCGTGCACTCACTACTCGGTGGGCCAATAAACAGACTGATGGCAATTTTTACAGGTATTCAGCATACCTTTTCTGTCCTTTTTTTTTTCATTATTTTCCTAATTCTCGGCGGGGTGGGCAGGGTCCAATCTAGGTGCATTTCACTTTTGCTATTCTCATTTCTTTTGTATGACGTGATAAGGGAATTACGTTTCTTATGTTGCTTTTAGCTGCGATAGTTCATATACAGTGCTAAGTTACTTTACTTTAGCTGCTACTACATAGGTATTCTGACTTTTCTGCCTCCGCATCTCCCTTATTTCTCTCTTCTCTTTCCTCTCTCATGCACCCTTTTTCCTTACTGTTCCCCTTTTCAATTTTTTTCTCCCTTTTCCCTCTTTCCTTCCTCCCTGTACAGTCTTTCCTCTTTCCATCTCGCATTCCTACCTTTTTCTTTTCCTCTCACTTTCTTCCTTCCCTCATTGCTTTCTTTCTCTCCCGTAATTATGAGAACGCACAAATATTTTTTTTGTTTTGTATTCTGACACTATATCTTAACATCAAATAACATCAGTGACGCATCAACTTGTTACTGAAATATAAGAAATAAATGTATGATTATACAAGATCTAACTGGATAGGTGACGGAATGGTAACTTCAGATATTTCAGGCTGTTTGGCACTTCTGGTTTGTTTGGTTGTAAAAACTTGACTTAGAGAACATTTTAAGATATACTAGTTTCATTTCATATTCCATGTTCTTGTAGATTAAACATGTGATCAGCAAACGCACACACACAGTTGCCTCTGTAAAATAATAACGGGAAAAAACTCGTTCCCCTAACACAAAACTGCGAATGAATCCTCAAATGTGTTTAAGGTTGACTTTAGTGGCCTTAAATCTCACGACTTTTACTGTTCAAAGCGACAGGGACCAAAAAGCGTCAGAGAGCGGCGGATACAGCAGCACCAGCACCGCCACCACCACCACTACCTATCACCACACACCACCACCACCACCACTACCATGCAGCACCAGCAGAGGCAGCACACAGAGGGGGTCACAGTGCTACTTTAGATCACCAGCACCGGAGGCACCATTACCAAACATCTGCAATACAAACTCTCCCCCCCTCACAAAGGCACTAACGAACCGGGGGACAAAAACAATGCATCAACGATATTGCAAAACACAAGCGCCTTCCCCCCACGGTAGAAAAAAAAAGGTCTTCGATTCTGCCCTAAAAAATCACCCCCCTCCAATTCAAACGCCGAAGCAATATGACCAATGCAGGGGGGACTTTCTCTCTCTCTCTCTCTCTCTCCTCTCTCTCTCTCTCTCTCTCTCTCTCTCTCTCTCTCTCTCTCTCTCTCTCTCTCTCTCCTCTCTCTCTCTCTCTCTCTCTCCTCTCTCTCTCTCTCTCCTCTCTCTCTCTCTCTCTCTCTCGTCGCTTTCTCTTTCTCTTTCTGCCGGCGACTACAGTATCCCAGACCCACTGCTGCCAGAACGGTGCCGCCACTTTCTTCACCATCATCTCGTCACCGTCACAGTCCACCCACCTCGCCCCCCTGCACTACTGGTAAGAACGCAACTTGCAGTTAGAAAGTTATATTGATTTAATGACATATTTAATCTTCCCTATTTTCACTTCTTTAAGTATCGGAATTTTTCTTTTTCTTCGAGGGTATAACATTTCATCAAAGGTTCAGTCTTATCCTTTCTGTTCTCAAGTGGGTTTTTAAAAGTGGATGAGGAGTGTTTTAGGGCGTGAGTTCCTTCCTGTGTTGACATGAAGGCCTAGCGGTGAGTAATCGTATTTCTCTCGGTCCTCCATCCTCCTAAGGGTCAGGGAAGAGGTTCGCTTGTTTCATGTTCGCTCTTTATAAACATCACTCTGCACACCTGAAGCGCTCATAAGGTGGCCACATAATATAAGAACATAAAAGGAAAATGAAGACCGGAAAAACCTTCATGTGAGTCCCAGTATAGAGCATGCGTACCTACATCCATTTATCATTCCTGTTCGTAAATTTGCTTAATTGTTTTCATAGTTCCCTATTGACACAGTACTGAGTACATCTCACATTCTGTTCGGGAAACTTCATATGTTGTTTTAAAATTTGATTTTTTTTTCTCAAGATCGAAACCAATACTTTTAGTCTTCTCTTACTTACAAGCCCTAAGGATAATATTTAAATATCTACTTACTTCATATCAAATACGTGAGTAAAATGTCGCTTTCCAATAGTTTTTTATTCATAATCAGGAGAACAAGGTTTTTATCACGATTTAAATTTGAATAATATGTTATTTTCATCAGTATTTTCCGCATTAAAACTCAAGACTTTTTATTACTGAAACCTGAAACAGAAGTTGCATTTTATATCAGATTTTGTTGACATTAAATACAAATAGATTTTTTTTATCTAGAAAACTGAAATAGCTTGTTGCCTTTACGGGTGTCATTTCTTGTTAATATTAAAAAAAAAAAAGTGTAATAAGAATATCGTCATCTACAACACTAAATTAAAAGTTTTGTCTATAAATTCTAAAGATCATGAGATTTCCTTGTTTCAGAAAAAGTGTCATCCATACTAAGAACAATGAGATTTATTTATTTATTTTTTTGTCATATATCTATTTGCACTTCACTTTTTTATTGACGCGCCCTCGCACTCACTTTCCCTCACTCACTTCTGTTGCAGGTGTCATCCTAGTTTCTATATATGATGAAGGTAAATTGCAAGCACTCGCAATTTTCTAAGACAGAGAGAAAAACTAGGGGCACATGACCTACGTCGGTCACGTGTCATGTGATGCTGGGTGAGAGCGTTTCCAAAAAAGAGAGGAAGCGACTGTGACGAAAGAGACAGACATCAACACCGGCATCCTCTTCGGAAAACACGGTAAAAGTATAAATTCATTGAAAATTTATGCGTCATCTTTTATTTATGGAGAGGAGTGTCAGAAATTAAGACAAGATATCGGAATATGCAACACCAAGACTGCACAAGAGAAGAATAGGAAAAATTTAAGGCTTAACAGTTGCCATCAATATCACTATCATAATCCCTGTTATTCCTTTAATAACAATAATAATAATAATAATAATAATAATAATGAATAATAATAATAATAATAAATAATAATAATATTATTATTATTATTATTATTATTATTATTATTATTATTATTATTATTATTATTATTATTATTATTATTATTATTATTGATATTATTACCATTGCTATTATTATTATTATTATTATTATTATTATTATTATTATTATTATTATTATTATTATTATTATTATTATCATTATTATTATTATTATCATCCTTATCACCATCATCATTGTCATCATCGTCATGATGATCATCATCATCAATATATATATATATATATATATATATATATATATATATATATATATATATATATATATATATATATATATATATATATATATATATATATATATATATATATATATATATATATATATATATATATATATATATATATAAATATATATATATATATATATATATATATATACAAGAAACGTCAATCACTGGAGTACCTAAATTATGATAATGACATTCGTTTGTTTCCATATTACACACACACACACACACACACACACACACACACACACACACACACACACACACACACACACACACACACACACACACACACACACACACACACACACACACACACACACACCCAACACACACACGCCACACTTGAGGAGGATCCGTCACATGTCCCTCCGTTCTGGCAATACTGAGAGGGAGCGGGTTTAGAGCCTCTCTTGAAATGCTCGAGGTCGCATCACGCCGACAGTCTGACCGACTTGTGCCTGTACCTGAAACGTTTCCTTCCTCTCAAAGTCATTTCAATCCTGTATGATAAACGTCACTCTCTTTCCTCTTTTCTCATACATACGTATAGCCACACCTTGCCTGCCCTGTGTGTTCTCTTTCAGGCAATAGTTTGTGGCTGCGAGTTACCGCCGCATCAGGACCTTCTCATTGCTATTTCGGCCTTGGCGTGGCTGATGCTGCTGCTATCGGCTTTGGCGGCGGTGGGTTTCATTATTGCCGGTGAAATAAAATTATTATGCCCATGTTGCCAATGATTGGACAATGTTCCCGCGTTACCGACACCCGCGCACGACGTGTTATATATAAATCTTGTCGCAAAGGCGAACCACGAATGTATTGTGCTTACTCATATTCACGGCACGCCCGTGCACACTCTAGTAACTCTGGCGTACTCGCTTGCTGGTCTATGTGAGAATGTGCCTGTTTCACCGAATGCGAGACTGGCACCATGCACACGCAACACACACACACACACACACACACACACACACACACACACACACACACACACACACACATACACATGCACACACACAAACAGGCTCCAAATTCCTCACATGCATGATTTTTTTTTTCTTTTTCACTATATTCAGAAAAGACAGACTATCAACTACTATCATGCAACAAGACATCCAAGTATGCATCATTCACGCCTCACATTCCTCTGCCTTACTAACCAAGACGTCATAGTCATACCCACGCCCTCTGACACATTCATCAGCGTCCTGCATATTTGACAGCCGCGCCGTCCTGTCTCGCCTTCAGCAACCCTAAGACAACCGCCAGCCCGCCCGAAGCAAAACCACTCCCTTTCGTTATTTACCGTGTGTTAAGCGCGCCGACGCCTCCCTTCTCTTTTCCTGCGCCGCTCTAATAACTTATGCAGTTTCGTACACTCATCTGAACAAATTAGCTTTTCTGAGCGCGGGAGGAGGGCGCGGGGGAGGGACTCGGCGCCTAGCCAAGGGAGGGAGCAATGGAGTGCATGTCCCAATTTTCTTTTCATTAGAACGACATCTATGTGTCATTTGAATAGATTATACCGAGAAAGTCATTACGAATATGAGAACAAGAATTAGTTTTGAGCTTTCATTAATATGCAAATTGCACCCAGTGTAAAGCATAATGACCGGAGGAGGAGCCGAAATATTCACGATTATGGACCAAAAATGTCTGCTGGACACTACAGCCTGAAAAGAAACAGGCAGAAGTGCATCGCAATCTAGAGCAACGCCGACCTGTTACAGCAAGGGAGGGACGGAGGGACGGACAGACTGTGGGCGGGACGAAGGGAGGAGGAGGAGGAGGAGGAGGAGGAGGAGAAGGAGAGATGGAGGGAGGACGGATGGTGAGAGGGACGGTATAGGAGAATGAGTAAAGGAAGTAGATATCCTGTTTGACTGGAAAATATGCCAAGATAGAGATGCACAGGTAATAACAAAGTGAAACAAAGGCATGAAAAGAGCGCAGCACAAGTAGAAGACTGAGATAGAGGGGATGGGTATAAAGCAATAATAGTCACAGAAATAACACAAAAGTACAAGTAACTAAGGTTCTCAACAGCTGGCGAGAGGAGTATCTTGTAATTACTGCTGTTGTTACTTGTTTGTTGAAGTAGACAGATTAAATATTTAGAAAAGTTCACACTATTTCAAGAGCACAAATAGACACGGACGCGACTTAATTCAATACCAGTTATTATGAATGCATGAAAAGTTAGTTGAAAATAAATTAGAAAGAAT
>NC_087154.1:36184526-36192026 GCF_035594125.1 Scylla paramamosain
TTTCAGAATTTTCTCTCTTATTCACTTTCTTTACTCAGATGGTTATATTCTTCAACTTCAAGAATTCCGCATGAAATGTTGACATCGATGCTTTGATTTTTACTGTTCACCTTCACCTGACTTGTGCTGTTATTCATTTCTAAACCGACTGTAAGACCTCACCTATTCTCTGTACATTTTGTTGTGTGTGTGTGTGTGTGTGTGTGTGTGTGTTTGTGTGTACATTACACGCAACAGAAAGTCATAGTTTCATATACCAATATCTTGAGGCCTTCTGAACGATGCAATTTACGAGAGTATATAATAAGAACGAAGTATTGCTAGTAGTGTTGATCTGTTGGAACTCAAGCAACAAATTAATTACATTCAGCGATATATTGAGAGTGGCTTAGTAGTGGAAAATAATGTCTCGCAGCGCGCGATGGCACGGTGCGGCCAATCAGCGCTACACCAAGAAATCCACGCTCACCAAGTCTTCGGATATTTCTCAACCACAAATTCGCGACATTTATGGTTTACTGTTCGCACGTTGATAACATTTCAAAAGAACTCAGTTGAATTGTTCCCGCAAATTAATCCATATTTTATGACAAATGGTCAATAATCACTGAACTGTTTTCGAGCGCAGAAATATCATGTCTGGTTGGCAACACTATTAGAATAGTGAGTCTTAGAGACGTTGTTGCACAAACTGCTTTCATTTCCCCTGATAGGGAATTAGATACTATTACCAATTTTGCTGACGGCGCTTTTAGCACACAATACATAAAGGAGTCATTGATAAACTACAGAACTGCCTCGCCACATCGACTACCATTAATGTCTTTATCGATTTTTCCATGTACACACAACTTTTCATCACAACAACACGCCACGCCCAGGAGGACATGCTCCACTATTAGGATTCCTTCCACATGTACCACGAATTTCTTTGTTGTGAACTTTGTGAATTTGGGTTACCGTGTTATAGAAGAATTGGCGGAAGAGTGGGAGAGTATCCTGGGGGAGGGGACGCGCAGGGTTCAGGAGGGGAGGCGAGGGGCCCTTCGTTGGTCCCTCCGCCTCAGGGCACCGCACAGCAATCACGCGGTGGCTCCCAGTCGACGCGGGGACTCGGGAAGGGTTCTGCATCGGTTTTGGTAACATCGTGAGGGTAACGTTTGTTTTTAGCAATAAAAAATAAAAAAAAAACATTTAGCACGCTATCTATGAAGAGACGAAAGACTTAACATTGATTTCTTTTTTTTCGACGACGTAATACGGTGAAGTCCAGTACTGAATCATGAAAGCAAACATAAGTAAAGCAAAACAGGCCATGAAGACTTTAGCATTGTACAGAAGAAAGAGGAACACTAAGAAAAAACGCGTAACTCTACAGTAAAGCATTATAAGTCAAGCAACCAAATATCCACACTTACATAGCAGCTATTTAATAAGTCTAATGAACATGGTAACCGGTTTCAGTCATAGAAGACCTTTTAACATGTTTTATCCTCAATACAACTATAACACTACTTTTGCAATTATTATTATTATTTTTTTTTTTCAGAAAAATTGTTACATTTTCCCGGCGTGGGGGTTACCGCCAACCTCCGTCATCACGCCCAGGAAAACATCGGCGGAGTGACAACAGTAACGCCCTGCTGTCACTCCTCCCTGTGTGTCCTACATCAAAAGACGGCGGGCGTAGCATCAACACCCGGACAACGCAACTCACACTCTCTCTCCGGCCCCGAGCTGTCATTCGGAAAATTCTGTAACGAGAGATTCTGACTTTCAAATTATTTTCAGCCAATTTCCTCTCCTATAAACAATACATAAACAATTGACACGGACAAATCATCCCAAAGGCTTCAGTCTCTAGGGAAACCAGCCCATTAGTCAAGGGAACAGAAGGCCAGCTTTCACAAAACAATATCATGCCACTTTGATACACATATTCCAACTAATTTCTGGTTCAACGTTTTTTACTCCTTTTTTCTGTATTACTGGCATTGTTTTTCCACATTTTTTATTGACAAACCATAAATATTTAAGTGCAATTCTTACATTCACAATTTTTCCGTCCGCTTAGTCTGCGAGGCCCGGCCAGAGAGGACTGTGTGATGTCAAGAGGGGGGAAAGGAAAAAAAATCTTCCATCACGGGTCGAGGAACAGAGAGTGGCAGCAATTATTTCCCCGTGTTGCTGCACAGTATCACCTGCTACCGCGACTCCTCCCCAGGCCTCCCCGATACCCCAGTCCCGCCTTCTCCTCCCTTTCAGCACCCCCGCCCCGCCCCCACCTCCCGTTCTCAGGTGCTCCCAGGTGCTTGAGGGTGATGCAGGTGGTAAACACGAGCAATATTCTCCCACAAAAAGTGATATTTTAGCTTAACGTGTAAGCGAACACGAGTTACAATGGTTGATATTAAGTAATGAAATTCAACACAAAATTATGCATCCGTAACTTGAACAGGAGCATTGTTTTTTTTTTCCAATTTTTTTTTATCAGGAGGGAGATAATTTAATCACATCATATATACAGGCATTGAATACATTCTCCTCACAATACACACCAATTTGTAATTTGCATTTCAACGTGGATTAATTCTAACAAGATTCCTGTGTCACGAAGGGAAGTGTAGCAGATTACTCAACATAACGATAACTAAACAAAGCAATTGGATCAACTTTACCCAAAGCCTCCCGTCAAAAGTTCATAGCCGGTAATACAGAAGCGCTGAAGTATTACAGCATTGAAGCAGTGGAGCGTAAACAACGACCTGAGCAGGACAGACAAACGTGTGTATTGTGATTCTCTTGCTGTAGGGAGAAAACTTTTGAGTGTTAATGTTTGAATCGCGAGATAAAACGATAATATGCTCGAGCAATCCACATGTGCAGGTGTTAACCAGCTTTGACATTTTTTGGCGCGAGTCTTAATGGCAATAAAAAATAATCAATAACGAGGAATGGAACACAATAATGATTTCGAGCTTTGAAAGGATGCGTTCTGTACCAGACACATAATAATTTAGCGAAACACGGCCGATGGATAATGAATAGCAGGAGAAGAGTTGCTGCATAACTATATATATTCAGAATTAGAATTACGCAAGGAAAAGGAAGGATACAAAAACACTGAGAAAAGTGTCGATTAAACTAAGCAAAAAGAAACGAAATACTGAATAATCCTAAACAATACGATACAGATTAAAATAAAGACGAATATGAATGAATTAAAACTTAAAGAACGTGAACAGCATGAAACAAAGGAGACATGGATAGAAAAAATAGCGACATTAAACAAAGCAAAGTGAAGGAATAGAGGATGGATGGAAGGCAGCAGCAAGCTCTTTATGGTGCTGCGCTGAAGCAACACGCAACACTCCTTCCTGGAAATGCCTGTTTGCCGTCGATGTGGGAGAAGTGACCTCAGCGCAGCCAGAGCGAGACACGAAGCAACTAACGAGTCTATCAATAACTCTCAGGCATTAATCATCCTCCTGCCTCCCTCTCTGTTTCTGCTTCCTTGGTTACGAGTCTCTACTTTACCAGGTTACAATTATTCTAACATTTCTACGATGTCTCGTTGCTGCTCCTGAACATCTCTAAGGTCAAAGTGCAGGAGGAATCACGTCGTAGGATGCATGTACAGGCGCCCCGCCCTGGTCCAGACGCGCCGCCGCCGATCACCGCATTACTGTTACAAGAATGTGGCCATCACTTATGAACGCTCGACACAAAACAGGGATAAAAATTTACCAGCAAATGCTCCGTTCACTTGTCGCACCTAACATTCAAACACTGTAAATATATTCAGCATATTCCGATGATAATTTTATCTCACTAGCTCAGTGGCTAATTAAAATTCAAGTACAGATTGCAATATATTTATTTAGTCAAGAATTGTGTCTACATTTTTAGAAGCGAACTGGCCTTCCAATAGGTTTGTGGCAGGGAGCGGCCAGGAAAATTGCATCCATTACCATAACACACTGCGCTAAATGGGGTATCATGTTAATTTTAAGTGGTAAGTGCTGATAGAAAAACCCGGGGATCGGCCGCTCTTTCGAGTAAATAGTCAGGATTTTTGTTTTTTTCTGACCTGATTTTCCCGCGAGTGAGGACCGCGGACGACCCGCCGCCCACGCATGCTTGTGCGCGGCGAGGGAAGTTTTTATTCTATTTTTGTGAGTTTTTTAATATAAAAACACCATTTAATGCCTTTTCTTTATGCATATTTCAATATACAACACTGGATTTCTTCGGATTGTTTCCTGAGTGTAGACATTGATGCGTAATAGAAAGAAATTCAGTTGTATTTGGCGAATTATTCCTGTATCAAAGTGCGGCGTGCATGGAAACATATTTGACTAAAAGCTCAAAAACGTTCAGATCCGAAATAATCTATCGAGGTTAAACTTTCTATACATTCTGAGCTTTCTGTCTCTCTTTATTCAGACAACGTTAGGAGGGATGACTGAGCGGCTACATGTGCGAGACCCTGGCAGCAACGGGTACTGCTAGTAGACTGGGATGGCGATGAGGATAAAGAGGAGATGGTATGCGGAAGGTTGGTGGTCAGGATGGATGCTGGAAGGTATGGGGGTATGGAGGATGACGATAGAGGGTGTGGTGGATTGTCAGTGAAAAGGGTGAGGAAGGAAAACAATACACAGGTGTGACTTGAGGATGGGAAGGCTGAGTGGGTGAGAAGTAAAAGTGTGAGGCTGGGGGGGAGGAGTGAGAGGTCGAAGGTGGCGGTGAAGGGAGAGAGTGCGACGCATTATGAATGATAGGAAGGGAGTCCATCGCTGTAATTGTCACGTATAGAAAAGCTATGAAGTGTAAAATATTATGTAGACAGTGAGCGAAGGACGAGAAATGAATAAATCTTAATGCAGATAGAAATTACCATTAATCAACAACAGCTATTTTACTATGTTCATATTATTAATTATCATTATCATTATTATTATTATTATTATTATTATTATTATTATTATTATTATTATTATTATTATTATTATTATTATCATTGTAATCATCACCATCATTATCGTTATCATCAATACTATTACCACTATACATTTAGCCTGGACGATGTAACGGCGGCGTAGGCAGGGGCGTGAAATGTGGCAGGGCGGCGGATCCCGTGTGGCGAGGCAGGGCCGCTCAACAGACCATGCTTGAGCCGCGCCACTCAATGTTTCATCAAGCTCTCCTGTACAATTCATCCAGGACGAACTACACCGTTGATCCATGTATATAGATAGAGAGACAGCGGCAGCGGGTAGTAGCGGGCGGGCACGTCCTGGGTAACGCGGGTGGAGGCCTCGCATATCTTTTTCATAGGCTAAGACCACGGAACCAAGAAGTGGGTGGTGGTGGAGGGAACGGGGGTGCAGTGAGGTGTGGGGAGGGTACACGTGTCCAGCCAGCGTCTCCAAATCGTTGGTGGACATCAATAATGCTGCTTACATCTATCCATTTCCCTGCCATGACCACGATCTCCTGTCCTCACGCACGCTCACGCCTTTTCATCCATTCTCCCTTTTTTTCCTCCCATTCCTACGGCACTGCTAAACATCTACTACTTAAACAAAGAGATTTTTCAGCATCTACGTAACTCACGACTCTTGAAGTTATTCATTCTCTCATTAACTTCCAATCATTATACTTTTCTCCTTCACCTCACGCTGCTCCCCATTTCTCAGCCTATTCTTAGCCACAACTAATGATCGCTCCTCTGCCACTATCTCTGTCAGTGCTCTCTGGTAATGATTCCATGTTCTGTCTCTCCTCTATGCCTTGCAGATGCTCGTCCGTTCACTCACCTCACTTCTGCCATTCGTCTCCTCACTCAACATCCATCTATTTTTTTTCACTTCCCCAAAAGATTCTATCGGCGAGCTCTGTGATAGTGACTGTTTTGTTCTGTTCACCCAGCATCCCCGTCACTTGGGCAACGAGTGTTCGGAATATAGTTTTGGAAACAGGATTTCGAAACCAGCTGTGGAAATTAGCTTTACAGGGGCGCCGGGTGGGTGGCGGTGGTGGGGGTGAGAAATTAAAACTACATTTCAAATCATCATCGTAATGAATGACACTACTCTTTGACCTAAATAAGAAATAAACATTCCAATATGTGGTTCAAACAATATATGTATGTATGGGTGCCAGTGCCAGGCTATACCTTCCCTCCCGCCCTCCCTCCTAACTAGAATAAGGGACGGGAGGGCGGGAGGAAGGGAGGGAGAGAGGGAGGGGGTGTTAGATGGGCTGCCAATCCGTCATTTAGAGAGAGCAAACACATCCATGAACCATAATTAATTAATCATGAATTAAAGGGTTGAGGTCAAATAGTCGGCTATGCAGAATTATATGATTTAAGTAAATATTGTGTTTATTCATGGAGTGCATACTAATCAATACATTCATTTGGCCTCAGCCTCGGTAATACATGGCTGGAAAATGACCGGTTGCTGAAATTAACAAAGGACATGATGTTTTATATATATAGGATTCATAAGCCGAGGGGGATGGGCCCACGCGGCCGCCTTCTCCCCTCCCGTTGCTACTGCTGCTGCTGCTCCTGCTGCTGCCCTGCTAACGGCCCTCAACCAGCCTGGCAACAGCACCACCTCGCAACTAACTACAAAACGACTACCACGTCTCATATAACACTGTCATCTTTTTACCTTGCCAGACATAATGTTACTTCAATTTATCACTCTGCCAATGATCATTTAGAGAAGAGTCACTCTGCCCTTCACACGTACGTACACTCTGCTACTCAAACACACCTCCAACCAAAATTTCCACTCGTCCAGTCAACTGTCTGCCTGTCAACCAGTACGCCTCTATCAACCTGCACACTACAAGCTGTTATTCTGCCAACTCTCATCCTGTCAACCAATGCTCTGTTACCCAGCACTCTACTGTACCATTAGAGTCATCACCCTGCTAAAACAACTCGGTCACCCAAACACCCTGTCAAGTTATATTAATCATGTTTCCAATCGGTACCATGTCAATCGTCAGCATCGTTTATCACTTCACTGTCGTCACCTTGTCATATTACCCAGTCAAGTCACCCTGCTAAGTTATTTTCTTAAGTTTCCCTGCCAAATAACACTGCTGAATCGTACTATTAAGTTACCCTGATAAGCTATCCTATCTAGTCACCCTGTCACCTCACACTAGCAAGCAGAACCACCATCACTTCTAACCCCCTATATTAACATCTTGTCAAGGTGAATACATAAAAAAAAAAAATATATATATATATATAAAATTTCGTAGTAACATATTCAGAGAGAAATAAAGTTTCGCAGATTTGTTTTCCATAAGTGTGTGTGTGTGTGTGTGTGTGTGTGTGTGTGTGTGTGTGTGTGTGTGTGTCTCGACGACCCGGACACAAGACATACCCACTAAACGCTTCTAATTAAATCTCACCACGGTACAAAATAAAAGTAATTACGCATAATTTTGCATAACCAGATTTGGCCTAAG
>NC_087154.1:36207026-36252026 GCF_035594125.1 Scylla paramamosain
GAGAGAGAGAGAGAGAGAGAGAGAGAGAAAGTAAAACGAGGGGAAAGAGAAGGGAGGAGAGTAAAGGCAGGGCAGGAGGGGAGTTAGACTGGCAAAATCTGACCCTAAACACATTATGAGGCGAATTAGCAGCGCCAACCCTCCTAAAGGGATTCCGATTAGCAAATTGGTGTCATTAGCCTTAACAGTATTACCTTTGATGAGACCGCATGAGTGTGGCCATGACTTCTACCTCCCTTTCCCTCCCTTACTCCCTGCCTCACTCACTCCCACGCATACCTGTCCTCAGCCAGCACCTGTCAGCACCTGCCTCCCTCTCCTAACTTTCCTATTACCAATTTGAAGCACCGCCGGAATTAACGGGTTTTAAGGTCAATGGTCCTTAACGCTGGGGAAGACTACTAAAGTTCTGTTAAGTTCAATGTAGGAACGCGAGGGATTTGTACACGAACGCTAAATATCTCGACTGAATGGGATACAAAACTGCCTTTGCCTGTCTATATCTCACGTCATGCTGCAAGAAAAACGGAGATGTAAAATCCTCATTACCTTCATCCACATTTTTTTGTCTTTCTTCCCGAGCCTCAGTGGTTCTCCTTCAAGTCCTAAATGAATGGTTTGAATATTGGAGTTTCAAGCTGTCAGTATCTTGATTTTTACTCGGGCAACAAGCAACACCTGTTAGCTTCCATTTAGGACGGTTCTCCCTCAGTCTTTCAGTCCGTCAGTCCAACATAAAATATCGCAGGCAGGTCCAGGGGTCGGCGCGTGCCCGTCCCTCTGTCAAGTCGGGAACATTTGTATCGCGCCTCGTCACCGGGACCCACTTGCCTCGCTCCCCTGGCGTGTGTCCGTCCGTCAGTCTCCGCCTTTAAATAAACGCTCCCCCGTTTCGATACAGCGACACGTAGAGTTGAAATATAAGCCTCGGAAAGAAACTAACGCAATACACAACGATATGAAAGAAATGAACTGCGCTGGTACATTTTCCCGCTCCCATGGAAGAGGCGGCAACAGAGGAACACACCCACTGATATAAGCCACATAATTTATGAATTTAATAAAGCATTCGCACTCTTGCAAACGGAATTGCAAAATAAGGGATTGATGACATGATTTGGAGAGAAAATTAAAATAACAAATGCGTCAAGTTGCGACATAGCACATTCATAATACAGCGGTATAAGGACGCGGCCGGCGGGGCTCACAATGAACTGGTCCGCTTGTGTCCCCGGGCCGGACGCACATTACGCCTAATCTCGCATTCTGGACACGGGCGGCCGCAGCTACTCCACGCCAGCGGTCGAGGCTGCCGCAGGTAATGTAGGTCACATAATTCATCCCCCGGCAAGATCATTTGGCATGGATAATGGAATGAAAATGAGGTCTCGTGATGTCGAATAGTGGTCAGATGACTTCATAATCGGGGCCCATTGGCGGCCAAGTGGTCGGCTGCGTGATAAACAGGGTTGCGGCAGCCGGCTCCGGGAAGTCCCTCTGTTAATTTCATAAAATGGTGTTGTTAAGCGGCAGTGCTGTCTGAGGCGGCGGCGGCGGCGGCATGCCAAGTTGGGTGTTAACAGTTCGTCACAGCAGCAGCAAACACCGCCCGCCGCTTGGATCATGACAGGGACAAGCTGGAGCTGTGTCTCCAAGCCGCTGCCTATTCCCTCGGGCTGCAACCTGTTGGGGGCCTGCCTTTGTGATGACGCAACACGACTTGATGTGTAGTTATCACGTCAGGGAGGCGGGGCTGGATGACGTGTCGATGATGACGGCGTGGCCCGCAGAGCTCCCTGCGGCCTCGTGGACAGCGACATGGAGAAAGTGGCCATCACCATCACGACTAATGTTCTTAGCTTAACATTCAACACGCGGATCGAGGGCGCGGCGTAACAACGCTCCCCTAGAAGGGCGTGGCCGCGGCGCCCACGTGTTCCCTTCCTAAGATGCACGTTAAGTGGCAGCCCGGGGCAGCCCTCCCGCTGGTCAAGACAGGGCGGTGGAGTGTCACTGCACGCCACTTTTGGCGGCGGCGCTGGGGACTGCAATATACCCTTACTTGCATATGCAATATGATTGCGTGGGGATAGAAATAAACAATATTTGAGCAGGCAATCCCCGACATTTCTCGTTTATTCTCTCTACTGGATTACCAAAATTCTATTGTGCATGTTTCAACTTCAATTAAAAATTTGCAAATACATTGAGAGCCAGAGTGTTCAAACAATAATGGTAACAGGATTTGGTCTTCCGCTCCCATACATTAGTGACCCAAGTTACGCGCCTCCTGCTGCAGAGACGCGCCGCAGGGAGCTCCTCTCAACCCGCGCGCCCACTACCTCTCCCCAACTATTCTAAACCCCTTCCCACCAACTGGCCATCCCCCCATTCCTTCCCACCCCACTTCCCGAACCCGCCCATCATCCACAGCCTCTCCCTCCCTCGCCTACCAGCCTCCCACAAGCCGAGCTACTCCCTTAATCCTAATTCTATCCCTCCCTCCCTTCCCCGTTCCACCACTACCTCTCCGCCGCCTCCCTCTTACTTTCCCTCAATCTCACCTTCTCTCTCTCTCTCTCTCTCTCTCTCTCTCTCTCTCTCTCTCTCTCTCTCTCTCTCTCTCTCTCTGTGTATATGTGTGTGTGTGTGTGTGTGTGTGTGTGTGTGTGTGTCTGTGTGTGTTTTCAATATTATCCTGCAAATTATTAGAGATCTTTTATCCCTCAAAAATCTATCTTAACGAAAAAAATTAGCAGGCAATTTAAAGGTTTTCACTCAACTGGCACCCCTGCACACACACACACACACACACACACAGCCGCGTGCATGCCTGGTTCGCCTCCCCGACGTACTCACGGGCCACCACTCGGAACTGAGCTGGTTAAGGGCAGAGTTTAAACGAGTAGTGAACGCGAAACGGTACGGAAAAACCGCTTACCGGCGAAAAAAAATCAATTAAACTCTGAACTCGTTAACCGCCGTCCATCCGATCACTTGTCCTGCAGCGACCGCCTCGTTGAGCTCGCTACACTCAGCCTTATTTGCTAATCGCTTAACTAATCCTCTTTGTAGTTAATGACAACCCTACCTGCATCCCCGAACCGCAAGTTTAATTAGCTCTAATTGGTCTTGTTCGTCGTTAAGTTAATTGCTCTAATTTCAGTCGTTAAATAGGGGGTAGGGTGGCCAGCTCTTCAGTCGTCGGGGATCAATACGCCACTCGTTGAACGCGCCGTTGATCAATTAATGACCTGAGGCGTCCAGCTTCACGATTTGCCTTTACAGCGGCAAGATTCTCCGCGCGGTCCAGGAGGTGAAAGATTGGGAACACTACTTGTGTGTTTGTGTTACAGTGTGTGTGTGTGTGTGTGTGTGTGTGTGTGTGTGTGTGTGTGTGTGTGTGTGTGTAAATAACTGAGCGCATATGCAATGTATGTGCATGTGCGTGCGAGTGCATTTGTAAGATTATATGCATGTATGTGTGTGTGTGTGTGTGTGTGTGTGTGTGTGTGTGTGTGTTACAACAGAAGGCTAATCTCCCTTGCTCATTAAAGTATCCTGTGCATTCCCTCCTTATTCTCCTTTCTCATTACACATTCCCCTCATTCCTCTTTATCCTCCATTCACCTCTTTCCCCCCAGCACGCGTTTTTTTTTTAATTTCTCTTCATTTCCCCTTCCTATTTGTCCTCCCTCCCTATCTCCCGCAGTCTGTCTCTCTCTCTCTCTCTCTCTCTCTCTCTCTCTCTCTCTCTCTCTCTCTCTCTCTCTCTCTCTCTCTCTCTCTCTCTCGTCCATTGCAAGGCTTGGTTTTGATGTCAATTCGTTTTCCTGTATTTATCTTTTTGTTCATTACACAATCTCTCTCTCTCTCTCTCTCTCTCTCTCTCTCTCTCTCTCTCTCTCTCTCTCTCTCTCTCTCTCTCTCTGCTTTTTACAATAATCTCCGGTAATGCGTTCTCTGTACTTATCTTCCCTATCCTTTGTGACTCCTTTATCATTACCTCTAATTTGCAAGTTATTACACTAATTCTCTCCCTCCTCCGCGTCCATCTTCCCGTTCTTATAATTCTCCCTCCTCCCTCGCCGACACTTCTATAAGCTTAATAACATCCATTCCCCACTCTCATCAGCCGTTTCATCCCCTCCCTGTTATTCATAATTACTGGTGGTCTTGTTCTTCTCCTTATCTGGTTATTTTACTAAGGTGTTCTCGCTCTCGGCCCCTTCCTACTTCCTTCCTTCCTTCCTTCCTTCCTTATTTCTTTACTTCTTGCCCTAACTTCTTTCCTCCCCCTCCTCCTCCTCCTTCTCCTCCTTTGCCTTTCTGTTTCTTTTATCTCTCTCTCTCTCTCTCTCTCTCTCTCTCTCTCTCTCTCTCTCTCTCTCTCTCTCTCTCTCTCTCTCTCTCTCTCTCTCCCTCCTTCCTTTTTTTTTATGTATGCGCATATTTGTTTGTTTCTTGTGTTATTATTTGCTTCGTTTTCGTTAAAGTTTTGTTGTTTTTTTGCTCGGTTTGTATTTTTTATGTTGCTGTTTTCTTTTTCGTTTTCTTTTTTTCTTTACTTCATACATTTTTTGGTCCTTTCTCTATTTTTGGGTCTTCCTTTATTTTTTTTTTCGTTACGTCCAGCTGTTGCGTGGATCTCTCTCTCTCTCTCTCTCTCTCTCTCTCTCTCTCTCTCTCTCTCTCTCTCTCTCTCTCTCTCTCTGGTTCCTTCCCTGATTGCTTCTTCCCTTCATTCATTCATTCGTTCATTCATTTCTTCTTCCCTCCATCATTTGCACGGTTTTTTTTAATACATCCAATTATCGCGTTTCCTTATTCGGATATTCTTTGTCCGTAATATGCATCATTTATTTCCCTTTTTTGCGTTGTAGTCGAATCATCTTGGAAAATCTAGTAATTGCTCAAGTCCGGAATGCACGTAAACCTTGGCAATCCCTTAATAAACAATGGCAGAATAAATACACGCGCTTATCCCTGGAATACTCAAAGACAGAGAAAGAAAAAGAAAGTGTAAACAGAGGAAAAAAACTGCCCCTGCTTCTATAATAGTCTTGTAGCTTTTGAAGTTTCTGTTGGTTTTACTATAAGGAATGTGTTAATTGGTGTAACATTAAAGAATATATAAGCATGCTAGGATAATAAGTTTTCTGTCTCTAGTAATGCTGTAAAGGTTTTTCTTACTGATCTCATTACTTGAAAATAAATAAATTAATAAATAAATAAGCACTAATGGAAAATGTAAATTCAAAGGAAACTGCTTCTTCTCTCAACAGTGTTATAATATTCTACCAGTTCTATATTATGAATTATAAAACGCATCAAACATTAAAAAGAAGAAAAAAATGACTACATAATAAGCTGCTTCTTCTTCTTCTAATAATGTTAAAATATTTCATCAATTCTACATCTCAAATACAAAACGTTGAGAGCTGCTTGCAGTAAATAAATAAACCTTTACTGTTCATTGGTTGGATGTCCATATGAAGGCAAACCAGATGACGTCACCACCACCAGCACAACTCTCCACCACCACCACCACCACCACCATCATCTGTATCACCATCAGTAGCATGTCTTGCCTTCCTTCCCTCAAGCCGCAGGATGGAGGAGCATAGGGAAAGCATGGAGCGTCTGGCTGTGCTGTACGTCACTCTACTGTGGTCTTTAGGGAAGGGGAGACGGCGAGGGCTGAATGAGGGCAGGAAGGGACGCAGCCACATCCTCCCTCTTCAAGGTCTCGCGTGTGACTGACTTTTCGGGTCTTCAAGCCTCCTCTTTTCACCTTCCACCAAATTTCTTTTTTTTATTTTACGACTTCTAATCAAACATGTAATTACGCTGCTTAAACTTGGCATATAAGTTTACTACCACGTGCTTATGAACTTGAAAAACAACGCAGAAGTGGAGTTTACTGCGAATATCGATTATGTAACGCGCATTATCATAAAAAGGGAGAATTAATTGGTGACTTGGCTACTCTTGGCGCAACTCCTCAGAATCAGGGTCAGCGGGGTGGAGGGTTGGGGCCGGGGCGGGTGCGGGGTGGGGCGGGGCGAGACGGGGCGGAGGTGACTAGCTGTGGTGGCGAAGGGGCGAGGCGGCTGGCGGCTGAGTGACGCTGTGTAAAGGCAGATTTCAGGCTGGGAAAGGCGAAAAAAAGTTTAGCGCCTGATTGAAGATTGATTTGTTTAACTCACACTCCAATCCTCCTGATGTCCTTTCCTTTTTTTTTTTCATTCGTTCCCCTCTTGTTTCTCCTCTTCTACACCTCTTTCCCTTTTTCTCTCTCTCTCTCTCTCTCTCTCTCTCTCTCTCTCTCTCTCTCTCTCTCTCTCTCTCTCTCTCTCTCTCTCTCTCTCTCTCTACCTTTCACCCCTCCGCGGCTTATGAGGAATACATGAGGGGCACCTGTGTTCAATATATATTTGAGTGATATTTTAGGGCGACTCACTTCGACTGTCACAAAAATACCGTCGCGCTGAGCACCTGTTAATTGTTACTCGCCTTGCACCAGGAAGGAAAGGTTTCGTCGCCCTGCCGCGCACACCAAGAAACCTTAACTGTAACTGTCTGTTCCTCGCCTCCTTCCTTCCCCTTCCTCCCTCTCTCTCTCTCCCTCCGTTCCTTGCCTTGCCTTGCCTTGCTTTTCTTCCTCCCTTTCTGCCTTGCTCTCTGTCTCTCATCTCTTCCTCCTTCCGACTACTTTATCTTATATTTTCTACTTTTTTATCTTTGTCTTACTTTTTTGTCATATTTATTATTATTTATTTCTTATGCGCTTCTTTTTCTTTCTTGCCTCTTATCTTTCAGTCTAACAGTTTTTATTACTCGTATATATCTCTTATTCATCTTCTCCTCCACTTTCTTGCGTCATCCTTTCGCAACTACCTTCCTTCTTTTTCTCTCTCTCTTCCTCATTCTCTCTCTTGTCATCTCTCCTCCTTACCTCCCTCACTTAATTCCCTCCTTCACCTCATCTTCCCATCAAGGCCTGGAGAAGAAGCCCAAGTAGCGGTCATCGACAGTGTTTGAGGCAAAGATCAAAGGCAAGATCGGAATTCCGAGGTCATTGTGGCTTCCTTTGTTAGTAAAGAATGTGTTCACTTGGGATTTGTTCACAATCTGCTGGTAAATAATTCTGCCAACATCGTGACTGCGCTGGTGACAAATACATATACACATACGTACATATATACAGTACACTACAGCAAATTGAAATAAAAGGAAATTAAGGGACAAAAATGCATGAACTAACACTTATGAAATGACTCAAAGGAACAAAACAACACTCACACACTACTTTAATTAATTACACAGCCTTCTACTATACACCCTCCATCTACACTTACACTCACGTTTACACCTTCATTTTACTGCTGTTTCCTACACATACACACACACACACACACACACACACACACACACACACACACACACACACACACACACACACACCAATATACACGTACACCCAAGCTTACACCTTCCTTTTTCTATCGTTTCCCTACATACGTACACCATTCTTCACATAACACATACTTACAAACACACACACACAAGCAACAAACCATCCGTCCTTCCTCCCTCTCTATCTCAACCCCATACCCTGACCCCCCCACACACACACACACAGGCGCGTCTAATCAGCAGGCAGGGCGGCTTGCATACAGCCTTTAGGTGGTGTGTGCTGTGCGTAATTTCAGAGGTGTGGCGATAATTGTGCTTCCTAGTATTAGTATTTTTATCATTCGCCGTGGCCACCTTCACTAATTATGCCTATTTCCCGCAGAGAAGCCAAACCTCGCAGCACCTTCCTAGTTCCTACCAACCTCGCCTCTGTCCTTCCGTCTCTCTGTCTCTCTCTGTCTCTCTCTCTCCCTACAAACCTATCATCACCACCCACCTCTCTCTCTCTCTCTCTCTCTCTCTCTCTCTCTCTCTCTCTCTCTCTCTCTCTCTCTCTCTCTCTCTCTCTTCCCTTCCCTTCCCTCTCCTCCTTCCCTCCCATCATTTGCCTGCACTATGCACTCATTTCCCCTTCATTCCTCCTCCCCCTTCCTTAATGTCTACCCATTCCCACCCCTCTCTCTCTCTCTCTCTCTCTCTCTCTCTCTCTCTCTCTCTCTCTCTCTCTCTCTCTCTTGCTTGCTTGCTTCTCCTCCCCTCTCCCTTGATTTACCCTTTCTTTCCCGTCTCCCCTGCTCCACCAGCCCTCCCCTTCCACGTATGATTTTTCCAGCCTTAATAACACTGACGGATTATGGCCCTGCGCTGATTATGATTGCATTATGATAATTAGAATACGACAGGCAAAAACGGGGAGGGAAAAACTGAGGGGAGGCGAAGGGGCGGGGATGGCCAGGCGCAGAGGGGAGAGGCGAGGGGAGACGAAAGGGGAGAGAGACAGAGAGAGAGAGAAGCAAAGTAGAAAGAGAAAAATGTGCATGTATGTGCATGTGTGTGTGTGTGTGTGTGTGTGTGTGTGTGTGTGTGTGTGTGTGTGTGTGTGTGTGTGTGTGTGTGTGTGTGTGTGTGTGTGTGTGTGTGTGTGTGTGTGTGTGTGTGTGTGTGTATGTGTGTATGTGTGTGTGTGTGTGTGTGTGTGTAATAATGATATAATAATAATGTAGGAGGGCTCGTTGGGTTCAGGTATAAACGGGGTTGCAGAGTATATGTGGTGGTGGTGGTGATGGTGGTAGTAGTAGTGGTGGTGGTGATGGTGGTGGTGGTGATGGTGATGGTGATGATGACTACGAAGACAATAGTAATAATGACACATGAATACAACACAAAAAAAGAACACAAACAAACAAAACAAAACCGAAATATTATCAGGCAAACAAACACACACAAGAAACACACACACACACAAACACAAACAGACAGACACACCGACACACAAACACACAGACAGACAGACACACCTGCATTACCGTTCCCTGAGACGAAGACACGCGTGCCCTAAATGAAAGAAGGGGAGGAGGAGGGTGAGCAAGAAACCAAACGAGGGTGAGGAAGAGAGAAAAGAAAATACAAAGAAGATACAAGACAGAGTGGAAATATTGAAGAGGAAGCAAAGGCAGGGAAGGAGGAGGAAAGAAGAAGGGAGGAGGAGGAGGAGGAGGAAGAGATAAAAAGACAAAAGAAAAAAATGTAAAGCAGAAGACTGAGAAGAAGGGGGAAGAGGAGGAGAAGGAGAAGGAGAAGGAGAAGGAGAAGGAGAAGGAGCAGAAGAGAGAGAGAGAAAGAAGACGAAGAAGAACAAGAACAAGAACAAAAACAAGAACAAAAGAAGAACAATAACAAAAAGAACAAAAACAAGAAGCAGAGGAAAGAAGCGCAACAAAAAAAGAAAACAAGGAAGCCGAAGATGAAGATGAGGAAAGGGGAGAACAGAAAATACTCCTACACTTGCGAAGGTAAGAAGGAAAAGTTTCGGAACGGGGAAAGGAAAAGAAAAAAAAAGAAAGACACGAACGAAAAAAAAAAGAAGGAAAAAAAGACGGAAGGCGGGAGGGACGGAGAAATGAGGATGGTAAATATGGAAAAAGAGATAATTTTGCCAGAGGGAAGGGAGGGAAATGCAAGAGGGGCCAGAGAGAGAGAGAGAGAGAGAGAGAGAGAGAGAGAGAGAGAGAGAGAGAGAGAGAGAGAGAGAGAGAGAGAGAGAGACAGACAGACAGACAGACAGACAAACATGACCAACCACGGAGCAGGTAAAGTTTATAGTGATCTACTTTTCACACCATCGTTATCATCGTCACTATCATCGTCATCCCTCATCTTGCCTCCCTTAGACACGTCACCTCCTGTAGTTATTAGGGCCTTACTCATTTTAATTCTACTAATGAAAGCATACAGCACATCAAACGCTCCAAAATTACTCTATATTTGGCGGCTTTGAATAAAGGGAGGGAGAGAGAAGGGAGAGAGGGAGCAAAGGGAGGGGGGAAGGAAGAGTCGCGGAGGGAGAGATAGAGGGGAGGTCTTTAGGGTGAGGGTCACTAAGGGGGGAAGCCATGAAGGGAGAATGAGGGGGAGAAGGGAGAAGGGAGTAAGGGAGAGGGGAGAGAGAACAGGGGAGTTGAAGAGAAGGTGGAGAAGAGAACTGCGTAGGATTGGAGGAGGAGGAGGAGGAGGAGGAGGAACAAGAAGAAGAAGAAAGAAAAAAAGACAGACAGACAAACAGACAGGCATATAAACAAACAAAGACAGAGTCACACGGACACCCAGAATTACAAAGACACTTGCATGCACACACACACACACACACACACACACACACACACACACACACACACAGAGAGAGAGAGAGAGAGAGAGAGAGAGAGAGAGAGAGAGAGAGAGAGAGAGAGAGAGAGAGAGAGAGAGAGAAAGAGAAAGAGAAAGAGAGAGAGAGAGAGAGAGAGAGAGAGAGAGAGAGAGAGAGAGAGAGAGAGAGAGAGAGAGAGAGAGAGAGAGAGAGAGAGAGAGAGAGAGAGAGAGAGAGAGAGAGAGAGAGAGAGAGAGAGAGAGAGAGAGAGAGAGAGAGAGAGAGAGAGAGAGAGAGAGAGAGAGAGAGAGAGAGAGAGAGAGAGAGGGAGACCACAGTCCCTAGGTCCCGTGCCTTTTGTAGTCACCACGGATGAAAGGGTTGGCCATTGTGGTGCATTTGCCGCGTATCCCTCATCATCATCCCCGCCCCCAGGCAGCCAATCCGCGGCCAGTTTCCCCTCTGAGGCGAAATATGATTGGCCGACGAGGACTAGCGGGCAGCCTGGCCGGGAGTTTCCTACGTGTTGTTAATGTTATTAATGGGCGAGGGTGTATTACGAGGATAATTACTGGGTTATTATCATGAGAGAGAGAGAGAGAGAGAGAGAGAGAGAGAGAGAGAGAGAGAGAGAGAGAGAGAGAGAGAGAGAAGCATACATATACACATACAGACAGGTAGACAGATTAACTGACCGTAATAGACCAAACCTCATTATAATCTCTTTTTTACATATTTTCTTCCTCCAGACAATATCACATCACACACACACACACACACACACACACACACACACACACACACACACACACACACACACACACACACACACACACACACACACACACACACACACCTTGGGTTGGCGCAATAGCACCTAACATTCAATATATGACAAACGCTATAGACACACACACTCTCTCTCTCTCTCTCTCTCTCTCTCTCTCTCTCTCTCTCTCTCTCTCTCTCTCTCTCTCTCTCTCTCTCTCTCTCTCTCTCTCTCTCTCCTGTAGTTCTTTTACGGGCAGTCGCGGTGCTCACCTCCCACAAACTCTCTTCAATCCCTCTCTCCCTCTCTCCCTCCCTTCCTCTTTCCCTCCTATCCCTCCTTCCCTCCCACCCTTACATACGCTCACGATACGGCCCTGTACCTACACGTCACCTCTCTCTCTCTCTCTCTCTCTCTCTCACACACACACACACACACACACACACACACACACACACACACACACACACACACCATGCGAAAAATACCATGGATACGCGAAAATAAATCCCTTGCACGCACAGGTAAAAATTTATATAGAAATGCCTTTTTACCTGCAGCCACGGAAGCCGCACCTTGATCACCTGCACGCCGCCTCAAGTGCCAGATCGGCTTTTGTTTTATTCCTGAACTTTGTCGTCGCAATATACAGTGTCTGCTTAGAGGCTCCTGTGACTTGTTTAGTAACGTGTATATAAAAAAAAATAATAATCTGGTTTACAAGGTGGTATTTTCTTCTTGATAGTTCAGGTGATACTAAGTCGGACCAAACCAGTGGTATCTAATGTAATATAAGTAAGAGTTTTGTAAAGATTTATTTGATGTATTCTCTTCGTCTGTCTGATACACTTACAGAACAACATAATTCGTCCGAAGTTGAATTCGTTTAAAATCTCTCTGATATACATGCAGACACTATTATTAATTTGGTTACTAATTCTACTATTATTAACAGTGCCGATTTTCTCTTTCTTACCTTATCATTTGTTGTTTTTCTTCCTCTTCTTCCTCTTTTTTTATGCTCCTGGAAATGGAAGAAGGAAAACTGATTAGTAAAGTTCACGAATTCCTTCCTTCCTTCCTTCCTTCCTTCATTAACTCATTCACACGTTCATTAAATCATTCACTCATTCCCAATAACTTTTCCTCTCTCCTTTTCCCTCATCTTCTCTTCTCTTCTTTTCTTTTCCTGCTCCCTTTCTGACGCCTTTAGTCTAATTACCTCAAAGTCTCGCCTCCGCCTTCATTTCACCTTCGACCTACATTTACCTTTTTTTAATTAACCTTTTTGTTTGTGAAGGTGTGTTGTTGAGAGAATGGCGGTCAGTTTGAAGCAATGTTGCGTGACTAGCAGTGTGTTGTGTTGTGTTGTGTTGTGTTGTGTTGTGACGTGTTGTGTGTGTGTGTGTGTGTGTGTGTGTGTGTGTGTGTGTGTGTGTGTGTGTGTGTGTGTGTGTGTGTGTGTGTGTGTGTGTGTGTGTGTGTGTGTGAAGAGGTGTTTATTAGATGTACCAAATCTGGGATACAAGTAAACTAAGTTACCACTACTACTACTACTGCTGCTGCTACTACTACTACTACTACTACTACTACTACTACTACTACTACTACTACTACTACTACTACTACTACTACTACTACTACTACTACTACTACTACAACTACTACTATAAGTACTACTTCTACCACCACCACTGCAACGATAACAATAACAAGAAGGACGATGAACCAACGGTATGAAAAGTTAAAGGGAAAAACAAGTCGTGAGTCAGGAGGAGGAGGAGGAGGAGGAGGAGGAGGAGGAGGAGGAGGAGGAGGAGTAGAAGGTGAAGGAATATGAGGAGAAAAGGAGACGGAGGAGGTAGAAAAGTACAGGAAGGGAAAGACGAGTAGGAGCAAGAGCAGAAGGAGGAGGAGGAGGAGGAGGAGGAGGAGGAGGAGGAGGAGGAGGAGGAAGAGACAGGGGGTCGGATATAAGCCACGTGCACCGGCAACTCGGTAGGCACTCCAACCTTATTAATTGACGTCATTACCCGGCGTAAAAACATCCTCATCTGGATTTCTCGCTATACAAGTTACACGTAAAAGATACTTGCACTTTTTTCCCCTCCGCCGTTTCATTTATCGACGGCCTTTTTTGAACGCGTCATTTCGTCGGTCTGGAAATGAAATCTTTGAGCTAATTAGAGGATTTGTGTTTTGATTCAGATTAAGGTGCGTATTTTGCCTCGGCCTTAATTCAATAGCTCAGTTAAATGGACGGAAACTTTATGAATATTTCTCATTTAGACCAAGAACCAGCGGCTCATTAGTCCTACCCAGCCAAGGTATTACTCCATTTTTACACCGGTCAACTTTAATTTCTTTACAGCGAATGGTGGGATATTTCGAGATTTTTTTTTATATTCTCTCTCTCTCTCTCTCTCTCTCTCTCTCTCTCTCTCTCTCTCTCTCTCTCTCTCTCTCTCTCTCTCTCTCTCTCTCTCTCTCTCTCTCTCTCTCTTGGAAGCTCGTATTCATAAGCAGAGGAAAAGTTACGGTGCTGTTGAAAGTTTACACACACACACACACACACACACACACACACACACACACACACACACACACACACACACACACACACACACACACACACACACACACACACACACACACACACACACACACACGCACACACATGCAGAATGAGTATTTATGTGCGTCTCTGTGTGTATTCTCTTTGTTTCTTTTTATGTATTTTATTTTCATTATTTGTTGTTTGTGCCACGTATGTCTTCCTTTTCGTGTATGTGTATGTGTATGTATGTATGTTTGTCCTATTTTTGCATTAATCATGTGTTTGAATCTGACTTTGCTTTGCCTGGTTGAAATGAACTTTTTCAATGTTATTCTATGGTCTTAATTCTCTTCTATATCTTTTTTATTGTCTTATTGTGTATTGATGTGAGTATTTCTAACACAAGGCACTATACTTCACCATATCATTGAAGACACCGCGAGTTCCTTACTACACACACACACACACACACACACACACAACCATCCTCGTATCCCATTATCCTTTTTCACCATCCATAGTCGCCATCACCATCCTACTAACATATAACTCTTTCACATATCACTATCACCATTATCACTAAAGGCCCACTATAGTATACCTCCAGTCACCACCATCATCACCATCATCATGCCTTTATCGTGTCACTTAAGCACAACAGTATCTCTGTCACCATTTCCATCACTATTACCACCATCATTCAAGTGTCCTCTGTTCTTCCAGTCAACACCATTACCACCTTGTCTCCACCATTCCACTCGAAAGCAACATTGCCACTATCACCATCACCACGCCCATTATCACCATCACCATCAACTCAAAAGCAACCATGGCACTATTACAATCACCACCATTACCATCACCACCATCACCATCACTCTTACCCATTACCACACACGAACAACACACTCACCTCGTCCTCCCCTAAACACCATCATTCCTCCCCTCTTTCTACGTCCCCCTGAACCACTCCCTTCCCCAAACACCGCTGTCCTCCCCTCCTCCTCCTCGTCCTCGCCCTCCCTCCTTTCCACACCCTTTAAACAAAGTGCCAGACGGAGAGGATCCAATTCTGTATCGCCATTCGTGAATCTTTAGTTAAATCCTTCTTATCGCGCGCTGAAACAGCCGAAAGATGGGACTTCCCGCCGTTCATGTCCGCTGCGTCCTGTGCTTACGCTCGGCTCTCGATTCCGACGTTCAATTCTCAGGCCAACTTACGAGGCGGTCACGCTCTTCTCGGTCTGGGTTGAGGGTTGTCGACGGCCTTTTAGTGCCTCTCGTTCCTCTCCTGACGTGCAGTGTCGCGTCATGAGTGCCTCCCTCACTCTCCCTCGCCCGCACACCATCTCACTATATGTATAAGTGATACCGTTCATTTTTCCCTTGATTTCTTTATCGCTACGTAGCTGTGATGGATGGATAGATTGCAAGCGTGCTGTCAAGCGTGCTCTGTTCACCACTACCCACACCTCTCTCTCTCTCTCTCTCTCTCTCTCTCTCTCTTTCTCCCTCCCTCCTTGTTCAGTGCTCCTAACGCTAGTGGCTGGCTTGCTTTCTACACCCGTTTCTGTTTTATCGAAGAAAACTACTACCTACTGTAACCGTATTAACATTTGTAAACATTCAAGCTTCACCAGAACATAATCTTCGTGAAAAAAAAAAAAAAGTGTTTTAGTTTAAATCAAATGTTCTCGTCCCCCCCTTTTGTTTATCAGGAAATAAAACAAGAGCAATATCGAGTGAAGGGAGAACCAAACGACCAAAGTGACGCGCCTCCTCGTCTTCCCTTCCGAAATGAGGAAAGAAAAGAGCATTTGCATTTTCTATTTGAGACCATCCGACCGCCTTGTCCAGCCAGCCAATCACAGCGAGAGAGAGAGAGAGAGAGAGAGAGAGAGAGAGAGAGAGAGAGAGAGAGAGAGAGAGAGAGAGAGAGAGAGAGAGAGAGAGAGAGAGAGAGAGAGAGAGAGAGAGAGAGAGAGAGAGAGAGAGAGAGAGAGAGAGAGAGAGAGAGAGAGAGAGAGAGAGAGAGGAGTAGGGAGAGGGGGAGAGGAGAGAGGGGAGGACCTTGTCGCGAGCGTCATCTTAAGCAGCCGGTGCATTATGGGTGATAAACGAAAATGGGAACGACTGACTCTCTCTCTCTCTCTCTCTCTCTCTCTCTCTCTCTCTCTCTCTCTCTCTCTCTTTCTGACGGTAAGCGAGGAGAGGGCAAGGAAAGGCAGCCCGCGATTCACTCAAGTTTGGAGGATCTTTGAGAGTGGCTGAGACTCTGGTATAATGTGGCAGAGAAGGAAGAGTCGTGGGCGCTGTGATGTCCGACGCTATTGACCCCAGAGTTAAGGTTAAGGCTCCAAGGAAGGCAAGGAGGGAGGGAAGGGAGGAGAGAAAGAGAGGAAGGAAGGGCCAGAAGGGGGCTTTAGTGAATGTGGAACCAGCATTATGAGCCGAAATGATGTGGCCCTCTTCGTACTAGCAGCCTCCTTTTGCTCTTCCTCTTTTTCATCCTCTTCCTCCTCCTCCTCCTCCTCCTCCTCCTCCTCAACATGATATCATAGGGGCCTTATGTCAGAGATAATAATAATGACGCCAGCTCTCTCTCTCTCTCTCTCTCTCTCTCTCTCTCTCTCTCTCTCTCTCTCTCTCTCTCTCTCTCTCTCTCTCTCTCTCTCTCTCTCTCTCTCTCTCTCTCTCTCTCTCTCTCTCTCTCTCTCTCCCTGTGTGTGTTTGTGTGTCTGTACTCGCGCCCATGAGAGTGTTGGCAATCATGTTCAATATTTAGGTTTGCACTACAACGGTTGAGGAATGTCTTATACTAGTAGCCAGACACGTACTCTTTTGCTTGTTCTGTGCGTGTCCTGGGAAGATACACCTTTGCAACCTTACAACTGCCTTAGAAATTTCAAAGAAACAAGCAACACAGAATAGAAAGAACGAGACCAGCAAAAATCTACGCATAGTGGACTGGTCAGCTAGCAAAACTTTACACTAAAGAAAAATAATAAATGTTTCAGCTTCATATTCTCTTTTTTTTTCTCTCTTTTTTTTCAGTGATCATAAGAACGAGGACTATGGTGAATAAATGTAACACCTGTCTGCACACACACACACACACACACACACACAGACAAACCTTAACTACTTCACGCAGGTCACCTCCCGTACAAGAAACAAACCTGCATAATACAAGGAGGGGACGCCGAGGGGCAGGACATAAAGAAACCACAAGAAAAGAACCACATAAAAAAGACGAAGAAAAAAACAGCAACCAACCCCCAAAAACAAACACATCCACCATACCCGGTATCGTCCCTCCCCTGCATCCAAACTTCGCAGCCTGTCTAATTCTTAATCAACGAGGGAGTAAGAATATTTAGTAAAATCGAAATGAAACATGTTTGGCAAGGCTACCCGAGAGCGTTGCTGGAGATGTGCATAATGTAGGGGACAAGGCAGGTGCTGGGAGGGCGGGAGGGAGGGCGGGAGGGTAGGATGAAGGCGAGGGAGGGACAGAGGTGGTGATGGAGAGGGAGAGTGGATAGAGGAGGGGGACGAGAGACTGTGAAGGCGAATGAAGGGATAGAAAGAGAGGGGAGGGGGGAAGAAAAAGAGGGGAAGTGGAAAAGTGTTGTGGCAGAGTGAGAGAGAGAGAGAGAGAGAGAGAGAGAGAGAGAGAGAGAGAGAGAGAGAGAGAGAGAGAGAGAGAGAGAGAGAGAGAGAGAGAGAGAGACTGTAAAGTTATAATACGGATGAATGGAGAAAGAGACTACACGATAAATGGATGAATGGATAGAAACTTTAATAATAATAATAATAATGATAATAATAATAATAATAATAATAATAATAATAATAATAATAATAATAATAATAATAATAATAATAATAATGATAATAATAATAGTGATAATAATAACAATAATAACAATGCCTAACGAAATATAACTTATAACAACACTAAAGAGTTTGTTACCTTCCTCAAAAACACTGCAAACCTTACTGCCAATAATGTTATTTAGTCTAGTTAAATTCTAAACGTCAAGAAATCACAAGAGAAGCGAACATTGACACACAACTACATAGAAACAACATACAATGAAAATTATTATAGGATTACTGGTGCATTTAGTCACTTGGAATCCTGTTTATCTATCTTGCTTTCTCTCTCTCTCTTTTTTTCCCTCTCCCCTTCTGTTCCCTTGAGAATGGACATCAACATTAGAGCAATATTTATCACACACACACACACACACACACACACACACACACACACACACACACACACACACACACACACAGCACACACTCCCTTGAGGAAACACATCCAACATTACTAATCAACATATACACACACACACACAACCGACACCCCTAACACATACATACAAACACACACACACACACACACACACACACACACACACACACACACACACACACACACACACACACACACACACACACACACGCACACACAAACTCCCTAGAGAAAACACACCCAACATTATTCATCACACACACCAAAACACACACACACACACACACACACACACACACACACACACACACACACACACACACACACACACACACACACACACACACACACACTCCTAATGCCTGCGGACTTATTCTCAGCTTAAGTAAAACTGGGGCCGACATGTCCTCTTCTCTCAGGTGACGCTAATTGGCCTGACCCTCGCCCTTGTTCCCGCCGTAATTTTCTACTTGTGGTCGCCTCAGCTGGCCGGCGCGGGAGGAGGTACACGCCCTCATAATTAGTCTCCACCTCGCCCAAAGATCACACCAGGAAGGAGAGCCACACGAGGCGAAGAGAGGGGAGAAATGTGTATATGTAGATGAGTAATGAGAAATAATGTGAATCTGCTGGATAATTATAGAACATGAAAGGAAAACTATAGGGATTTTGACTTCACGTAAAGGTCACACCACGAAGGAGACACATGAGGTGAAGAGAGGGGAGAAATGTGTACATGTCGATGACTAATGAGTAATAATGTGGATTTAAAAGGTAACTATGTGAAATGAGAGGAATATTGCTGGGATTGCGACTTCACCTAAAAGTCACACCACGAAGGAGAGACACATGAGGTGAAGGGAGGGGAGAAATGTATATATGTAGATGACTAATGAGTAATTATGTGAATTTGAAGGGTAATTATGTGAAATGTGAGAGGAAAAGTGTTGGGACTGTGACTTCACGTAAAGGTCACACCAGGGGGAGACACACGAGGCGAGGAGAGGAGTGAAATACTTATGTGTAGATCAGTGATGGGTAATAATATAATGTTTTCAAGTTATGTATAAGAAATATGAACAAAAATTATTGGATTTCCAGCTTACCTGATGATTACACGACGAAGGAGAGATAAGCGAAGCCAAGGAAAAAATTCGTGTTTGTAGATGTGACAAAGAGTAATATTGCGAAACTGTGAGTTGATATTAGGAAAACAGAGACATATTTCAATATTTTCACCTCATTTAAGACATCACATGAAGAAGGAAGGCTACATGAACAGAATGGAAGGAAATAATATGCACTTATACTTAAAGGTGAATAATAAGAATTTAAGTACCAGCAAAAAAATAAATAAATAAAGAAACAGATATATACATGTATATATAATATGAAGTCCAGATACAAATAATAGTAAATGCAATGATGAATAACAAGGGGAATAATATCAAGAAAATAATATGCAGGTAGACAGTTGGAAACAATGACAAGAAGAAAGTATTAGGTAATTATGTGGAGGTAAATGAAAAGATAATGAGATAATGGTACGGAAGCAATTAGTGACCAATAATAACCTACCAATACTTTCATTTATTTATTCACGAAACGAAAGAAGAGGAGAGGAGATAATTATGTCTGGTTAAAAGAAAAAAAACACGAAAACAATTAGTAAAATCAATAAGCATCTATCAGTAATTAAATTCATTCATCACTTTTCACTAAACTAAAAAAAATAACAATTAATGAAAGAGGTCAGAGATAAACGTCTATTCAATAAACGGAATAATAAGATAAATAAGATAATTATGCTTTGCTGAGATAAAAAAAAATAATAGATGGACTCAATAAATATCGATCAGTAGGTTAATTAATACATTATTTCACCATTAAAAAAATGAATAAACAAATAAAATGAAGATGAAGGAAAACAATGACAGAAATTAGTCAGATCAATAAGAATCGACCTGTAGTTTAATTTGAGCATTATTTTTTTCATTGGACAAACAAATAATAATAATAAATGAGGAGGGAGATTAATAATAACAGAAATAATAACCGATGTGTACTTTCATTACATCGCGCCGCCTGATGGACACAAACGAGGATAAATGTGCAAATTAATTGAAAGAGGAACGATAATGTATGTATACCTTAATTGCTCTTTTTCTACCCACCTGCGTGCGTGCGTGCGTGCGTGCGTAGCTGTGTGTGTGTGTGTGTGTGTGTGTGTGTGTGTGTGTGTGTGTGTGTGTGTGTGTGTGTGTGTGTGTGTGTGTGTGTGTGTGTGTGTGTGTGTGTGTGTTCTGTCTGTCTGCCTGTTTGCCTTCCTCTCTGCTTCCTTCTCTGCCTATTTCTGTCTGCCTGTATGTTTGTATCTGCCTGCCTGCATGCCTGTTTGTCTGTCTGTCTGTCTGTCTGTCTGCCCAGCTACCTATCTACCTGTGTGTGTGTGTGTGTGTGTGTGTGTGTGTGTGTGTGTGTGTGTGTGTGTGTGTGTGTGTGTGTGGATGTGTGCAGTGAAATCATTACATTAGCGCTTTCATACATGCACTTGTTCTAGAATATTTCGTAGAATTCATACCAGAAGGAGCAATTAATTTATAAAACACTAGCAGTTTCATAATTTCCCTTCGTCGCATTTAAAATATAACGCCCTCGTTTTATTTCAATTGCTTGCTTATTTCATATTTTTCTTCATACGTAAAACTAAAAGTATGTATGTGTTCAGAAAATGAGAATCAACATTTTTCTCACTTGAAGAACTGCATTTTTGTTGTCTTTTATCAGTACTTTATCTATTTTTTTGTATATTTATTCATTACTTTCCTTATTTTCAACAGACTCAATCTACCATTATTATAAGGGAAGTAATTTCAGCAACGCCAGAATAACATTGCAATTTTTATGTAAACTTAAAACTGATCTGTCTGTCTGTCTGTCTCTACGTTTGTCAGTCTCTCTCTCTCTCTCTCTTTATCTCTCTCTCTCTCTCTCTCTCCTCTCTCTCTCTCTCTCTCTCTCTCTCTCTCTCTCTCTCTCTCTCTCTCTCTCTCTCTCTCTCTCTCCTCACCATCACTCTTATGTTCTCTCCTACTTCTCTCCCATTTCCTTCCATCTTTCTCCCTTTCCTATTCCCACTCACCACTGGTCCCTTTCTTTCCACCCTTTCTCTACTTCATGTCCTTTTTTTTTCTCTCCTCCCTCCCTCCCTCCCTTTTTCCCTCCCTCACTTTCCCCTTCATCCTTATTCTTCCTTTTGCTTCAGTCACCCATACCACATAAAAAGAGGAGAGATAAAAATAATAAACGCGAAAATCTTCCTCTCTGTTGACTGTTTCTTTTATAAGCTTCGGGGAACAAATAAACAGCCCATTCAGACTTTGATTTACAGCAATGAAATTTCCTCCGTAAACATTTTCTCGTGTTTTTTTCTTTCTTTCTCTCTCTCTCTCTCTCTCTCTCTCTCTCTCTCTCTCTCTCTCTCTCTCTCTCTCTCTCTCTCTCTCTCTCTCTCTCTCTCTCTCTCTCTCTCTCTCTCTCTCTCTCTCTTCGTAACAAGTCTGACCGGCGGTGTGTCGATTAAAAAAGAGGGGGGAGCATGAAAAGTCCGAGGAAAAGCAACTGGTTTGGTCCTCTCTCTCTCTCTCTCTCTCTCTCTCTCTCTCTCTCTCCTCTCTCTCTCTCTCTCTCTCTCTTTCTCTCTCTCTCTCCCTCGCTTATTTTTGTTTTCATTTTTTCATACTTTATTTTACGAGGTGGCTACGTACGTGGTTCAAGGTGTGCGGGTGAGAGAGACAGAGAGAGAGAGAGAGAGAGAGAGAGAGAGAGAGAGAGAGAGGAGAGAGAGAGAGAGAGAGAAGAGAGAGAGAGAGAGAGAGAGAGGAGAGAGAGAGAGAGAGAGTATGCAAAAAATTCACTACGTACTACAAAACTACCTTGCACGAGTTTTTTTACGTTGTGCTAACTAATCTTGACTCAGCATCAACAAAATCTCTCTCTCTCTCTCTCTCTCTCTCTCTCTCTCTCTCTCTCTCTCTCTCTCTCTCTCTCTCTCTCTCTCTCTCTCTCTCTCTCTCCTCTCTCTCTCTCTCGTATCCCTCCCTGTACATTTTGCCTCGTCCCACACTATTATCAACCACCTCACCCTCCGTGCACTGTGGTGGCTGCGAGCTATTCATTCTAAAGCCATTTGTCGTCTCCTTCTCAGCCCACTCCCTCCTCCCCCTCCTTCCTCCCCTGCTCCAGATGGTCACGCGTCTTCGGGAGGGTCGCTGCTGCCTCGTCTCCCCTCTCCTTCTCCCTCCGTCTCCTTTCTCTTTATCAGCGCAGGTACACAAGCGCCTAATTTGCTCCCCTTTCAGGCGTGTCCTTCATCTACATTTCCCCGTCTTGGCCAGCCCCGCCCTGTGCTTCTTGGCGTATCACTGACCACACTCGCTATAATGTACTCTCCTCGCCGCGTAATGGCGCTGGAGATGCTAAGGAGCGGCGGTACTGATGCATGTTTCTTCCCGCCATCTGACTCAGTGTGAGGTGAAGTAACAAACGTAGCCTGTGCCTGGGTCTTGTTGATTGGGTGAGGTTTTGGCGGGGTCCAGAGGGCATATCACCGTCTTAGCAGGGTTGTTAAGGAAGGGGGATGAAGGAGGAGTGGTAGGAGTAGTAGGTGCAGGAGGAGGGACAACAGAGAGACACAGGAGGGAAGGAGGGTAGGTAGGAAGGATGGAGAGAAGTGTATTGGTCACTTCGCCATACACTCCACGTAGCGCCTGGGCGACTCACGTATTCTGGAAGCCACTTAAGCATATTAACTGATGGTATTCACCGCCTCTGACCGCGAGAGGGCGAGCAAGGGCGGCCATAACAGCGGCCAAGCGTGATTCAAGACTAAATGACTTGGAACAATGGAGAAACTTTTTGAAAATAAGCGTGGTATTTACTCAGCAGGAATCCGTCATGGGCTATTTGGACTTTCTGAAAGATATATTCGTCAATTTTCTGTTCGTGACAATGCAAAATGGAGGTTGATTTAGCAAGTAGATGCTGACTATTGGTGGCTGCTTTTTCTCCCTCTCTCTCTCTTTATGCATATTTCTGACTTTTCTCCTCTCTCTCTCTCTCTCTCTCTCTCTCTCTCTCTCTCTCTCTCTCTCTCTCTCTCTCTCTCTCTCTCCTGGCATTGTGTGTATAGGCTTTTCCCTCGTGTATACCTCTTTATTCCCTCTGCATTCTCCTATCTTTCTACCGGTTCTTCTTTTTCCTCCAATGCGAACCTTCTCTCTTTCTCCCTTTCTCTCTCTCCCTTTTCCTCCTTCTGTCTCTCCACTTTCTATCCAATTCTTCCCCTTCTCAACACCTTTCTCACACTTTACAGCCTCAAGCAGCCCCCTTCAGTCATCTCTCTCTCTCTCTCTCTCTCTCTCTCTCTCTCTCTCTCTCTCTCTCTCTCTCTCTCTCTCTCTCTCTCTCTCTCTCTCTCTCTCTCTCTCTCTCTCTCTCTCTCTCTCTCTCTCAAAGTATCAAATTCTCCTTAGGCACCTATCGCCTCACCTTTCCTGCAACGCTTTCTCTCCTACATCGCCTTATATTCACCCTCCCTCCCTCTCTTCCCTCTGTCTCTCACTACACCATACGGTACTCTCTCCCTCTCTCCCTCTCTCCCTCTCTCTCTCTCTGACTCTCGCTCTTCCTCTCTCGCCTCTCGCCGCCTTTCCCTCCCTCTTCGCCGACTGGTCAAGTGATGCTATCTGGCCTGGCTATTATGGCGTGCTCTGCCCTAATGCAACTTGTGCCTCCCGACTTGAGACGAGATGGTCGTTGACGTGTGCCGGACCGCCCGCTGGAGACACACAGGGTTGCCAGCGCCGCCGCCTCCACCAAACGCCTCGCAGGAGTGGCCAAGGAAGGAGGGTGAGGATGAAGTGAAGGAGGAGGAGTGACGAGGTGAAGGAGGGGTGCGCAGGAGGATGTGGAGTGTTGGTTGGAGTGGTGATGGGAGTGAAAGCCCTGGATGGATGGATGGGTGGATGGACGGAGGGATGGTGGGAGCGATGAGGGCATGAAAGAGGGATGGATGAGTGAAGGGAGGCAGGAAGGGATACATGAACAAGCTAGAAGAGATGGATAGAAAAAAAATAAAAGAAAAAGGACACAGACTATGTAATGTGTTTGGAAGATACAAAAGGAATACATGAATGAAAAAGAAAAAGAAACATATAAGATAAAAATTCGGAAGTTGGGAGTAATACACAAACACTAATTCGGATCTCTATCACGGATACATCAAACCAGAACTAAAAAAAAGACAATTAAATGTAAGAAAACATGAATCTCTCAACTTCGCTGACGGGAGAAAGAATTTTATCCCGGAGCAGGTGAAGTGTAAGACGCAGCTCATGAAAACTTGACGAGGGGAAGAAAGGTGAGTAAGGAAGAGGCAGAGTAAGGAAGGGGACAGCAGACTTGGTGAGATGCAGGAAGTCAGACGCCACGATGACAGAGGAAGAGGAAAAAATAAGTGAAACATAAGAACATGAAGCTGCCGCGGGGTATATCAGGGAGAAGAACCCTACAGGTGATGATATATGTAATGGTGGTGCGTGTAGCCCGTTGTATACATAATCACGGTGAAATGTAAAAGAAAGAAACTGATAAAAAGGAAAACACAACTCTCTAAGAAAGCTAAGAAGAAGTGGGTTTTTAAACGTAGAAATGTGTAATGTTTATGTATTGTATCACTAACCTCTGAGGAAAGAGAACTTTATACACACTTATACAAAAGATAATCTCCTAATGCGTGTACATCTAAGAAAAATCCCCCGTTCTCTTTTATCCTTGTGGCCATGATGCTATTTTCAGCGATAAACGCCAGACTTTCTGAAGCTGCCATTAAATTTCCATTGACGTGGGAGAGGAAGAAAGACACTTATGACACACTTAGACACTTGCGACACACTATATCATATACAAGTCGATGTGTAATAAGAATGAGTTTGTGTCAAGAGAAAGAAAGATCCCGTTGAAGAAAACCGACATTGTAACGCCAGAGAATGATAGAAGCAGTGATAAGATAGCCTCTGATTAACAAACACACTGATTCTCACTATATTTATAGGAAATGGAGACGATTGAACAGCAAACGTCAATGGTAAAAACATAAGTGAGAAAATAGAAAGAGAGAGTGAGAGAAAGCAGCACAATCTCTTCTTAACCTTTTGTTTGCCAGCATGTGCCCCTCTACCTGCGTCTGTCTGTGTGTCTGTCTGTCTTTGCGTCTTACCTACCCGTTTGTTTGCGTGTCTGTCTGCCATCCCAATTCTCTCTCTCTCTCTCTCTCTCTCTCTCTCTCTCTCTCTCTCTCATCTCTCTCTCTCTCTCTCTCTCTCTCTCTCTCTCTCTCAACACAAGATAAAAACACTATTAGTCAAAAAATAACAAGAACGAATTTTAACATCGGCAACGAACGCAACATTTTACTCTTGGTAATGGATGTTAAGAAGATTGACTCCAACCTCTCTAACCTCCTCCTTCTCCTCCTCCTCCTCCTCCTACCTGTCCTTCCTTCCCTCCCCCCCTATCCCCTCCGCGGTGTGTCAACAGGCCAAGCAGAGCCGCCACACCTAACGCCGCTAATTCCTCTCAGTTCGCGAGGTGTGATCAATGCGCCGACTTTCTGATCAGTGACGGTGGAGAGTAATTATTTAGGTGGCGCATGATTTGTCGACGCACGGATGTAGAGTTTCCTTTCTTTTTTTTTTTTTTTTTTTTTAAGGGTTTTGTAGTTTGAGTGTGCTGCTTTGTTGTGTGTGTTTGTGTGCTGGGTGTTTATTGTGTGTGTGTTGTGTTGTGTTGTGTGTGTTAGTGTGCTGGATATTTATTGTGTGTGTGTGTGTGTGTGTGTGTGTGTGTGTGTGTGTTTTAGAAGAAAGTCCAACAGAAAAAAAAATTGTCCTACTTCTGAATAGCAAGACGCTTCAATTCTTGGTCCCTATTGAATATTTACTAAGTTAAAGACATGTTTGTGTTTTTCAGTTCAACAACGAGTGCTGTACTGCACAGAATTACCAACAAAAATTTTTTCTTTACAGATCTAAATAAAACGAAACCTATGCATCTCCTGTAGTTAGTATTATCTTATCTAATGACATTCCTTCACTTTGAAATCACTCTGTATGGAAGAGAAACATGACAGGCAGTTTCCAATCATATAAGCTTTAACCCTTTCACTGCAACACGACACAATTAGCAAGCACCAAAAGCAATGCGTGAAGTGTTTACAAGCACCTACCAAAACAAAAAAACAAAAAAAAAAAAAAATATATAAAAAATAGCAATAAAAATAATATATTTTGCAATTTGTTCCCAGTTCAAAGATTGGATGTGGCTGTAGAACAAGTAAAGATGCCTCAGAGTGACTGTTATATTAGGGAAAGGCGTACCAAGTGCCAATCAAAGGATTAAGAATAAATTTGAGAACACTTAAAAAGTCTGCATTTTAGTGACATAGATCCTTCACTTCGTCTTGTGGGCCATGTACTCGTAAAACACCTTACTGTGTCTCTTCTTAATCTCTCTCACAGCTCGCATAGGAGTATCCTGAATTCGCACCAGAGAGTATGGGTTATCGATTGTCTGAAGGTGGTGGTGGTGGTGGTGGTGGTGGTGGTGGTGGTGGTGGTGGTGGTCTTAGTAATAATTATTGTTGTTCCTGGAGGTGATAGGAGGAGGAGGAGGAGGAGGGAGGAGGAGGAGAAGGAGGAGGAATGGAAAGGGGCAGAGAAGGAATTGAAGGAGAAGGGGGATGAGGAGGAGGGAGGCTGGGAGGAACAAGATGGGGTATGCGAGGAAGAGGAGGAGGAGGAGCAGGAGGGGGAGGTGGTGATGGTGGTGGGTGACAGTCCCCAGTAACAAGGTGTTCCGCAGGTGAATAATTGTGTAGATTAGGTTGAGGCGCGAGTTTGGGGCAGCAAGGAGGGGGTCAGCTGCTCCTCCACCACCACCACCACTAGCACCACCACCATTAACACCACTATAACGCCTTTTCTAGTATCGATACATCTCTCTAGAGCTTCTTTCTTCTACTTTCACATATTTTTTTTTAAATTACATAGTGTAGTCTATCACAAACAGTTTAGTTGGGGTCAATAGGTCTGTTGCTGTTTTGTCTTTCTATTGCGTGGCCCTATCCTATTCCTATGACCTTTACTATTATAAACATCACCCAACGTCACCTTCACTATTTTTCTCAACAATACATCGCGGTATATTTGCTCAAGCTCTTCCTCTTTTTTCACTCTCATCACCAGCATCACCATGACCACCACCACCACAACACGCACTCTTAATCGTATCTTCTCTCCCTCGCCCACCACCACAACACCACCATGCCACCACAGCAAATCCCATTATTTACGCTTTTCTACCCACACCTACTCCAGCCACACTCTCTTCCGGCGTCACACCACACAATGCTCTACGCACAAACACTACACAGTCTTTGCCTTGCCACACCTACGAACCCGCTACATCGATTCCTTCGGCGATAAGAACTCAATTAGTATAAGTCTGCTGTCCTATTCATCTGGCATCATTTAACAGCAATGCGACATCAGCAATTATATACTTCCTTTTCAAGCCAACATGTACACTGCTGCCATCTCTTCTGTTGCCATTATTTTGTACATCATATCCCTTGTTCACCTACAACGTCTCCACATCACAAACAAGAAAAGAAAAAAACTTAGAAAACGATGTCTTTCACTGTTCTTAGGTGTTCTGTTGGTAAGCTTCTATATATTCTTCGCTTTTTTATTCTTCAGATATTCTTTCTTAATATCAAAAAAAAAACTCAAGGCAATAGTACTTCTATGCTCCTTCACCTGCAAAACATTTATGAATGTGCAATATAAAAGTTACCTAATAGTGTAACTGTTTCCTCAAGTTATATTATGTACCTGTAATCTGTTCTTTTCGGTGCCTCGCCGTCAGAAGGCAAGAGATTCGAATAGAGTAAAAAAAAAAAAAAGAATGCTGATACTGTACCATTACTGTCCTTATTCCCTTTCAGTTATTAACAAGCAGGAAATCTTAGCATCAGTGTTGGAGTGCCTGGCTGCCCCGCCACAAGCAAGGAAAAGGATAGAAGATGGCGGGGCGGACCGGGGAAACAGTGAATATACAACAGCGGTGTAGTGACTCGGTGCAACTTGTGGAGGTTTGGATGGAAATACGAACAATGTTTACCAATTACGAAGGCAGCTAGCGACTACCGGCGGGTCACCTAACACCACTCCCACCCCGAAACAGATATAGAATTAAGCTTAATATAATGACCATTGTTTGGGTTCGCGAAATGCCTGCATTATTAAGGCAAGAGTAGAGATTTCCAAGTTAGTTTATCAGCGCAACACAATACTATTATTTCCCTTGAATGACCCAAACGAGAAATTACGTAATAATATCAACGCAGTCCTGTGGTGTGTGAGTGTGTGTGTGTGTGTGTGTGTGTGTGTGTGTGTGTGTGTGTGTGTGTGTTGTGTGTGTGGGAGAGGGAGAGGGAGAGGGGTGTAGTTGAGAGAGAGAGAGAGAGAGAGAGAGAGAGAGAGAGAGAGAGAGAGAGAGAGAGAGAGAGAGAGAGAGAGAACGATGATGATTTTACCGTTAATGGTAGTGGTAGTGATGGTAATGCTGGCGGCAGTGGTGGTGCTAATGTGTGCTGGTGCTAAAATAAAGAAAAAATGTTAATAATAAGATCCATTCAACTCAAAATGACTCACAATTGATCATAACAAAGAACAAAAACACAAGAACCTAACCATCTCTACCACCACTAACACCACCATCGCCACCACCACCACCACCACTACTACCACCACCACCACTGCTAACCACCACCACCACCACCACCACCACTACCATCATCATCACCCCTAACTGACTGGTCCTTTTTCTTATTCATCCTATTAACCACCCACTAAGATGATCTGCCGTCAACCACAAATTGAGGAAGAGAACCATTACAGGTAAGAATTCATAAAGACTTGCCCAAAACCACAATCATTATTATCTACCTCCACCACCACCACCGCCACCACCACCACAACCGCCGCCACTACCGCCGCCACCGCCGCCGCCACCACCACCACCACCACATCCCCTACCACCACCAAACCATCAGTTCAAACACTTATTATATCTTCCAAAATACAACTCGCATGCAATACACCATCACCACCACAGCCACCACACCAACAATCATGCAATGCACAATCATGCAGAGCTGCCTCACTCACCACCCACCCACCACCACCACCACCAGCTTCACCACCATCACCAGTCATGCACACGACCTCATTTTCCACCACGTTACCAGCACTATGGACACCACCACAATCATGCACTAGCCAGCGTCATGCAGCTTACAGTCGCTCTCCACCACCACCACCACAGTCATGCACAAGGCAGCCAGCATCATGCAGCTCAAACTCATTCTCCATCACCACCACCACACCACCACCACCCGTCATGCACTAGCCAGCCAGCCAGCCAGCGTCATGCAGCCCTAACTGATTCACCACCACCACCACAACAGCCACAGTTAGGCACGAGGAAACGTCATGCAGGTCCAGCTCTGTCAGTCACCACCACCACCACCACCACACCACCACCACCGCGACAATCTCCCCTTCCATCACCACCCGCAGCAGCCCCATCAACGGCTCCTCCCCCAAGCAGGAACAGGAGGAGGAGGAGGAGGAGGAGGAGGAGGAGGAGGAGGAGGAGGAACCCCACCATAAGCCGCCCCAACAGAGAGTGCCGGTGGAGGGTGGCACTTGTATCTAGCGCGGGAAGGGAGCGGCTCCCCACCGCCGGCCCAAGAGCGCCAGAAGTCGCCAGGCGCCCCAACAAACAGGTCCCTATTTGCCCTCATGAACCCATTAACATGATATATTTTTATACACATTCACCCTCATATTTTATTGTGTCGGTGCCCTCATGGCTCATGCGCGGTGGAGCCTTTGGAAATCAATCACAAAGCAATATTATTTCTTTCTGCCTATTCCCACCATTCCAATATTCCCAATCCTTCTGCTTTTACACATTTTTTCATGAATTTTATTACTTCCCCCGTTTCGCTCTCTGGTGTGGATTACTACCTGTCAGTCAGAGGCAAATCTGTTGAGCGCATTTTTCACTGGCAATCAGCCGCTTTCTCCCTAATTCCCCTACGTTCTTTGCTTTATCTAATGGTCTAAATGCCTCACAGGTCAATTGCATATTTATATAAAAGGGTAGTTGCCATTCACTCCTCTTTAATCAAGCCACGTCCCCCCTCTCGGCTTTTATATGATGTATTTTCAATTTTCAGTTTTGGGGGGCCAGAATCCGGATATTCGCAGTAGCAGGCAAAATGTAAAAATGATAAAAGAACCAGCTGACTGACTCGCCGAGAGGGAGGGGGCCCGTGTCACTAGCCCTGCCTGCCTGACACACTGCCTGACGCTACGCTACCTAATATCAGCCTCTGCCTGACGCCTCCTGACGCTGGCGCACTAAACGCCGATCAAGCACGTCTCTGACAAGACTCTCCCCCTTCTGCAGAATATCCTGACGCCACCTGCCTCCGCTTTGAGGCCAAACGACGTGCGCTGATTGAACTGCCGCTGAAGCTTTCTCTCTTTATCCGTCTCTCTCTCCCTCCATCCCTCTCTGTGCCTGACAACCCGCTGCCTGACGTCGCCAAATAATGTGTCGCGGACATGCACATGAGACCAAAGCCTGCAGGACGTCAGGCACATGGAAGCGAAATCTGACTCACTCTTCAGGTCCTGACCACGTCAGGGAAGGAGCCTGACTGAGCCTCACCGACCGGTGCTCGCGGCTCCCGCTCACCTGCCGTGCCTCCTGCCGCCGCCGCCGTCAGATGCGCGGGCTGCCCCTAGACCTGCTCGCCGCGCAGGTCGTCCTGCCGTTAGCCACACCATTACCTACAGCGTCCACAATCTAATGCACCCGTATAAAGGCAGGCACGCACCTTGATCCCCGGGTCGGTGTCTTTGCATGCACTAATCACTCACAGCCAGCCAGGAAACCAGGATGTGTACGTCATAAACTGAGAATTTCTAATACGTACTTAAGGCTGACCTCTAATAGCGCGTCATCAGGCTAAATGAGCCGCCAGAAGTTAAGGAAATAAATCTCTCAGCCCATGCATATATATATATATATATATATATATATATATATATATATATATATATATATATATATATATTATATATATATATATATATATATATATATATATATATATATATATATATATATATATATATATATATATATATATATATATATATATATATATATATATATATATATTACTCACGTCCAAACACACACACACATACACACATATACACACGCACACGCACACACATACACACATGCACACACATGACACACACACACACACACACACACACACACACACACACACACACACACACACACACACACACACACACATACACAAACGCACGCACGCACACACGCAAGCACGTACGCGCGCACAAACACACACACACACACACACACACACACACACACACACACAACACACACACACACACACACACACACACATACACACACACACACACACACACGTACACGAGTATATATCACCAGTTCAATAATTCATGTCCCTCTCGCAGGAGGATGAAGCGCGACCGTCGGCACCCGGCGTCCGGCGGCGGCGGGGACAAGTCCACGGGCTCACCTGCCGGAGGCTCCTCCGGTGATTAAACTCTATCATAGATAATGCAGCGGCAAGGCCCACAGAGGCCCGCGCCCCGAGGAGCCGCTCGGCGGATCACTGTATGCATGCGGAGCGAGGCCCGGCGCGGGAGGTGGCACTCCTTAATATCGTATGAGCCGCCGACGCTTCCACGAACAAGACGAGACCACCGTGGCTGCTTTATTGGAGCTCCGGATACACTATTGATGGAGGCGGCGAAAGGATCTGGCAGTATCTGGGAGGATAATCACCTTTTACATATATTCTGTCTTCCTCTTATCCCCAAATCAGCACCGTTTACATAACTTAAACTCGACCCTGAATTACTCACGCCCTGAAAGGTTTTCTTGCCGTGGTTAAGCTGCTAAGGCTCGGTGAATTTTCGTTCCTGATAATGAAAATTTAAAACGAACATCATCACTTGCAGTCACGGCGCTGACATGTTAATGTGGCCGCGTTTTACTTCATGTACCTTTCAAGGGAGAGCGAGAGATTAAGAGAGAGACACTGAGACACCGACACACCTGCTGTCCTCTTCCCTTCCCCCTTCCTTGCGCCTCCTGATCTGAAGAAGAGGAGGAGGAAAGAGCAAAAGGAGAAGGAACTCTCAGAAATTTTGCATGACTAAATAATCAACAGTGAACTAGTCACCATCAAAACATTTGCTCACACGTGTTTATTTTAGTCTTGCGGAATTATTTAATCTCTTGAATTCATGAGTCCAAAATGCCGTCATGAAGCACTATACAGCCATCGCCTCTCATTCCCTGTCAATTCGATTAAGGCAGGACAGCACAACATGTCATCTCGCAAAAGAGCAGCAGGCGCAGTGCTCGTATCATTCATCATAAAGAAAGGCGGCTAGACTATAGAAGACGCAGCAACTCGTCGCTCAGGAAGGAGGAAGCATCGACGTTAGTGGCGGCATCAGAGGCAGTGAGGCAAAGGAATCCTCTGAACGATGCTGCCAGCGCAGACTCGCCTGACAAAGACAGGTATCACAAGAATCAAAAGAGCGGTATCGACAGACGTTTTCTAAATACAATTGGAACGATCGGAACAAAAGTTGGGATCAGGCTGCTCACGGGGCGCCCAAGGCCCTCTCCGCCGCCGCTCCCCTGGGAGATTATCAAGGGTGTCATATTGGAAGGAAAATATTTGTTGGAAGGAAAGGATCAAACAGGGGAGAAAAAGCCTCCCCCATGTGACCCCGGCGGACGCTACCCTCCTCCGCCCCTCGTGCATCTTAATCCTTTGACCGGCAGGCATACGGACGGATGTCGTCAAAAGGTAAACAAAAATGAAGAGAGGAGGGGGATGTTGTGTTTTCGTAGCATCCGATCTTGTTCACAGGTTGGTGGTTGTTGCCTTCCAGTGGCGGCTCGTCGCTGGTCTGACTTCCCCCACTCACTCTCTCACACCGAACCTTAAGCTGACGCATTCTTTGTTTCATTTGTTGAAAGGGATTATGTCTTCTCCAATCCAGTGTTTAGAGCCACGGCCTCTCTCTCTCTCTCTCTCTCTCTCTCTCTCTCTCTCTCTCTCTCTCTCTCTCTCTCTCTCTCTCTCTCTCTCTCTCTCTCTCTCTCTCTCTCTCTCTCTCTCTCTCTCTCTCTCTCTCTCTCTCTCTCTCCAGCTCTGCGGCTGCTCGCCTGTGCGGGGCGCATGTGGCCCTACTGTCCTGTCCATGTTAACAAGATTTGATGCAAAAATTAACTTCAGGCCAATTCTAATCAATTTACTACACCCTGGACGACCTTGCAGAATCCTGCCTAATGCCTCTGAGCTCACACAAATAATTTCGCACCTGTCAAATTTGAACAGGTAATAGTAAGCAAATAAGTCAGCAAAATCATGGTTATTCAATTATTCGGACTCTAAGACCCGTGGCAGCTCATGCACTTGGAATATTCAGCAGCGTAGGGGCAAGGTCCGAGGATTAGCGCAGCAAGGAGAAACGTCTAAATGTTTAAAGACTTTCTTGTCCTTTTCCCTAACGCGCGGCCTTCCCGTCAGCAACACGGAGACTCACGCGGGCCTCGCACCCTCATGTTTGCCGCCCGCCGCCCCTCATCTGAGAGTCAAGGAGGCCGGCGCCTTTATAAACCCATAGGGGACGCGAGCACGGGGCTGAGACGCTATGCACAAAAAGAAAACGAGCCTCGTATCGCACCTGCAAGACGAGGCGACGAGGAACAGGTGATGACTTGCAAATATAAGACCAGGAATAATTAGGGGATTATTTAGGGAGTCGGCCGTCGCTTAGTGCTCAGTGAGAAGTGTGGAGGAGAGATGTACAGGCGACGGGAACCAGGATAGCAGTGCGGTGGGAGAGGGGAGGGCTATGCTGGAAAGATGAAGAAAGTATCCTAAATATTTCTTATGCGGTGGAAGGAAACGAGGTTATTTGGGAAAGATAAAGAACGTATCATAAATTTTCTTCATGCTCATCCTGCAAGAACCATGAGCAGTAAGGAAAAACAAAAAATAAAAAAAGGAAAGAAAAGAAAGGAAAGAAAAAAAAAAGAAGCAGGCAAGAGATTCCCGCCCCCCCTCACCAAACTACCACCACCACCACCACCAACACCACCACCACCACCACCACCACCACGAAAAGAAATCTTACCGAGCCTACTACTACAAAGATACGATCGCTACCACCATCATGACCACCACCACCACCACCACCACCACCTACCCCTCTCCACCATCACTAGCACTATTACTACCGCACCACCGCCACATTCCCCCATCCCCCGCCACCTTCATGCATCCACCTACCGAGCGACAGACCCACCCAACCAGCGATCTACCCACCTACCCACCCACCGACCCATCCATCCATCCATCCGCCCGTGATCATTGCACCCGCTAGTGAAAAAAAAAAAAAAAAAAAAGGCGCTGGCGGTCCGGGAGGTAGGTAGGCCGGGGTCGGGTGGGGCTGGGGCTTGACACGGGCGGCCGTCATGCCCCTCGCTCTAACACACTCCCTCACTCTGTCCTTCCTCGTTCACACGTCCAAAAATGGCGCTGACGTTCTTTACAGAGCGCAGAACACGGGGAAGGGAGGAATGCGGCTCACAGGCGGCAGAAACCCACTTGAATAAGGCATCAAGTTCATCAGGCCACAAGGCACAACACGCCCTAGCCCGCCGGGTCACAAGCAGCCCTACGAACCTGGCAAGTCACCCTCACTTGCCCTTACTACGGAAAGACGCATAGAAAGAGAGAGAGGCAGGGAGGGAGACGGAGGGAGGCCTGAGAGACCGAGGGAGCAAGGGAGGGTGAGGGTGAGGGGGAGAAAGAGAAGGTAAGAAAAGATGAGAAAGGCTGAGGGTGACAGAATAAGAAATGAGGGTAACACAACGTAACATTTTAGAGAGAGAGAGAGAGAGAGAGAGAGAGAGAGAGAGAGAGAGAGAGAGAGAGAGAGAGAGAGAGAGAGAGAGAGAGAGAGAGAGAGAGAGAGAGAGAGAGAGAGAGAGAGAGAGAGAGAGAGAGAGAAAGGCACTGTGGTGTTCCAAATAAAAATGTAAGAAATTTATGTGTAAGCCACACACACACACACACACACACACACACACACACACACACACACACACACACACACAAGGAGACATACGAGATGACTATGTCTGATAATGTACTGCAGAGATCTATTAGAGTGGAGAAAAAAAAGAAGCCTATTTCATTATCTATTCATACAGATCTTGAACGAGACGTAACTAGAGAGGAAGAACAGGGAAGAGAAGATGGAAGAAAGCATTAGAAAGAGGAAAGGCGCCATGAATAAGATTAGACTGGGAAAGGGAGGAAAGGAATCGGGGAAAATTATGCCATTGGTGGAAGTATAACAGAAATTATGAGAGAAAAAACAGGCAGAAAAAGCAGAGATTTTAGATTGGGGAGGTTTTGTGTGTCAGGAAAAAAAAAAAGAAAGAAAAAACATTGAAATGGCAGACAGTGGCGAGGTCAGGATCATGCAGAAGAGGAGGAGGAGGAGGAGGAGGAGGAGGAGGAGGAGGAGGAGGAGGAGGAGGAGGGGGAGGACTATCACACCCACACCGGGCCCCGCATGACCCTCACACCTCGGCGTCTCATGCAAAATAGCAGCCTTACCCGACACAACTTGAGGGCGATTTATTGGACTTTCGTTCGCATCTCAGTATTGTTGTTATTGTGATCATTATAACGTGTATCTATAGCAGTAGTTGTAGTCGTAGTAGTAGTAGTAGTAGTAGTAGTAGTAGTAGTATATTTTGAAACCATTTCCTGTTCACACTGCCATATAATAATTACTAAACAGACACAAAAATGCCAGACTGGAATCGCCTCTTACGAAAGTTTTGTGTTTTGAAAGGAATAAAATCACAGAAGTGGCTTTCCCGGAGAAATTAGCATGGTTTTTATATATCACTTAAGTTATAACTATTTCTTATTATTGTTTTCTAACATCATTGGTGCAATAACATGAGACCTTACACATAAAAGAAAATATATAAAAAAAGTCTCAAAACCAATAACAAGGACAAGCATCAGACGGTAAAACAACCCTTACAACAGCATACGTGAGAAATCGCAGGTGTTCAGGGATACATTTCAGGTTCAGTTTGCTATAATGTAAGTCTGTCTCGCTTTAAGTGCATTTGCTTTGCCGTGTTCTCGACGGCAACACGGCGCCGCCACGAGCGGTGGTGGTCCAGCAAAAATCTTTTCCCCCCGTCACGGCCGCTGTAAAATTTTGTCGACCAGAGGCATTTTGAAGGTTGAGGCTTGTCATGGGCGGTAAGGAAAACTGGACCAAAACACGCTTGTACTTGTCCCCGCGCCTCCTAAATGAAGATTACGAGGGATATATTTCCTTGATTCTCGTTCCTTTTTTCCCTCGTCAACTAATGCGCGGTCGTCTGCTGCTCTGCCGGCGAAAAGTGAATATATCTATCGCCAAACGTTTCCACTTAGCGCCGCGCACACTTTTATCTCTCTTTTTTTTCAATATTTGACCTCGGAGATAGCGTGGCCTGCCGCATAATTGTTTTTAAATATTCCACCTTGACGTTTCTTATTATCAGTAATTTTCCAATGCAAAAAGCGCAAAGGAAAGAGAGAAAGTATAAACGAAAGCCACGGACGAAGTGATGGTTTTGTTCGTATACGTAAAAAAAAAAGTTTAATTGCAAATTATTACTTCGGCTAATTAGGAATAAAAAATAAGCAGGATAATTTCCGATACAGCATTGATGTTCTTTTTGCATTTGTTGTTATTGTTGTTGTTTCTTTTGTTATTCTTCTCCTCCATGTCTTCCTCCTCCTCCTCCTCCTCTTCCTCCTCCTCCTCCTCCTCCCCATCCCCCTTCACCCTCGCCCTTTTCTTTCTTCTTGTTCTTCTTGTTCTCGTTCTTCATGTTCTTTCCCCCTCTTCCTTTGTTCGCTGCTGTACTTATTCCTGCTTCTGCTGCTGCTGCTGTTTTTTACTGTTGATCTTGTTATTTTTGTTGGTGGTGGCCGTGGTAACGGATGGGAGAGGGACTGTAGTGGTGGTGGTGCTGGTGGTGGTGGTGGTGGATCTGGTGTCAGCCTCTGCCCATGAAAAAGGTAAGTGGGGTGGTCGGGAGGTGGTGGCAGAATCGTGGTAGTGGTGGTGATAGTTGTTGATCCTTGTGGTGGTGGTAGTGGTGTTGGTGGTGGTGGTAGCATGTGTCAGTGGTGGTGGTGGTGATGGTGGTTGACGGTGTAGATAATAAAAAAAACTCAACAAAATAAGACAAAACTTTACTGCAAGATCTTCAGCAAGTGACAGCAACCGACAGTCAATCTTCGCGTATCACGGGCCGCTACAGAACAGGTACTAAAGGTAGGGAGGTAAAGGTACGTACGCCTAATTACTGAGCACCCCTTAGTACCAAACTATGACCTGACTTATACTTTCTTTCATTCTCTCATGGTAATAGAAAGGTTCGTTGAGGACAAGGAAGGATTTAATAGCAGTGAGTAGAGAGATGGAATGAGTTTGAGAGAAATATAGATGGTGTGGTGACTTAATACTTGGAAGCCTTAGATCATTTAAAGTCTCTCTCTCTCTCTCTCTCTCTCTCTCTCTCTCTCTCTCTCTCTCTCTCTCTCTCTCTCTCTCTCTCTCTCTCTCTCTCTCTCTCTCTCACCTGATCCAACACTCTTATTTTTCACTTTTGCTCTCGTTTTGCGCGCTCGTCATCACTCTTTCGTATCCTTTAACTTTGTTCATACTTTGTAGTCCTTTATAAAAAAAATATCCTTTCGTATTCATCTTTTTTTCCTCTTCCTCTTCTTCTCCTTCTTCTTCTTCTTCCTTCTCCTCCACACATCCATGTCCTCCTCCTCCTCCTCCTCCTCCTCCTCCTCCTCCTCCTCCTCCTCCTCTTTCTGGTAGTACTTCTCTTTCCCTGACTTTCTTTTTTTTTTCTCTCAACTTTTCAGTCCCTCAGCTCTTTCCTTTTCTTCATTTTTTTCTTATTCCTCTCTCTCTCTCTCTCTCTCTCTCTCTCTCTCTCTCTCTCTCTCTCTCTCTCTCTCTCTCTCTCTCTCTCTCTCTCTCTCTCTCTCTCTCTCTCTCTCTACACACACACACACACGCGACTCAGTTGGAAGAAATGGCCAGACTTTTCCGTAATGTACCATCAACCGGACAAAATTAAGCCCATGACGGTAAGAAGATGAACAAGTACTTGTATGTAATTGTGAATACGAATGTTTGCTAGCTGAAGTCAAGTAAGTTGAGTGCACTGCATGGTCTGTTTTCTTCCCAAGTGATGCTCTGTTCTTTTTCTTTTTTCTCTCTCTCCTTGATTAGGTTTTGGTGCTTTCTTTTCATCAGTTTCAAATACCACGCGGCGCCTTATACCAATCAATCAGTCATTTTCAATTACTTCTAAAACTGAGCTTTCAATGAAATTTATCAGCGTACGAACAATAACCATTCAAGAAGATTTAGCGCCTTATTCTCTCTCTCTCTCTCTCTCTCTCTCTCTCTCTCTCTCTCTCTCTCTCTCTGGATTTTCATAATACAATTTGCAATATCAATTTCTCTGGCCACGGGCCGCTCGCTTTGTACTTTCCATGAATATTATAGCAGCCGCGAAGGGTTTAATTGGTGTATGCAGATATCTTGGTGTTGTGCCGAGTGTCCGCCGGTGATAATGCGGACGAGCCTCCCTCTTTACCACACACCTCGACTCTAATTACTAATTATACCGTGATGACCACGCTATGTCAAGAATTTAGGTATAGGCCTCAGTATCGTGGTGTGTGTGTGTGTGTGTGTGTGTGTGTGTGTGTGTGTGTGTGTGTGTGTAATTACTCGCAGTATTCCAAACGCCGTACGTACAGTGCATAATTAAGACTGAATATTACAACTAAATTCTCCAAACGTTTCTTATTTCACCATCAGCCTTGAGCAAAACCTGGAAAGCGATATACGAACGTAGGATCCCTTATGAATTATTCCCCCTTTCCCCTTGACTCTCTCCTCCCTGTCGTTCCCTTCCTGTTTATCTCCCTCCCTGCATCCCTTCCCCCATTCCCTCCCTCCCTCCCTCCCTCCATGGACTGGCCGCGTCGCCCTTCTCATTACCCGCCGCGGCTGCCTCTGGGTCACGTGGTCTCCTCAATTATATATCATCTTCCCGAGTGGCGTCCAGGAAGGAGGGCGCCGCGGGACTATTATTTGGGCAATCGCTCGCGTCTCCCTCCCTCAGCGGGGAAGTGGAGCATTTCGTCCCCGGTGCAAAGAATCGCGCCAAACACAGCGCTTCGCCTTGTTGTATATAATTACCATTCGCATACACACACACACACACACACACACACACACACACACACACACACACACACACACACACACACACACACACACACACACACACACACACACACACACAGACAGACACACATACACAGACACACACACACACACACACACACACACACACACACACAGAGGCCGGCCTTGTGAATTAATTGAATGGTAATTAATATAAGCCGGCCGCTGCGGTATACATTACTCCGCTGCCGCAACCCGAGACCCGTTTTACTCCTCGGGCTGCTTAGCAATAATTATTAATAACCCACTTGATCAGCAGCACGAGACTCCCCCAGGGCGCGACACTTGGACATATTGCGTTTAGTGTAGATGCGATGTCGCGCGGTCTTGTTTGTTCTCAATATTATTTTCGCAGGTGCTACACGAGTATAGTATCTGTGTGTTATGACTTATAAGTATCTGAGGCTTCGTGTTCTTGGCAAGTTGGAACGTAAAGAAGATTCAGGTAATCTGAAACCTTTCAATAAGGAAAGAGGAACTTGAGTGAAGTTTCAAGTAACATATAACTGAGAGATAATCAAATGAAAGAAAAACAAAGAGAGAATATGAGGTACAGAGTGTAACATAGGTAAACAGGTGATCTCAGGTACAGTAAAGGTACAAAGTGAGGGGTCAAGAAACCAGCTTCATTTAAACGCAAGGAGAGGACGAGCGGCACAATTGAATTAGCAATGACTGATTTCCAATATGAGGCGAGCAAAGCAACCCGCGTCCTGTTACGTCAGTCGCCTCGGGGCAAAAGACCGCTGCTGTCCTCTCCTCCACGGGATGCCATTGCGAGCGCTCCAATGTTGAAATGAACAGAAGAACCAGATAGCACACACACACACACACACACACACACACACACACACACACACACACACACACACACACACACACACACTGTAACTAACTAATTAACGTGCTACTGACTCTACGTAAGAAATGGATAGGTAATTATAAGACCATTACAAAATACAATTTAATCATCTGGAGGTCACGAGATGTATATCGTGAAATTATGAACTGTGACGTCACGTTCCTTACAGCATTTGGTTTCTTGTTGTTTTTGTTTTGTTTTTACATATAATTTACCATTATCCGGTATTAAGAGACTAATGTGTGATGGTTAGAAAATGTTGAACCCACTGACATCTTCATAATACATCTTCCCGTGTCATAAATATAAAGAATTGATACAAAACTGGCTGAGTAATAAAACAAGTGCTGCAAAACCAAACAGTAAATAAACATTTTTTTCTCACTTTTTAATTCAACTCACAATTTTTATATGTTGATATTTTTTTGTGTTGTTAAGTATCTTACTCCACCAAAACCACAGCACTGCGTTCATTTCAAAGCTGTGACGCAAAATTCAACACCGCCAAAATCGATGGAATTACATCAATCGAAAGTAAAATAGATGAGAAAAATATATGCACGAGTCAATTAGGCACCGGGTGCATTCAGGTCACGGTGGCATCATGTGCACTTACTCTTGGTTCCCTCTTGCTTCCCTCTTGGCAAACCACACACCTTTCTTACATATTCTATGTAATAAATGCGTTCAGATCACTGTGGTATCATGTCCTCTTTCCCTTTTGATTCCCTCTTTCCCTTTTGATTCCCTCTTTATTCCTTCTTGGTTCCTTCTTGGTTCCATATTGGGAAACCGCACACTTCCCTCATCTGTTCTTTGTAGCACAGACTCCAGGTAATCACGGTCAGTAATCAAGTAAATAGCAATGATAATCAGGACATACCGACTTTTCTTAAAAAAAAAAACCTTAATACGTAATGCTTAGCGAATAAATTAAATTACACGATGTCTGGTGAAGCTATTAGTAATGAAATATTCTTCCAGTCTTGGTTCTATTATTTTATTGTTTTGACTTCAATAACATAAGCTTGTAATTTATTCCGATTAAGTTTACTTCTTTGACGCAGGCTCATTCTTTAGAAGATATGTTAATAAATGTTGTTCTTTCAATTCTATGCCATTGTTTCCAGTTAATCTCTGAGAATATTGCTCAAAGGGAATCTCATGATGGACGCTGTCGAATTATAATTAATTTTTAAAAGCCTCTATCAAATCGTTGAGGCTTAACTCTCCTTTAAAGAAAACCATGAATTTTCGCAACCTTTATTTCATCATTCTTCTTTGTCGCAAAATTATTTTCTAGTTTTGTGTTCCAGCCTGCGTGCGATGAAGCCCCAAATCTAATTATTCTTTTTACCTCACAGCTAAGCACTGCACGCGTGTCTTAAAACTGCTGCTAATGATGACACTCGCCAGTGAGAGAGAGAGAGAGAGAGAGAGAGAGAGAGAGAGAGAGAGAGAGAGAGAGAGAGAGAGAGAGAGAGAGAGAGAGAGAGAGAGAGAGAGAGAGAGAGAGAGGAAGGGGGAGGACGAGACAAAAGTCAAGTCTTCACCTGATGAGGTAAATGAGACCTGACCTCCACGTCCAACACTACCACCACCACTACCACCACCATCACCGCCCTGCCACCAAGACCACCACTACCATCACCGCCACCGCCGCCGCCGCCGCCGCCGCCGCCGCCCCCACCGCCACCTCGTGTTGACCTTGTGCCGTGAGAGTAATTAATAATTATAGTCTAATCAAGTCTGGTAATTAACTCTCTCGCTGAGATCATGAGGCTGCACCTCCTCATTAATGAAGGCGAATACACCCAAATTGCATTAAGGGGATTGTTAATTACCGAGGTGTTATACCAAGGTTGTAATTCTGATAGTCATAATATCAATTCTGCCAGACGCAATTGGATTAGGCTTGCATTATGCGTGGTGATTAGCACGTTGTTTACATTCCAGTTCTTAACGCAACGCAAATGAGGGTTTTCAGCGCCGCCAGCAGCCCGCAGCGACACCGTACCTCTCACCGCCTCTCACTGCCTCTCACTGACAAGATGCGCTAAAATTTCACGGGTAAAGTATTTGTATATAATTAACACATTGATTGCTAATGATAACATGACACCTGTTGCTTCACTGGAATGACTCTAGACTCTCTCTTCATTGAACGAAATATAACTACAAGCAACGAAATATATGAACTTTATCGTTGATTTTTTCTGTTGACATCGAAGTCTTTGATAAATATACTCTAAATTTTCACCATAACATTTTAGTGAGTTTGGTAAGCCGTATCCGTCAAAGAGCTAGGTGTTCACTCAAAGAACATCCTAACGTACGAGTATAACAATTAAATATTACAGGATGGCTGGAAATTTTCACCCGGATACTTTAATTTCTTTTGTTAAGATTTCTTATGATTTTATTGTTTGCTTTCTCGACATTCTTTGTTGCATTTCTGCATTAATTTGTCTTTATACTTTCCTCCACTTTTATCTTCTTTTGTTTGATTCTTTCTGATATTCCAAAAAGAAACATTACTAACATCCACACCACACATCTTTCAAATCACACGACAAACCCACTCCACTCAGCATCCGCAAAAGTCCACTCCATCCACATGATCCGCCTTCCACACACTCCAGCACAGAGCAGCAGTATTATCATCTTTTTCCCAGAAGTGGCCTCAGTGTAGAGCCACGGGAAGAAAGGTCGAGGCGGGATTGGGCGCAAAAACCGAGAAAAGAAAATAAAGGGAAATTCTGAGAGCGAGGGTCAAGGGAGAACATCACCCACAACATGAGTAACAATCGGAGAAAAACCAAGTCACATTTTCCAGACTAAAGAGGAGAGAAGAGGTGGCCTGTTCGTTCTTCTTCCTCCTCCTCCTCCTCCTCCTCCTTTCCGCGCTTGTCCACCCTCCCCAACTAGAAGTGAACTGGGGGAGTAGAGAGGACTAAGGATAAAGGGAACCAGGGCAGCGGAACACCTGAGCAAGAGGAGAACCACACACATATCAATGGTGCATCGAAAAATGTCCCCCCCAAACCTCATTTACGCACCACACACAAAGGATGAGGAGGAGGAGGAGGAGGGGAAGGAGGAAGAGGAGGCGAGACAGCAATACAGACGCGTGGGTATCAGAGAGGCTTATGACTTCTAGCAAGGTTAGCTGTTTCAGTAGACTGCTTCACCATACGAATCTTTACTGCTAGCGTAAGAGGACAGAAAAGTATAAAGGCTCTTCCCCTCCTACTCCCCCTCCAGCTGCTGCCGGCAGGTAAAAATGAGAACAACAGCATTTCTCTTGTAAAGAAGAGACGTGGAAATTTTCAAAGGCCAAGACCGAGAAGTTTCTGCACGACATGCTTGGTAGAAATATTCTTAGTTCAGAAAGTAAGAAAAGAAAACAGATTCCATATGAACGCACGGAATGCATGGAAAGCTCCCGTCATGACGAGGAATGCAAAGCGTCCGGCATTTGTGAAGATTTGCTGACATTAAGGGAGTCATGAGGAGCAAGATCCAGTGAAGGCCATCTGGTATGCATAACACTTACATGTATGATCATCCACATCACACCTGCCATTTCAAAATACTTGAATGCAACATTTTCTGGTGTATATTTTTTTCTTAATTCTTTCGCAAGTGCTGCGTTACAACACAATCCTAAAGATAAATAGATAGATGAATAACTAAAATCAGTGCTACTGCTATTGGTGTGTTTTGCTGTAAATGTCAGAGTGTACCTCGTCGCGAGATTAGATCAAAATTAAAATAGCTTGCAGTAATCAATGGTCAGATCAAAAGAAAGTATTAGCACCATGTATCAATGGATTGTCCTCTGCAGTAAGAAATCCACACTGAGAAACTGACCTTTACTTTTTTCCGCTTTTATTCTTAATACTTGGATCAGTTTCATGAAAAGCCGTTGTGCTCTTAAGTATTCAAAAATGAAGAGCAGATATCAAACCATACAATCGATGTGGTAGTTCATGATCAAGTTGATGCATAACGTGTGATAATATTTCCAGCATATCTCCATTCAAAATTTTCTCGCTGTGACCCAGAGTAAATGTTCATGCTCCTCTGAGGCACACTCACAGCTTGTAGTACTGCATGTCCTTGGGCACGATGTCGTCAAGATCTTTTTCTAAAAATTCGTGGTTCATTCTTAAAATCAAATTGTACCGAATGCAGAATCAAAGTTCAGCTCTCTACAGTACTGAGGCCATTTGTTGTTGTATAAGGCAAGTATTCATTGAACTGCATACTACTAGAAGTGAACCACGCGTGGAACAACAGGAATAGGAAAGTTTGAAGAAAAGATAAAGAAGGACAGGCAGGAGACCAGAGAGGCGGGAGGGACGGTGGCCTACCAAATGTAAACAACAGGTACCTCCTTCTTCTAACTGCTTGACATTGTCTTGGTGGTCAGCTGACACGCACACACACACACACACACACACACACAGACACACGCACACAAGCAAACCTGTCCAAACACCTTAACCTCAGCCTCCAGGGGGTCCAAACCTCACCTGGGTATTTTTTTTTTTCCTGTAAAAAAATACCACTTCCTTTTCCCCTCTTTTTTTTTCCGACAAAGTTTGTGAAGGAAGTTGAGATGACAT
>NC_087154.1:36259526-36274526 GCF_035594125.1 Scylla paramamosain
TGGGATGCGAAGGACTGTGTGTGTGTGTGTGTGTGTGTGTGTGTGTGTGTGTGTGTGTGTGTGATGGTGTGTGCGTACATTCACATTATTGACTCACTACTTTGAGAATGAACAGAAAACGAGCTCTCACTCTCACTCTCTCTCTCTCTCTCTCTCTCTCTCTCTCTCTCTCTCTCTCTCTCTCTCTCTCTCTCTCTCTCTCTCTCTCTCTCTCTCTCTCTCTCTCTCTCCAGACCACACACACTCCAACACTCTCGCCTCTTCACCTCCGCTCAGTATACAAGTAAAAAAAGAGGGAAAAATAAGGGGGAAAAAAGAGTGCCGTGCTGCTCCCCACCAATCAACGGGCGGATAATTTATGCCACGGGAATTAATCACTCAGAATTATAAAGTCAGAATTGGACCCGCGGGGAATCAACTGGTGGGTAAAAAAGCAACATGTTTAGTATAATTAGCGTGGGAGTAACAGCGGATTTGATTTTTTTTTTAGTTTTTTGAATTTGAGAGAGAGAGAGAGAGAGAGAGAGAGAGAGAGAGAGAGAGAGAGAGAGAGAGAGAGACAGAGAAAGAAAGAGAGCGTGTAGTATTTATCCATTCAAATGTAATACTAGGTCAACACGCTAAGATTTTACCTCATACTTATAATACACGAAACAAAATCAGTAACGAATGAAATTAATAGTCATAAAAAAATAACTCTATTTTAGGAAATTAAAGAAAATACCGAAAGCAACTGAAATTAACTTAGAGAGAGATAGAGAGAGAGAGAGAGAGAGAGAGAGAGAGAGAGAGAGAGAGAGAGAGAGAGAGAGAGAGAGAGAGCGCAAGGGAAACAGGAGGTGTAGGAGGTGGAGATATAGGAACAGGATGTAAAACAGTAATGGTAGTAGTAGTAGTAGTAGTAGTAGTAGTAGCAGTAGTAGAAAGGGGAGGAAGTGGAAGAGGAGGAGCACGAGCAGTAGTAGTAGTAGTCGTAGTAGTAGTAGTAGGAGGAGGAGGAGGAGGAGAAGGAGGAGGAGGAGGAGGTGGAGGAGGAGGAGGAGGAGGAGGAAAAGTAGGAGGAAGAGGAGGTGGAAGAGGAGGAAAAGAAGTAGTAGGAGGAAGAGAAGATGGAAGAGGAGGAGAAGGAGGAAGAGGAGGAGGAGGAGGAGAAGGAAGAGGAGGAGGAGGAGGAGGAGGAGGAAGAGAAGTAGTAGGAGGAAGAGGTAGAGGAAGAGGTAGAGCAGGAGGAGGAGGAGGAGGGGAGAGGGAGCAGCTAGGCGACCTTTGGCTACAATGATGGCAGAATTACTCGCATAGAGAGGTTGGTCGGCCGGGGAATTTGTTGTGCGCTGTGGTCGTTCCTCTGTGTGATACTATTAACGCAGGGAACAGTCAGAATTTAAAACAAACAAAAATTATTTAGATATCGGGAGCGGCGGCGGCGGCAGAGCTAAAGCCAGGGGTAGAGAGAGCGAGAGAGAGAGAGAGAGAGAGAGAGAGAGAGAGAGAGAGAGAGAGAGAGAGAGAGAGAGAGAGAGAGAGAGAGAGAGAGAGAGAGAGAGAGAGAGTAGAAATAGACAAAAAACCAATCTATAAACTTGGTGAAAGCAACATAAAAGGTTAAATAGAATAAACTATCAGAAAAAAAAAGTTGCGGAAATTTGAGAACACGTCAACAAAAACAATCCAATCAGGTCAAGGGAAGAGAAAACGGGAGAAGAGAAGAAGAGAAGAGAAACGAACAATGTACAGAAGCAGGAATAAGAACAAGATAAGAGAACATTAGATTAAGAAAGATGAGAAGAAAGATGCTGAAAAGAAAATGAAAAATATGAGAAGCGGTGAGGAGAGAAAAGAAAAGGAAGAGGAGAGAAAGAAGAGAAGGCTCGTCACTCACATTACAAGAGAGGGAAACTGGTAACTAATTCCATAACAAAGTAAATGCAAACTTTTTTTTTATTAAAACAGTTACGCAAAACAAGTGAGACACACACACACACACACACACACACACACACACACACACACACACACACGCTGGTGGTGGTGGTGGAGGACGCTACTGGCAAGGCAATGTGCATATAAAATGTGTGCTTGTTTAACACTCATCCATAAACTACATTAAGGATTCATTACAGTTCCACACGCCGGCAAAAACATCCCCCAATGATGGACATGCAATAGTTACTCACTCATGAACTAAAAAAAAAAAAAGAGAAACATAAAAAAAAAATGTATAAAATAATGAAATGTATTAAGTCAATCGGTAGTGAAAAAATATGTATAGAAAAATCGGCAGAAAAAAAGAAGACCGGAAAAATAAACACACACACACACACACACACACACACACACACACACACACACACACACACACACACACACACACATACACACACACACACACCAGTAAACACGGACATACACATGCCATATCATCATCATATCATCATCAGCATCGCAACAAAAAAAAAAAAAAAAAAAGGCTGTGGTATAGTATTATATAGTAAAGCATACAATGAAATATATTAACACTGCCACGAATTTGTGCATATTTACATACATTGCCTTCCGCGAGGGGCGATATGAGCCAGCCTGTTTATGCTAAGTGAGGAAACACGTTATGTACGGGGTGTTAGCGGCAAACCGGCCTGGCGCTCTCTCTCTCTCTCTCTCTCTCTCTCTCTCTCTCTCTCTCTCTCTCTCTCTCTCTCTCTCTCTCTCTCTCTCTCTCTCTCTCTCACTAGGCGTTATTTTGCTTTCCTCTAAAGAGTCAAATTTGAGAACTTCAAAAAGCTCTTTCTCTTCTTCCTCTTCCTCCTTCTCCTTCTCCCTTAACACAATGCTACTTCCTCCTCCTCCTCCTCCTTCTCTTCTTCTGTCTCTTCCTCCTCCCCGTGCTCTTCAGACAGGCGGAGTATCGTCATAAAGAGGCAGCCACAAAGAGGAGAGAGGCTGCTGTGATGGCTAACGCGCCGCTGATGAATTAATGCGTTTCGAGGGTCACTGGCGAACCTCGCTATACACTTAATGCGGGTGTTAAAGAGGCAAAAATATGCTCGCCAAACATGCGATCGCTTATGTTTCCTTTTCCCTTTTGCGGCCGCTTATCCCCGGCCACGTGTCTCTCTCTGTCTTTCTTTCTCTTTCTCTCTTTCTCTGGGTAGATTTCAGTTGCTTTCTATTTTTCTTTCATTTAGTGTGAAAAAAGTTTCATTTAGTGTGCAAAATCTTAGGGTTTAGTTAAGTATTACATTCGAAAAGATAAACATTGCTCTCTCTCTCTCTCTCTCTCTCTCTCTCTCTCTCTCTCTCTCTCTCTCTCTCTCTCTCTCTCTCTCTCTCTCTCTCTCTCTCTCGAAGTTCCTTGAGTTTTTACGTTAAAAGATTACACGGGAAGTAGGAACGGTGGAGGAAAGAAGAGATGAAAAGAGGAGAGAAAGAGGAAAGGAGGAGAGAATTACACCGATAATGAGAGTTGAAGGAAGTAGGTAACTGGTGGTAGCGGTGGTGATGGTGGTGGTGGAGGAGGAAGAAAGCGCTAAACTGCATTCAAACAACGTACAATTATCATGTGTATTTTTTCTGTTACATTTCCTCGTCAGAAGCACATACTCGTATATCACCTTAAAAGATATACGGATTCTTAACACGTGACCTAATAATCTCCTCTCCTTATTATATCTGATCGCTCCTCTTTCTCCTTGCCGTCTCTCTCATCATGGCCATAAGGAACCATATTCTGAAACACCTCTGCGCCACACCTCCGCTACTTTCAAAAGTCTCTGATCGAAGTGACACGGATTTTTAAGGGTGTTTTTACGGTTCTAGTGACAGATTAACAAGATTTCTATATAATTAACAGTAGAAAGAGTCTTGAGAACTTGTTTAATCATCTCTGTGGCCTTGGAAAATAGACGTGGTGAAAGAGCAATGATCCTATCACGTGGTCACATTCCTGCGTATAGATAATGAAGATTGGGTGGCTGTGGTGTTGTATTGTGAGAGGTGATGTGACGTGGTGTGGTGAGGTGTGAATGCTCAGGTGTGGTGAGTAAGATGTAGTGTGGTAAAGTGCGGTAAAATAAGAAGGGTATGGTGGTGATTGTGATGATTGTGTGGTGTGGGGAGTGATGTGGTATAGTGAAAAAGCTGAATGGTAGTGACTCGTGATGGTGGAGTGGTGTGGTGTGCTGTGGTAAAAAAAAAAAAAAAAAAGAGCTAAAAGAACTGGTGGTTGTGGTTGTGGTGTGTTGTGTTGCGTTGTGGCACCGGTGTTCAATAATGATAACAGTGATGATAGTGGTAATAGTGATGGTGACTGTAGTATCGTGTGTAGTGGCATGGTGGCTTAATAATGGTGGCAGTGGTGACAGCAATGGCGATTGTGACGCTGTTAAACAATAAGGCGATTCCATAAAAAAATAAATAAATAAATAAATAATAATGATAATAGAAATAACAAAAAAAAAAAAAAACACTCGTCGAAGGAGGACAGCAAATAGATACATGAAATAAAAAAGAACGAAAAACAGAAAAAAAAGTAACAAGAGAATAAAGCCAACAAATATAATAAAACAAAGACAGAGAAAAAAATAGGAGAGAGACAAACGAGCGGTGAATAAAATACGAGACGGGTACATTTATAAAAGGAGAGAGAGAGAGAGAGAGAGAGAGAGAGAGAGAGAGAGAGAGAGAGAGAGAGAGAGAGAGAGAGAGAGAGAGAGAGAGAGAGAGAGAGAATAGAGAAAATAGAGAAAATAGAGAAAATAGGGGGTGAGTGAGTGTGGGGGGGAGGTAGAGTCACTTATCGACTAGAGGCAGAACAGTAAACATGAAAACGAGGAACGGAAGGGAACGCGAGGCTTGGGGAGGGGGAAAAATAATAACCAGTGCTTGTGAACAGTAACTGAGGCCCCGACCACGTAAATACGAACAAAAATTTTAGGGTGTGAAAAGAATGGAGGATTGGTGTGTGCGGGAGGAGGAGTAGGAGGAGGAGGAGGAGAGGGGAGGAGAGAAGGATTATAGAGGGCCATGAGGGAGTGTTTGCAGGGGAGACTGGGGGATTTGTGGCTACAGTGCAGAGTGGGTTGATGCGGAAAGGGGAAAATTATGATGGTACAACCAAGTTATTATGTGTGAGATACGTGGTGATGGTTGGCGGGATGGCTGGTGATGCTTTGGAGGAATGTAGGTAGAGGTGCTGTATGTGTGCGTGTGTGTGTGTGTGTGTGTGTGTGTGTAGGGATGTCACGAGTGTTGCTATGTGTGTTCCACGTAGCTGCAGTGTCGCTCATGAGAAAATCCTTCGCAACAGAAACTAAATCAATTCTTCCACACACCAAACGTACGTTAATTAAACACACAGAACACAGCAATAAATCACACATTTCTCCGCGTAATTCACTATGAAACTAAACACCTTACAAATGGTTCCATCATTAACCAAACTACTAAAATCTACGCAAAGTCAATCATAAACAACTAAAACACCTTTACGACCAATCAGAACACACAGAATATAACCAATAAGGAGAGAACAATATTACAAATTACTAAAGTTCTACCTAAAGTCTAAATCCACTGAAAGAGGAAGAGGAGGTGGAAGAAAACGAGGAGGAGAAGGAGGAGGAGGAGGAGGAAGACGAGGATACCAAAAAATAAAATAAGACAAGGTGGTTTCATAAAAGAGACAGGTTGAGGTGTTGAAGAGAGAGGGAGGAGAAGACGAATGAGAGAAGGAAAGAAAAAGGAGGCAAATAGAGGATATAAAACGGACGGAAATATGGAAGAGGAGGGGACCCGAAAATAGGAAAGGGCATGAAGAATGAATAGGTGAGGAGAGAAGACGAAAGAGAGAGAGAGAGAGAGAGAGAGAGAGAGAGAGAGAGAGAGAGAGAGAGAGAGAGAGAGAGAGAGAGAGAGAGAGAGAGAGACGAAAAGTGGACGGAAGGGAGGGAGAGTCGGATGATAGAGAGAGAGTGAGAGTGAGAGAGGAGGGGCATGAGGGAGGGAAGATAGACGAAAGGGAGGGAGGTGGGAGAAAAGAAAAAATAATGGACGGAAGGGAGAGAAAGAGGGCGAATGAGAGAGAGAGAGAGAGAGAGAGAGAGAGAGAGAGAGAGAGAGAGAGAGAGAGAGAGAGAGAGAGAGAGAGAGAGAGAGAGAAACTGCAAGAGAGACTGAGAGAAAGAGAGAGAGGAGGGGGGTGGGAGGGAAGGAGGGAAGGAGTGAAGGCAGACAGAATGGAGGTAAGGTGGACAGGAGGGAGGGGTGGAGGGGTGGAGGGGCGGAGGGAGGTATGGAGGGAGGGTGTGACAGGTTTATGATGGATCGTGAATGTGTGTGTCAGAGAGGTGGGAGGCTGGCTGTCCCAACTGAGGATATACAAGACGATTTAATAAAGACTGGTAGATTATAGAGAGGAGGGGACGCCGGTGGGGGAGGAAAGACCATTTTATTGTGGGGAGGAAGTAAGGGGAGCTCGCGCTGGGGAAACTGATAATTTCTGAGCCTGGCCATGACGGGGAGAGAGAGAGAGAAAGAGAGAGAGAGAGGGAGAGAGGGAGGGAGAGAGGAGGAAGGAGAGGAGAGGAGGAGGCTAGCCAGCGGAGGAGGGGAGGAGAGAGAGGACAGGGGAAAAGGAAGGGAAATTGATTCTACAGTTAAAGAATATTTTTTCGCGCGGGAAATTGAGTTCAAGGGAGAAATATTCATTTGAAATCATGAAATGTTTCTTTTTAAATGCAATAGTACACTTGGTCTACCTGTGATGAGACGATGGACGGGCAAGATTTATGCTAACTCAATTAATCATAGGTGCATTTGTTACGTACTCACCGGAGACTCCCGCTCCTGTGTGTCTAGACGGGCCAGGTAACGCGAGCACACCTGCCAATGAGGATAAAATGCTTATTAATTAACTTACGCTCAGGTGAAAGAATAAGTGATAAAAATAGGTGTCTTCAGATTTTTAGGTTTCCATACCAGGAGGATGGAAGAGGAGGAGGGGGAGGAGAAGGGGAGGGGGAGAAAGAAGGAGTGGGAGGGAGGAGGAAGTGGTGGTGGCGGAGGAGGAGGCGGAAAGAAGGAAAGAACGAAAGGAAAAAAGACAATAAAACAAACAGAAAGAAAGGAAAACAACAAAAGAAAAAAAGAAAGAGGGACGGGATGGGGAGGGGCGGGAGAGACAGACACATATAGCAAAGGAAAAGGAGAGAGAGAGGAGAGGAGTGAAAAAAAAGAAAAGGAAAGTGAAAATGTTTACAGAAAATGTGTAAAAAATACTGGAGACACAGGAAAGGGAAAAAATAACTCATTACACACACACACACACACACACACACACACACACACACACACACACACACACACACACACACACACACACACACACACACAATGAAACAGCGAACATGGAGGCAAGAGAGGTAAGAGTAACGCAGTACGAACACACACTTACACACACAACACCACTACTACTACCACTACTACCACACACACACACACACACACACACACACGGAGCCACCGGGAACACTAACACCAACAAAAACAACCGCAGGCTACGAGCACCAACAACAACAAGATCCACAAACGAGAAATCCTGGTTCTGATCGGTGGCGGGATGGAAGGAGGTGCAAAAGAGGTGGAATACGGCCGCGGGTATGTAAATGATCGGCCTGACCCCTTGCTACCCGCCACGAACACGGGAGTGCATCAGTGTTGGCCAATATTTAGACCTGTTTATTTAAGAGGAACCGACGGGTGCTACAGGTGTGTATGTGTGTGTGTGTGTGTGTGTGTGTGTGTGTGAGAGAGAGAGAGAGAGAGAGAGAGAGAGAGAGAGAGAGAGAGAGAGAGAGAGAGAGAGAGAGAGAGAGAGAGAGAGAGAGAGAGAGAGAGAGAGAGAGAGAGAGAGAGAGAGAGAGAGAGAGAGAGTAAAGATTTGGTTGTGTTGATTACAAAAATAAAATTGGTGAAGAAATCATTAATTAGGACAATATTTCTACATAAAAGCATATGAAAAAAAAAATATAAAACCTTCTACCATTAGTAAACATGAATGATAAGCCACTTAAACACCAAAAAACACCAAAACAAACACCAGAATAACGCACATAAAAGGAAAGATAAGGAAGGCACACTCAAGTAAACCATGGCAAAAAAAAAGGAAATGTCAAAAAAAGTGAAAAAAATAAGCTAAGAAAAAGAAAAAAAAACTGCAATCCTGTTTACGTTTCATGTCCTTCAAATATCTAACAAGTGACCCGAACCGATTTTCAAAACACTGGAATAACCAACACTCACACGCACCTTCCCAAAAAGAAAAAGTCAAGGACACAGAAGGAAGAATGAAAATATAAGGCGGGCTCTTTCTCCCCCACAGAAAAAAAAGAATATTCAAAGCATTTCAGTAAAGTGCTTACAATAATAATGCGGATTCCCTTATACATCAAGGAAGAGTCTGGCGTGAAAAGACTCAAAAAATGTGAAGAGAAAGCTGATCTCTATTTACCGGGAAAGGCGGAGGAGGAAGAGGAGAGGAAAGGAGGAAATGTGTGTATTGAAATATCGCCCACCTCCTGATTTTGAGCATAGAATAGGAATGAAGATTATAAAAAGATACGAATAGAATCTCCTAAAACAAACTCAAACGAAATATAAGCCAAAACGCAATACGTTCCGGAATGAGAGGAAAAACATGGTCGCACTTAACAATTATCCCAAAAAGACGAGGAAAGAAGACACATTTAAAACCTAAGAAAAAAAGAAAAATGCAGTACTTGAAATTTACCTTGAGAGACGAGGAAAAGAGACAGAAAGCTTTGAGTTGCAAGAGCAGCGCGATGTAGCCTGAGAGGAAGAGAAATACATCTACACTGCTTCCTGAAGAGCGCTGTACCTATGCCCTGCTTGCTCTCTTCCCTCCCTCAGCCCGCGGCGCAGACCAAACATTTATTCCTGGCGAGGAGGAGGAGGAGGAGGAGGAGGTCAGCGTGTTAGGGCCAGCAGTGGAGGTCTCCCCTTTCCTCCCATTAAGCTTGGTAAATGTCCCTCTCATTCTCGTAGGCAACAGGACCTGCTAACAAGCCTAATAGACTCCAAAAGGGGGCTTTATTATCCAATTTATGCGGCATCGAATTTCAGGTGTAATTACGAACGAACGAACTGTCGCCGCTGCCCGAACCGCTCCCCGTGAGGCTGCTCGGGTCCTCGGCTGACCACCACCACCACCACCACCACACGAACCAGCGATGGCTGAAGCGACTCCGAGGCGTCATTTCTGCACTTCATAATACGATCACAGCCAACACTGCTATAGCATATGTATGTTTCATGATGGATGCATAAAACGATAGGACAATACAGGCCAAAGGAAAATAGGCTCAAGCACACGATACTACAACTCTGCTATGACTGAAACGACTCCACGGCTTGTTCTGCATCTTATGATACGACGTGAAGCAACGGGAACATGTCAGTAAGGCGTATTCACCACCACAGATCAGATATTTTAATCCTATACACCGCGGAGACGACTTAAACGACTCCTTGAATTACATTTTTTTGTTGCACTTCACGTCACTACTTTGACCAACACGACCACAGCAAAAATACTCATGACAGAACCACAATAAAAAACCATGGCAAAAATATACTTCATGACACATCTACAATAAAAACACACGGCTCAAATACTCAATACTACAAATACTCACCTGTCTCATGTCATGCACCGCTTCATGACATCATAACGAAGGGAGGCGAAACATGCAATACTTTCATGCAATTCCTTCAGGACAAAACAACCACCGCTCGCTGCAGAAAAAAAGAAAGAAATTGCTGGCACGACACCACCGCCTCGGCACGCCGCAGGGCATCAAATAGTGAATGACACTGTGATTCATTAAAGGTGTGAGCTTGTGCACATGTCGTAAAATAGAATAGGATTATAATCACCGGCAGGAATGCATGTAAGGGTGTAAATAGGTAAGTTGGGAGAAGACAGGAGATAGTTAAATAGAGAGTAAGTTAAGAAGTGAGGAATGGCAGTAGAAGATAGAAAGTGTGTGGACTCAAAAGAATAAGCTCCCTAAAACGAATTAAAAAACAGCGTAAAAACATGATGTTACTGTTAATTACTACTACTACTACTACTACTACTACGACCACCACCACTTCTGCTACTAGAACTGCTATAAGTACTACGACCACTACTTCTAAAGCAATTACAAGGTTCAGCAGTACACAGGCCACGGTACAACAATAACAAAGATGCAAACATACACACACACACACACACACACACACACACACACACACACACACACACACACACACACACACACACACACACACACACACACACACACACACACACACACACGAAAAAAAAAGTACGTACATCACATTACATCCAAAACGCACACAAATAAGCCACAACACAGACACACACACACAATCACACACACCTCCGCTACTGCTACATCACTACCACTCCTTTCTTCCCCTTACGTGCCACCTCTTCCCTCTTCCCTTCCCGGTGCAGGCCAGTCGACAAAAAGTTGGTAATAATAATAGTAGCGGAGTATCTTCCCCGATCCGATCCGCGGCAGCGTAATGAATCCTAAACATAATTCTGGTTGAGCACCTCTAATCTGTCCGCCACAGGCCCCGGGGTAATCAGCCGGACCAGAGGCCACTGCGACTCACAAATGCGAGGCCGCGAGGGACACAAATTCAGCGTAGGCAAAGGTACATACTCCTCCTCCTCTTCCTCCTCTTCCTCCTCCTCCTCCTCCTCCTCCTCCTCCTCCTAGTTCTCCTCCTCCTCCTCCTAACTGGGCTTGTGGCAGTAGAGGTCAGATATTATTGAGTCTTAGGGAGTGGTGGGTGGAGAGAGAGAGAGAGAGAGAGAGAGAGAGAGAGAGAGAGAGAGAGAGAGAGAGAGAGAGAGAGAGAGAGAGAGAGAGAGAGAGAGAGAGAGAGAGAGAGAGAGAGAGAGAGAGAGAGAGAGAGAGAGAGAGGCAGACGAGCAGGCAGGCAGACAGACAGACAGGCAAGTTAACAGACAGATATGCAGACAGACAGACAGACAGACAGACAGAAAGTATAGGCAAAAAGAAAAAAAAACATCAGAAGTTAGATAAAAATATATATTGAGTACAAAGACTTGCTGGAACGACCAAAGAAAGAGACGAGAAGAATAAGAGAATAGACAAGAATAACAGACAAGGAAGAAAGAAACATAGAAAAAGAAAGGAGAAAAAAACAAAGAAAACATTATGTGGGCAAAAAAAAAAAGAAGAAAAACAGCAAACCAGACAAAATTGAAATATGAACACACACACACACACACACACACACACACACACACACACACACACACACACACACACACAGCAAAAATGAACAAACGCTTATTGACAGAGAGAAGCAAAATGAACACGCAATAAGAGAGAGAGAGAGAGAGAGAGAGAGAGAGAGAGAGAGAGAGAGAGAGAGAGAGAGAGAGAGAGAGAGAGAGAGAGAGAGAGAGAGAGAGAGAGAGAGAGAGAGAGAGAGAGAGAGAGAGAATCACAGCATTAACAAGGGGGAAGAAGGAATAAGAGCAACACAGACTGAGAGCGAGAACCTCACTGCAAGTTTTCCCAGTTACTAAAAAGGCATAAATACCTCACTAAATTTGGTCCGAACACCCATAAAAGGGTCTTGTTAACTCGCCTTTAATAGCTCAATGTTATGTTCCTAGAGAGAGAGAGAGAGAGAGAGAGAGAGAGAGAGAGAGAGAGAGAGAGAGAGAGAGAGAGAGAGAGAGAGAGAGAGAGAGAGAGAGAGAGAGAGAGAGAGAGAGAGATGGCATCATTTAATACTATTGCTCTCTTTTTATCTTCTTTCTCTCTTTCTCTCTCTCTCTCTCTCTCAGTCACTCTTAAAATGGAACGTTAAGGAATAATCGAGGAGGAGGAAAAGGAAGGGGGAGGAGGAGGAGGAAGAGGAGGAGGAGGAGGAGGAGGAGGAGGAGGAGGAGGAGGAGGAGGAGGAGGAGGAAGAACAGAAGAAGAGGAGGTGGAGAAGGAGGGAGAACAGTTGAAGAGAAGAAAGAACCAGTGAGAGAATGAAAACTGCTAAGAAAAAAATAAATACAATACAAAAAAAAATGACAACAAAAAAGGAAACAAGACTTGGAATGTGAAAAATCGTGAGGCTAGATAAAGAAATGTAAGGAAAAAATACGAAAAAGAGGAGGAGGATTAGACTGGATTACTTAGGAAGAACAGGTACGAGAAAGCGTCCGTTCATAACAAGAAAATCTGCAGAACTACAACTAGTAAACTATTTACGTGTGAGAGGAACTGGCTAGAATACATAGCAGCAGAACAGAGATAAAACAATATAGGATAGGATACACCAAGGCTCATCCCTCTAAAAAGAAGGAGGAGGATGGAAGGAAGGAAGGAAGCAGAAAGAAGCTAAAAAGATAAACGAAACACAGGAAAGGTATAGGAATAGAATAACCGTAGGAGAAACAGAAGGAATAGAAGAAAACGACGATAGCCGGTAGCAGGAATTCGAATAAGAGAAACAGGAGCTAAGGAATAGAAGGAGGAGAAGGAGAAGGAGGAAGAGGAAGTGGACGAGGTAAACCAAACACAGGGAATATATATAAGGATGAAATAGCAAATAACAGTAAGAGAAACAAATAGATAAAAAAAAGATGGTGAGTAGTAGAAATTTGAATAAGAGAAGGAGGAGCAGCTAAGGAACTGGACGAGAAAGAGGAGGAGTAAGAGGAGGAGGAGAGGCTGGAGGTGACTCGGAACTCCCTCTCTCTCTCTCTCTCTCTGGCCTTTGGCTCTACACTTGTGAGCGCTGCTGCAACTGGCCAGCCGAGGCCCACGTGCCTTCTATCATAATTAGTTACTTGATTAGCTGCAGACCGTAACCCCCCTTCCCCCTCCCTTCCTCCCTCCCTTCCTCCTTCCCTTTCCCCTTCCTTCCTCCCTTCTCTCTCCCTCTCTCTCCGTTTCTCCGTCTCTCTCCCTTCGCCCGCAGCGTTGCCAAGCCTTTCCTCCTCCGGGTTGCCTTGCCTTAATTATACATCACATCAAAGTGTTCGTTTCTCCAGCCTGTTTGATGTTCACCTTATTTCTCTATCATTTCTTTAAAGTCCCCCCCATCTCTCTCTCTCTCTCTCTCTCTCTCTCTCTCTCTCTCTCTCTCTCTCTCTCTCTCTCTCTCTCTCTCTCTCTCTCTCTCTCTCTCTCTCTCTCTCTCTCTCTCTCTCTCTCTCTCTCTCTCTCTCTCTCTCTCTCTCTCTCTCTCTCTCTCTCTCTCTCTCTCTCTCTCTCTCTCTCTCTCTCTCTCTCTCTCTCTCTCTCTCTCTCTCTCTCTCTCTCTCTCTCTCTCTCTCTCTCTCTTCTTAGTACTTTTATTTATAGTCTAACACTCACTGCCTTATTAAGTTTTTTTTTTTATCTAGTCATACTTTGTCATGTTTTTTTTTTTAGTAAGAGTATATATTCTCTCTCTCTCTCTCTCTCTCTCTCTCTCTCTCTCTCTCTCTCTCTCTCTCTCTCTCTCTCTCTCTCTCTATTCTTCCTCCTCCTTCTCTTCGATTATTCTTTAACGTTCCATTTTAAGTGTGATTGAGAAAGAGAAAGAAAAAAAGAAAAGAAAAGAGCTATAGTATTAAATCATGCCATCTCTCTCTCTCTCTCTCTCTCTCTCTCTCATTACCAACTAAGGATTGAGGTAAGACGGTGCTGGCAATGATGGCTGGAGGACGGAAGGCGTGTGGCGGACAGGGCGAGAGCAACGGGAGAGAGAGAGAGAGAGAGAGAGAGAGAGAGAGAGAGAGAGAGAGAGAGAGAGAGAGAGAGAGAGAGACGCAAGGGTGAGTGTTGTTGTTGCTGCTGCTAATACTAACACTGGACGGCAGGCGATGCTAAACTTGTATTATGTTCTTCGTTTACATTTTACATTTGTTAATTTATCCGCTGAAAGGAGGAGCAATGGGGAGGGAAGGGAGGGGAGAGATGGGCGTGGGAGCGGACATGAAGGGAGGGGAGAGGACGTAAGGGAAAGGATGGGATAGATGGAGGAAATGGATGAAAGAGAAAGGGGTGAGGGAAGAGATGTAGGGAGGGTATGAAAGGAGAGAAAGGAAGGGACGAAAAGGATGGAGAAGACGAAATGAAGGGAATGGATGGTGGTGAAACAGATGAGGTTAGGGAAGAGGGGAGAGGTAAGAGGAGCGTGAAGGGAGGGGAAGGAAGGGAAGGGAACAGATGGAGAGGAAGGAAGGGAGAAAGAAAGGGAAGCTAGAAGGTTAGGAATAGTTAGGGATGAGAAGAGAGGAAGAAACGAAGGACTGAATGGAAGAGGAAGGGAAGGGAACAGCTGGAGAAAGGATAGAGAGGAAGAAAATAAGGTTAGAAAGTGAGAAGGCTGTAAAGGAAGGGAAAGGAAGGGAAAAAGGAGAGGCAAGACTGGAGGGAAGGAACAGCTGTGGCGGGAAAAGGGGGAGCCGAGTGGACAAAGGGGAGGAATCTTGCTTCTCGGTGGCTGATGAGGAATTAAAGGGAACTTACGGTGCTAAGAGTGAGGAGCAGGCAGGCGGAGGGAGGAGGAGCGGGGAGAGAGGGGCGAGAAATGATAATGCATGAGGAGAGCAGGAGGAAGAAATGAGGGAAAAGAAACAGTTCACAAGAGAGAGAGAGAGAGAGAGAGAGAGAGAGAGAGAGAGAGAGAGAGAGAGAGAGAGAGAGAGAGAGAGAGAGAGAGAGAGAAATTCCTGTTGCAAATATATCTGAAGACAAGAAGGGTTTGTTTGATGGTAAGATAACAGTAGACACTTAAGAAACAGTAAATGCAAACAATGCTACAACGTTAATCCATGACCTTGAAAACCACAGCAGGTATAGAAATGATGAAGAAGTGAACAAGCAAACATAATGCCAAGGAAGAGGAGGAGGAGGAGAAGGAGGAAAGGGAGAGAGAGAAAACCAT
>NC_087154.1:36277026-36282026 GCF_035594125.1 Scylla paramamosain
GCCCATCACGTCCTGCACGCATTGGAGGCCACTCAGTGTATCTTAAAGTGGAAGAGGATGTGCATGCATTGATGTGCCGACCGCCTGTGATTATTATTCATGCAAATTTTCTACTTTATTCATACTGCAATCATGCACGGAGGCGACCGCCAGCCAGCCAACCCGCACAGTGTGGGAAACAGAGCGAGTGTAACACTGTTTTTCAGTACACACACACACACACACACACACACACACACACACACACACACACACACACACACACACACACACACACACACACACACACACACATTCATGCACTCGTTGACTCACTCATACACTTGCTTTCACACAGTCACACACACACACACACACACACACACACACACACACACACACACACACACACAAACACACACACACACACACACTAAAACTAAAATTACAACACAGTGCTCCAACAACGGCAGCAGCAGCACACATTACAACACACACCCAAACACTCCAGCACCTCACCCCCAAAAAACAACAAACACTGCCTAAGGAAAGATCGCTCGTGGGGCGGAAAAAAAAGGGAAAAATTCATATCCGCCGCTCAACAACAACGACACAGGAAAAAAAAAAGTGAATATGAACAATATATTTATAATGAAGCGACACATTTAAGCTTTAACCTTTAAAACGCTAACCTGTTGCTGCCGCCGAGGCCAAGTGGCGGCAACAAGGACGGAAATCCCCGCCCGAGATTACGGTGCTCCCGCCTCTACGGGGGATTACGTCTCCCACAACGAATGGTGCTTGATGGGATTTTGAGAGAGAGAGAGAGAGAGAGAGAGAGAGAGAGAGAGAGAGAGAGAGAGAGAGAGAGAGAGAGAGAGAGAGAGAGAGAGAGAGAGAGAGAGAGAGAGAGAGAGAGAGAGAGAGAGAGAGAGAGAGAGAGAGAGAGAGAGAGAGAGAGAGACAGAGAGAGAGAGAGTGTGTGTTTGTGTGTGTGTGTCTGTGTGTGTGTGTGTGTGTGTTTATACATGTATGTGTATGTGCATGTGTGTATGTATGTGTGTCTGTTTGTGTGCATGTGCTTGTGTATGTGCGAATGTATGTATGTGCGCACATGTACGTGTATGTGTATGTGTGTGCGTGTGTGTGTACGACGTTTAAATCCTCGCACGTACAGTGTTGACATGGCGTAGGCGCTGCTGCCGGTCTGTACGTGTTTGTTTGTTTGTTTGTTCAACAGCACAGTTTTCGCCGCAAGGTTAATATGCGTAAGTGAACATTTATTCTATTTTATCTTCTTTTTTTCATTGGGGGGCGGGGTGGGAGGCAATACATTTTTTTTTTTTTTTTACCATTGTTTGTCTGTTTGTCTGTCTGTATGTGCGTCTGTTTGTGGATGGCGGATAAAATGTGCAGGTTTCCGAGGTGTCGATTTTCATATACGTAATATTTCATTAGAGGACAGAATACTGGATGGGAGAGAGAGAGAGAGAGAGAGAGAGAGAGAGAGAGAGAGAGAGAGAGAGAGAGAGAGAGAGAGAGAGAGAGAGAGAGAGAGAGGGAATGTCCCCACACAAAAACACATCACATAATCTCACCAGACTGAATTTCTCCATCTCTACTTTCCTCTGAGATGTACAAACAAAAAACAATGTCGCTTTTAAACTTTCTAACACGTTCCCTTCATCTATTACCTGCCTCCTCTTGCCCATATTTCCTCCTTTGCGTCTGACACCATAACAAAAACAATTTTACACACGAATCTTTTCATCTACCAACGTCTTCAAGAAATGCTCCTCTATTCAACTCAACAACATCTCTCACACAAATTATTCTTTTCTATTATTGCTCAAGATAGAAAAGTTACTTCCTAGATTTGTTATTCTTGGTTTCCTTTTCTCTCGTTAGATATTTCTCTCAATTTTGTTGTCTTTGTCCTTTACTGACTCTTCTCTCCTCATATTTACTTCCGGTTCCCTATCATATGAACTTCTCAGAAACATCCTGTAGTAGTAGTAATAGTAGTAGTAGTAGTAGTACTTAATTAACTAAACTGTAAACTAAAAACACCTAAAACAAAAGAACTTTAAATTTATTCAAACTAAAACAATGTAAAAGAAGATCAAATAAGAAGAAAGAAAAAAAAATATACCCTTCCTTTCCCCTTGTCCTTCATCCTCCTCCACTCCTTCCCCTAAACATGCTATTAATTAAGAAAAATAACCTTCGTGCTCCCCCTCTCCTCTGCCCCTCCCCTCTCTACCACTTGTGACCCCCGAGCCCCATACGTCTCCCTCCGCGGCCTTGCTTGGCTCTTAATAACATGCTAATGCAATCCCAGCAACTTTTTAATATAATCTTCGCTCACATTACAGCTTCATAAAGAGGACAGTGGGCCGCGGTGTGTGTGTGTGTGTGTGTGTGTGTGTGTGTGTGTGTGTGTGTGTGTGTGTGTGTGTGTGTGTGTGTGTGTGTGTGTGTGTGTGTGTGTGTGTGTGTGTGTTGTCTTTTGGGTTCGTGTTCAGATATTTTTGTCGTTTTGTTTTCTTTGTCTTTTTGTATGTCTGTTTGTCAATCTCTCTCTCTCTCTCTCTCTCTCTCTCTCTCTCTCTCTCTCTCTCTCTCTCTCTCTCTCTCTCTCTCTCTCTCTCTCTCTCTCTCTCTCTAGTAGGTAAAAAGTCCATAGTGTGTGTGTGTGTGTGTGTGTGTGTGTGTGTGTGTGTGTGTGTGTGTGTGTGTGTGTGTGTGTGTGTGTGTGTGCCGTTTCACTTTTCATAATGGAGAGAAAGACAGTGATCTTATCTCCTGGTACTGTACGCAAGTTTTTTTTTCTCTCTCTCTCTTTCTCTTTCACTTTCTTTTTTTTCCAACTTTTTTCTTCTTTCCGGTAGTAGTCTCAAGTTTCTGGTTTCGTTTCGACGTTAGTTTTTTTTTTAAGAGAGAGAGAGAGAGAGAGAGAGAGAGAGAGAGAGAGAGAGAGAGAGAGAGAGAGAGAGAGAGAGAGAGAGAACGTCGGGCGAATTGTCAGGTCCGCTTAACCTGCGGCTTAATTTTGTAATCCTTTCCATTATCCACTAATGACTTAATGATGATAAAACTTGACGTGTTGGGAAGTGAGACAATGGCAAAAAGCATACACAAGAACTGCTATTAAGTCAATACAAAGAGAGTGAGAAAGAGAGAGAGAGAGAGAGAGAGAGAGAGAGAGAGAGAGAGAGAGAGAGAGAGAGAGAGAGAGAGAGAGAGAGAGAGAGAGAGAGAGAGAGAGAGGAAAGGAGAATAAGAATAAGAAAGGAGATGATACAAGAACATGAACATGAAAATCACCTGAAAAACAATGAAAGAACAAAAAGAACAAGAAGAACAAGAAAAGAACAAGAAAACGTGAAGAGAAGAAGGATGCAGGGAGAGAAAGAAGTGAGGAAATAGGAAACCTCGAGAAGGAAAAAAAAATAACCAAAATGATAAGAGAGAAAGAAGAAAAAAAAATGGAAACAAACCCATACAAAAAAAAAGAACAATTATAAAAAGAATAGCAAGAAGAAGGAAGAGATGCAGGCGGTGATGGTGATGGTGATGATGGTGGTGGAGGTGGAAGAGAAGGAGAGAAGAGGTATAAACAATAAACAAGACTAATAAACAAGTAGACAAAAAAAATGAAGGAAAAATAACAAGAACACGGAAGAAGAGTTACCGGAAGGGGAGGTACAGAAGGTGGTGGTGGTGGTGGTGGTGGAAGAGGAGGAGGGAGGAGGCACAATCAATAAACAACATAAATAAACAAGTAAACATGGCTGGGAAAAGGTGCAGAAGAAGGAGGAGGAGGAGGAGGAGGAGGTGAGAGACAAAATAAACAAGCAAACAATGCCAGAAGAGGTGAAGAAGGAAGAGGAGATGGAGGAGGTGGTGGTGGTGGTGGTGGAAGAGGAGAGAGAGAGAAGGAAGACATAAGCAATAAACAACATTAATAAACAAGTAAACAAGGCCGGGATGAGCCAGCCCCTTCATCTGGGCTGCGGGTGGTCGTCTGCACACGGCCACCAACACCTTAATTAATAATGTAATGCAAAGTTTACTTTAATTAATCTACCTCGTGCTGTGGTGGGAGAGGCAATTATATGCTAATGATGTCATTTTTGTGATGCGTAATTAATCTTTCATCACACTAAATGGAACTGAGCTTCAGCTTCTCTTAATGTAGTAATCTGCAGCTTTTTTGTCTCTCTTTTGCCATCTTCTCACCTACTCTCTCTCTCTCTCTCTCTCTCTCTCTCTCTCTCTCTCTCTCTCTCTCTCTCTCTCTCTCTCTCTCTCTCTCTCTCTCTAATCGTTCGCTCCTTTCTCTTTCCTTCACTTCTTCACATTTCTTCCTTGCTTCTCTACTTTCTTTGTGTGCTTATTTGTGACTCTCTCTCTCTCTCTCTCTCTCTCTCTCTCTCTCTCTCTCTCTCTCTCTCTCTCTCTCTCTCTCTCTCTCTCTCTCTCTCTCTCTCTCTCTCTCTCTCTCCCAATGCAATTACACCATAATGGCAAAGACGAGATTTAAGGCTGCATTTAATATTCCTCGGAAGTGAAGCTCAGCCGAGAGATTCATCAGAGTGTTTTCTCTCGCCCTCCTCCTCCTCCTCCTCCTCCTCCTCCTCCTCCTCTTCCTCTTTCTCTCCGTGTATATCTACTGTGCTATCTGTACGTGTGTGTGTGTGTGTGTGTGTGTGTGTGTGTGTGTGTGTGTCTGTGAATTTCTAACACTACTAATCCTGTTATATTTCTCTCTCTCTCTCTCTCTCTCTCTCTCTCTCTCTCTCTCTCTCTCTCTCTCTCTCTCTCTCTCTCTCTCTCTCTCTCTCTCTCTCTCTCTCTCTCTCTCTCCGCACCACTATTAGTTCTTATCATAAGCGGGTGAATATCCATTATGCTGGTCCATGCCGTCCAAAATAGTGTTTGGCTCGGGCAAGGCAATTACAGAGTGTTAAATTTAGCTCACGGCCCTGTTATCCCCGGCGCCCCTGTGGCCTTTGTAC
>NC_087154.1:36287026-36307026 GCF_035594125.1 Scylla paramamosain
GACTGATTAATCTGGAGCAAGATCAAATTATATAGGGGCATTCTCTCTCTCTCTCTCTCTCTCTCTCTCTCTCTCTCTCTCTCTCTCTCTCTCTCTCTCTCTCTCTCTCTCTCTCTCTCTCTCTCTCTCTCTCTCTCTCTCTCTCTCTCTCTCTCCTTGTGTGTGTGTGTGTGTGTGTGTGTGTGTGTGTGTGTGTGTGTGTGTGTGTGTCCAGCATCCCCCGATCGTCATTCCTCAACACAATACTGAACTCATAATTTGCATCAATTTTCACCCTTCTGGCAAGAGTTTATTGGAGTGACCGGGAGGAATACGGGACTATAATTGAGTGGCAGTCCTTCCTCTTCCCGCCCTCCTTCACGCCCTCGTCCTCTTCCCGGCCCACGTGCAAGGGTGAGAGGGCGGGAGGAGAGTGCGGGGTGGTGGCGAGAGGACGGGCGAGAGAGAGGAGAGAAAGAGAGCGGATGAATGAGTGTGAGTAATCAAAGAGCACGTGCCGGGGTAAGTGAGTAAAATTACGCATTCACTCCCATTCTCTTTTCTCTAATTTTCCAACTCTCACTCTTTTATCATTGTTCCCTGCTGCCTGCCTGCCTGCCTGCCTGCCTGTCTGTCTGTCTGTCCGTCTGTTTGTCAGTCTGTCTGCTTACATTTCTGTCTCTTTGTCTTTGTTTGCCTGTCTGAGCTTGATTCGCTGTCTGTTTATATATCTTCCTGTCTATCTGTCTATGTTCCTTTCTGTTCAACTCATTAGCTGTTATTTTTTGTAATTGTTTGTCTACATGTCCATCATTTTGTCTGTCTGTCTGTCTGTCTGTCTGTCTATCTGTTCGTAAGTGTCTATATGTCTGTCTATCTGTCTGTCTCTCTCTCTCTCTCTCTCTCTCTCTCTCTCTCTCTCTCTCTCTCTCTGTTATTCAACTTTACAAACACACACACACACACACACACACACACACACACACACACACACACACACACACACACACACACACACACACACACACACACACACACACACACACACACACACACACACACACACTCATGAGGACAGAGAGGTATATACATGAGTACGCATGAGGTGATTGCAAAAATGAGGCAACATTAATGTCTTCAAAGGGTCCGGCTGAGGGATTTTTCTGCAGACTAAATGAGCAGCGGAGAGGAGATTACGACCACGGCTGAGTGCGTCGACAAGTGTGTGTGTGTGTGTGTGTGTGTGTGTGTGTGTGTGTGTGTGTGTTTGAGAGAGAGAGAGAGAGAGAGAGAGAGAGAGAGAGAGAGAGAGAGAGAGAGAGAGAGAGAGAGAGAGAGAGAGAGAGAGATGGACAGACAGACAGACAGACAGACAGACAGAAAGAGACGTAGACACAGACAGAAAGAAAGACGAATGCAAACATTGATAGCCAGTCAGACAGACACACAGAAAGAGACAGAAACAGATAGACTAACTAATAAAGATTCACAGATTTACGCAGAAAAGATAAAAGAAAAAAAGAACGAATGACGGAGATTCGAGCGAAGAATCAGAGAGAGAGAGAGAGAGAGAGAGAGAGAGAGAGAGAGAGAGAGAGAGAGAGAGAGAGAGAGAGAGAGAGAGAGTCACTGAAGGGGACGTCGTGTGAAGGACAAAAAATACTCGCACACAAAAACACGTTTAGATTATAGAGGAACGAATTAAAGGAAAGGAAATTAAGAAAATGAGGGAGAGAGGGATGAATAATTTTGCAAATGAGGGAAGAAAAAACACTGAGAAGGGAGGGAGGGAGGAATGCAGCGGTGAAAATAACAAAATAACAAAGAGAGGATAAAAGACGGAACGAGAGAGAGAGAGAGAGAGAGAGAGAGAGAGAGAGAGAGAGAGAGAGAGAGAGAGAGAGAGAGAGAGAGAGAGAGAGAGAGAGAGAGAGAGAGAGAGAGAGAGAGAGAGAGAGAGAGAGAGAGAGAGAGAGAGAGAGAGAGAGAGGATGAAGGGAAAAAGGGAAAAGAAGAAGAGGGTGCAAGAGGGAAAGGTAAGGCAGGTAACATGGAGAGAGAGAGAGAGAGAGAGAGAGAGAGAGAGAGAGAGAGAGAGAGAGAGAGAGAGAGAGAGAGAGAGAGAGAGAGAGAGAGAGAGAGAGAGAGAGAGAGAGAGAGAGAGAGAGAGAGAGAGAATGGTAACACCGTCTTTAATTAGTAAGATAATACTTTTTCACGTTAACTCTAATAAAAAAAAAAGATAACAGTACATAAACAGCTTACCTTTTATTTCCATACAAACGTTTACATACAAATTCCATGAACGTTTTGTATTTACTGCATTGTAAGTGTATAGAATTTATGTATGCATGTATGTATTTAGACGTCCGTGTGTGTGTGTGTGTGTGTGTGTGTGTGTGTGTGTGTGTGTGTGTGTGTGTGTGTGTGTGTGTGTGTGTGTGTGTGTGTGTGTGTGTGTATGGATGGAAATTTTTAAGTGTACATGGCGTGATTTTTGTCCCTGAAAGTGTGTGTGTGTGTGTGTGTGTGTGTGTGTGTGTGTGTGTGTAGGGCCTTACATGGTGTAGTGCACGTGGGTGTATGAGTGCATACACGCGTTTTGTGCTACAGTGGTCATGTACGTGCAGTTTGTATGTACGTCATGGTACTCGTTACTGTAGCTACGGGCGTGTACAGGTGTGCGTATGTACATTTAATTCGTGTGTGTGTGTGTGTGTGTGTGTGTGTGTGTGTGTGTGTGTGTGTGTGTGTGTGTGTGTGTGTGTGTGTGTGTGTGTGTGTGTGTGTGTGTGTGTGTGTGTGTGTGTGACTAGAGTGCATTGGGGTGAGGCAGAAAGAGCAGCAGTAGCAAGAAGATGAAGAGGAGGAGGAGGAGGAGGAGGAGGAGGAGGAGGAGGAGGAGGAGGAGGAGGAGGAGGAGAAGAGGAGGAGTAAGAGGAGATGCTGGCCGGGCCCTGGTGAGTCACATGCAGAAGTTAGAGTGAATAATGGAACCTGCAGAGCCGCGGGGAAAAAGCGCAAAAGGAACAGAAGAATCAGGGAGGTAGATAACCTGGCAGGATTTGATACAAGGCAAAATCCGGGCGGGAGTAAATATTTGGAGCATGAAGCCAGGCAGCCAGCAGACCTCTCCCCCAGCAGCGATATTCCCCGTGTGTGTGTGTGTGTGTGTGTGTGTGTGTGTGTGTGTGTGTGTGTGAAGACCGGCGGATTATGGTGTCGAGTGTGGGTTAATTTGCACATTCGGACGGAAGGTTGTAAATGGATTTTGGTGTTTATTCGTTTTGTTTCATTTTCCTTGTGATTTTTTGTATATATATATATATTTTTTTTTTTATTTATTTATTTTATTTGTTCTATGTGTTCTTTGTGTGCGTGTGAGCTTGATGTTGTAAATGGCGGGGAAAAATTCTAGCCATGCATGTATGTATGTATGTATGTTAATTTCTAAAAAGAATACGTTAGATAACCACAATTTTCATCATCGCCACCACCACTACTACCATCACCACCACCACCACACCCCCTATCACCACGACAGCAAATCATCTCTTACGTTAAACCAAACCCAACAACATAAACACCAGCGAAACACCAAAAAATAACAAATAAACAACAAAAATAACAAAACAAACCCTAATAACAAGAGCAGAAATAAGGATCAGGCAGCTTGTAACGGTAAAATTTATACAGAAAGGGGAGGGAGGCGAGGCACGAGCGGACAGACAGACAGAAAGAAGAGAGAGAGAGAGAGAGAGAGAGAGAGAGAGAGAGAGAGAGAGAGAGAGAGAGAGAGAGAGAGAGGTGGCGGCCAAACGTTCCTATAGAGAAAAACAGGCGGCGGTGTCATCCCCGTTGGAGGCACAGCGGGTTATTGACTCAGGGCGCTCGGCGGGGGAAGAGCGAAGGGCCCCGCCGGTGTCACGGAGGGTGCTCAATCTACTGTGTTTATTAATGGAGTGGTAAGAGAGGTTAGTGATAGAAGGATGGAAGCAGAGAGAGAGAGAGAGAGAGAGAGAGAGAGAGAGAGAGAGAGAGAGAGAGAGAGAGAGAGAATGTGCACCACGAATTATGTGATAACCTGACAAGTGTGTGTGTGTGTGTGTGTGTGTGTGTGTGTGGTAGGGAAGGAAGAGCGAAGGGCAAGGAAAGGGGTTATATTTGATGGAACGGCAGGTCTTGGCGGAGAGGGGGAGAAAAGGCGGGAAGGACGCGGGAGTGAGGGGCCAGGAGGGAGGAATGTGTGAGTGTGACACAGTGAAGGCGAGAAAAGGCGAGGAATGAAAGAGAAAGATACACACTGGATTATTTTCTCCAAACCATCCACTGCCAATGACAACTGAGGTCTAGCCAATTATTTTTCCGTTCCTTTATTGCCTCTGTGCTGAACTAAATGCTCGTAAAGGTGGAAAAATAAATCCCTCCCTCGTTCCACTTTCCCTCTTCACACACACGAGCAGATAATGACCCCCAACCATTACAGCCTAAACCATTACTTTCTCCGTCACTCCGTCGGCCAGGTATTCAGGCATAGGCTGTCGCTCTCATTCACTATGTTCAAAGTTTGCGTCTACTGCACTGCGCTCCACCTCAGGAAAGAAAATTCGGCTTGGTAACACGTCAAAAATTGTCCCGGGGTTTCCAGTTAGTAAATACTGTAGATTGATTCTGCTGATTTTGGCATTATTGCTAATATCAGCAGAATTCAGTGATAAAGAAACGCAATATGTTGTATTTACTTTTTTTTCCTATAGCTAGAATTACATGTAAAAAGTATTGTTTGCTTATTAAATTACGAGCGGATAGTATGTTGCGCAGCCAGGAACGAGACGAGTTCTCTCCGCGCAGCTAAGAAGTCAGTGACATCAGCATGAGAAAGACATCTTCCTTCATCCCTGCAATGATACAGCACAATACAATACAATACAATACAATACAATATGATAGCATGGCAACTTGAGACGTGTGTGCCATTATCACATGTTGGTGTAGTGTAGTACTATTTGACTACGCAGAAGACTCTTGTTTCACGAGCTAGGCCGTTAAATACTTCCGCTTGTTTATTTTATCAGCAGATAAATGATACATTAGTTCAATATATGGTATTGTTCTTTCAATGATTCCTGCTTTGTCAATTAGCCATATGCTGAAAGGGGTCCGCAGAACTATTTCAGAGAGGGTTAGCCGACATCATTTTGCTTCCTGAGATGGAATACACAAATGTTCCTCCCTTGACCAATTACTTGGCGGGGACTCATTACGACGGCACTCCTCTCGTGATAGCAAGAGCCCGCCCAGTGCCCGCTATTAAGCACCTGGGTCCCGTAATGGGCGAGGGGGCGGTATTCCAGGTGGATGCGTATAATGTCTCTCTCACGGCATACCTGGCAGGAGATTGACACATCAGTCCCAGGTCTCAATATGAATAATGTCTCAGCGCCGGGAGAGGGGCGAGGCGAGGCGCGACGCTGTAGCTACACGCGGCCACGCCACCATCTCCACGGACATTCCTCGCCACCACACATCGCATCACGCCGCGGGGCAACACCGGTATTCCTGGTCCTCTCAAGACAAAGAAGCATCAGTATCTAACAGTATCTCTTTCCTTACGACACTTATCATTAACTGACAACTGACAGAAAATAAATGTCCTATTTAGAATGAATAACTTCTAATTACTTTCAGAGGAGCAGGTATTTCGTATTACCATAAAATCTAACTCGTATACACCTTAATCAGCCGATCCTTCCACCTCTCACATTACTCACATCACTGCCCTGTAGCAGAATAACCACCAAAGTCTTTCACAATACAAACACATGCCAAGGAGAACGACACCAAGAAACAAAACCTCCAGAGCATCACAAATAACCCACAGACGTCCTGCTGGAGCCCATATGCCTCGTGTTATAATAGCCCGTCACTTGCTGCCTCGCGTCTCCGCCCCTCGTATACACCTGGCCACCTCTGCGCTACAGTCGCCCCTTCAAGCAGTCCGCCTCGCTATCGTTGGATAATTAGCGTCTCCAAGTCGGGCCAGCTCGGGAGGGACAATTAGCTTCAGTAGTTCCCCAGCACCATCAGCCACTTGACCAACTTGCGGGCATATCCTTGAGGCTCGTTAGGTAGTCCGGCCAGCTGAGAGAGAGAGAGAGAGAGAGAGAGAGAGAGAGAGAGAGAGAGAGAGAGAGAGAGAGAGAGACCGTCCCTGAGGCTTAGGTGCTGCGAGTTTCACCTGTCTTAGTGCGCGCCGCCAGCTGCTTGTAAGGGCTTGCAAGGGACGCCGTGTTGCCAGATGGTGTGCCGGGGTCTTCGGGGTACGGCGGTGTGATGTGAGGTGTGGTAGGATTAGGTGTTGTGTGTTGCAGTGAAGTGTAGTGGTAAAGGTGCATGTGGGGTGTGGTGGTGGTGATGTTTGTTGGTAGGTAGGAATGATAGTGTAATATCGTCACACACACACACACACACACACACACACACACACACACATACACAGTAACATCCACTCAACCACCAGTCCTTCTGTTACTTCATTTGTTTCACTTTCCTCATTCCTCTTCCTTCCAACCCACGACGAAACAAACACACACCACAAAAAGAAAAATCAATCAACCTCTAACTGAAAACGAAACAATGAAAACTCCCTAAACTATATAAACTCCATAAACACTCACACGCAAAAAGAAGAGAGAGATATTAAAAAAAGAGAGAGAAAATGCAAATCCTCCGGGCCGCCGTGTGTTGGCCATAAATCTAAGCAGGAGCCAGTAAGTAAAGTCTCCCTTCCGAAATTTATCCTCCACTACATCTGGTCGCCGCGCCAATGAAGCACATGACCGGACCAGCAGCAGGAGGAGGTGGAGGAGGAGGAGGAGGAGGAGGTGGAGAGAGGAAGAACAGGAGGAGGGTGACATTATCAGTTAATACTCAATAGCCAGCCAACCAGTCGCACAAATGGACGGACGGTGCATAAGCGACGACTACTTCCACTATAGCCTAGCTCCCCTTCCTTGTCTCCCAGCCTTGACTAGAACCCACCCTGCCTCGCCCTTCAGTATCCCTCGCCTCGTGTTCTGAAACGCTTCGCTCTCTTACCACAGCTGTTTTCAAATGCCACAGAGATCCCTAGCCGTGTTCCCAAGAGTTTTTCGCCTTTCAGAAATGTATAAATCTTGTTAATCTGTCACTAGAACGATATAAACACCCTTAAAAACCCGTATCTCTTCAACTAACAGAGTCTTTTGAAAGTAAAGGAGGCACGGCGCAGAAGTCTCGCCTATTCCTGTCTATTCTTTCACTGCAGTTACTTAGTCTCATTCACTTCATACTGTCAATATACCTTCACTCTCCCGTACATATCCTATCCATCCTGGCCCGGTCAAACATCATATCCACCTGTCTATCTATCTGTCTGTCTCTTTATCTCTCCTTCCTCTCTCTCTCTCTCTCTCTCTCTCTCTCTCTCTCTCTCTCTCTCTCTCTCTTTCTCTGTCTCTCTCGCCCCGCCCAGCTCCCTCCACGGATCATCAATCACACACCAGTTTCTTAAGCACGGCGTTAATGATGAATGGAGGAGTTCCGAAGCTTATTGTTAATTAAGAGGACGTCTGTTCTTTCATTCGTGGAAGCTTAAGCAAGATGGCAGAGCGAGAGAGAGAGAGAGAGAGAGAGAGAGAGAGAGAGAGAGAGAGAGAGAGAGAGAGAGAGAGAGAGGAATCATAAGGAAGCTTTAAAAGATGATTAGATAAATTTATGGACAGGGATATGTGAGTCTACTAGGTATACACGTTTAATACATGGACTGAGAGAGAGAGAGAGAGAGAGAGAGAGAGAGAGAGAGAGAGAGAGAGAGAGAGAGAGAGAGAGAGAGAGAGAGAGAGAGAGAGAGAGAGAGAGAGAGAGAGAGGTTTGTTCATCGATACTTACAGGGGTTAATTTCATGTATGGTCATTTTTTTTCCTGATGTATTGTGAAGCCTCGACACAACACGGGCTTCAGTGTCATTAATACAATAAGTAGTGGAATAATTTATCGCTTAGCGTCATGTTTCAAATACTAATTGACATATGGTTTCGAGTTCTTATGTATTACGCGGATAATTAAATGTGTTATTGCTCTCATGCAGCTGATTATTGCTATATTTATCTATTGCATAAGTTTGTATTTTAAACCGTTCGTCTATTTTTTGTTTGTTTTTTGTAGATCCTTCTGTTAATTATTTTATTCTTGTTCTCTTCCTCCTCTTTTGCTTCCTCTGTTTTACATGTTAATCTATCACTTTTACTTGTATTAATATGTATCTATAATTTTTCTATTTGTTCTTTTCTTCTCTTTCATATTCTCGTCTCTCTATTTTATCTATTAATTCATTACTGTTACTTATATTACTATATTCAATGTGCTATCCTTATTAAAATCCCTTCACTTCTTACTCTTAGTCTTGATCCTTTCTTTCTCTTCCTTTTTCTCCTCTCTTATATTTATTTCTTCTTCTCCTCTTCCTTCTCTCGTTCCTTCCTTATGGTTATATTGCATGTCTATTTAATGCACTATCCTTATTAAAACCTCTTCTCTTCTTTCTCTAAGTCTTGATCCCTTCTTTCTCTTCCTTCTTCTCGTCTCTACTCTTTCCTGTTCCTCTTCTTCCTCCTCCTCCTCCTCCTCCTCCTCCTCCCTACACGTATAATAACAGGGTTCACTCTCCTATTCCTTTTCACACGTCATAAATCATTGACATTTTCCCTCCACCTCGCTCCTGATTCTTTCCCTTACGACAGTGGGTCTCCATTTTCATTCTTTCACTTATTCATCTACATTGTCGCTTTCCCCGCCTCCTCCTCTTCTGCCTCCTCTGCCTCCATCTCCATCTCCCCCTCTCAGCCTTCAGATAGATCCCTTGTCTACTCTTTCACTCCCGGCTCGAATGAAGCGCCCCTGTGAACGTGTGATTGAAGGTTTTAATGTTAAGTCACGTCATCCCTACAGGTGTGAATAAAAATGATCTTTGAAATTGAAAAAAAAGTAATGTCTAGTGTTTTCATTACACACACACACACACACACACACACACACACACACACACACACACACACACACACATGCACAATATTCATGCATAAATGAGTAGTTTACATCAAGGATTAAACTGAAATATGCAAAGAAGGAAGAGGAAGAGTGCAAGGAGGAGGACGGACAGACAAGGATGAAGAAGAGAGGACGTGCCGAGGAAGAGAACAAAGGACAAGGAAAATGAATGATAAGGACAAAGATGATGACGACGATGATGATGATAAGATGAACAGAAGAATTAAAATAAGAAAAACAATGCAGAGAGAGACAGAGAGAGAGAGAGAGAGAGAGAGAGAGAGAGAGAGAGAGAGAGAGAGAGAGAGAGAGAGAGAGAGAGAGAGAGAGAGAGAGAGAGAGAGGCGAAAAACGTAACTCCAATACCGAAGAATTTACAACACCAACTAGTGATTAAACCAGCGACCTAAGTAGGGTGCTAAAAGTCACATCACAACACCACAACACTTATTACGACACACAGTAAAAAAAAAAAAAAAAAAAACACAGATATCCAAAGACACAAATCCATTGCACTCAAACCTCACACCAACAGGAGAAAACCCATGTAAACACAGGTGGGGGCTATAAATAAGTGTGTATGTTGGGAGATTAAAGGGAGATGCCGGAGATAAGGGGAAGAAAATAGCCATAAATTGGTAAGAGCAGGAGGGAGAATGAATGAAGAGAGACTGTGCTCGAGTGTATATAATAATGGCGAGAGGGGAAGGTCGCAGGGAGGGAGTTGCCTGACGTTTGATGGCAGCGGGTGCAGACGAAAAGAACGCACGACAGGAGTCCATCCAGTGTGTGTGTGTGTGTGTGTGTGTGTGTGTGTGTGTGTGTGTAGAACGGGTGGGCGTTTCTGTACACCTGCATCACACACACATACACACACACACACACACACACACACACACACACACACACTGAACCTGTCCCCTTCGCCCGCCCCTTGATTCACCTGTTGTCACTCCGGGGAAAAGTCTGCAGCGCGCGCCACCTAAATGCAGCGATTAATTAACGAGGTTCTCTTCATTAGACACTTCAAGGGAGAATTTATGCGTCTATTTCCGCTCCTTTCAAGACTCTCCGTTAATTGTAAGTAGGAAGGTGCGTCCCAACTCCGCTCCTAAGTAGTGATAAAACTGGATTCCATCATACTTTAAGATGGAAAGTATTTACACGCGCCAGGAATACTTTAAAGCAAAGACGGGGGAGTATTACAGAGTTTTAAGATGACTTCAAGCTGACAGACACAGACGGAGGAGGAGGAGGAGGAGGAGGAGGAGGAGGAGGAGGAAGAGGAGGAGGAGGAGGAGGAGGAGGAGGAGGAGGAGGAGGGAAGTAGAAGGTGAGTAACAGCAGAGAGGGTGCGAGAGAGAAAGACAAACACACACACACACACACACACACACACACACACACACACACACACACACACACACACACACACAACCAGGCAGGCTGTTTAGACACACACAAGAGGGGGAGGGAGGGAGGGAAGGAGGGGTGCTCGCGAAATCAAGGGAATCGGGGCTGAAAGTTTTATGAAAGCGCGACTGTAGGGTGAGTTGATTCTGGAGGGGTTAGCATAAGTCCCTCCCCGGCCTGGCTAAAGCTATCACCCAAATCCAACGGCTCGGGTCAGTGAAGCTCTGATAACACAGCCGCCACCAAGCAAACCAGCGCCCCTGCAGCAGCCACGCACCCCTGGCGAGGGCGGCGAGGCAGGGAGGCGGCAGGGAGAGCGGATGGTGGAGGTGGAGGTGGAGGTGGTGCTGCTGCTGCCGGGAATGCACATGAGGGAATTTCAGGGCAGGAGTGGGTAATGCGGGGCGCCAGAAGGGTCGCTGGAGCTGCTGACAAGAGGAGGCGAGGGTGAGGCGAGGGAAGACCAGGTTAGAGATACAGTCAGGACTGAACGAGAGAAAATACTTTACTTTCTTGTGTGTGTGTGTGTGTGTGTGTGTGTGTGTGTGTGTGTGTGTGTGTGTGTGTGTGTTTGTGTGTGTGTGCGTGCTTTAATTGCCTTCATGCATGCTTCTCTGTACCTTCTCTTCTCTAAGTTACGTTCCGTGGCTCTTCATTAACACGATTATTGCGACTCCACACCTCTTCTCCAATTATGTTATTTTTTTCTCCATTCGAGTTCGCGAGCATAATTTTTCAAGCTCTTCTCTTGTCTTGTATTTTACTCATCGTAATTTTTCTTTTAGTTTAGACATCTTGTATCACATATTCCTTTCCTTCCTCATCCCTCGCCCTTCCCGTCCACCTCCTTCCCTCCTCCCTTCTTCTCTTCAACCACCACTCACACTTCCGACTTTCAATCAAGTTTACGCTATAGTGAATCCAAAATAATATCAGTTTAACATTTCTGCTTAAAATAAAATATTTTTTCATGCCTGGGAATCTGTAACTTTTTTTTTACGTTTGAACGTTTTTTTTACGTTTTAAATAAAAATCTGTAACTCCATACAGAATTATAATTTGGTAAGACAATACTATTAATTAGCATAAGAATACAACATAGTTGTGTCTAACAGTAACTCACTGCCATCATACATTAATATAATACATGCATCAAGCCAAAGTTATCCTCAGTACGTTTCTCTCATCAGGTCTCCCAACTTTTCCCCTCTTACTCTGTTGATTCTGAGGGCTGCATTCATGTACGCTGTATGTGTCATAGGGACTGTTGTCAGATGCCTCAAAAATGAAAAGACCAGTTCTCATGGATGTCTTTTATTTCCCCGTTGTTGGTTCAGTGACACAGTTCGACATCGAGAGAATCACAGAGACACCCTTGAAAACCACAAAGATCTCAACTGGATCCTGCTAAAAGTACTCGAGGTAAGATACTGACAGGTTTAAGAATGGAGTGCTTATAGAAACACACTACCACGCATAAAACCCTTCCAGGCTGCCCTCAGTATGTTCATCTCTTGCGTAAAAAGACCCTCGACCTGCGTAGCATCGCACGGCAAACACAGCCACTTCACGGAATGACATTACTAATAACACATGATTCGAGGAGCGATCCACGAGTAATTTAGGGCGGAAGGAGGAAAAATATATAATACAGGAAGAGGAAGGGAGCGAGAGAGAGAGAGAGAGAGAGAGAGAGAGAGAGAGAGAGAGAGAGAGAGAGAGAGAGAGAGAGAGAGAGAGAGAGAGAGAGAGAGAGAGAGGAAAGAAAAAGATCGAACCCGGGTCAAGGCCAGAAGAGAGAGAGAGAGAGAGAGAGAGAGAGAGAGAGAGAGAGAGAGAGAGAGAGAGAGAGAGAGAGAGAGAGAGAGAGAGAGAGAGAGAGAGAGAGAGAGAGAGAGAGAGAGAGAGAGAGAGAGAGAGAGAGAGAGAGAGAGAGAGAGAGAGAGTTTAGGGAAAATAATACAACAAAGCACTCCAGTTGTGGGGAAATAATCCGATTCTGCATTATAATCCAGAGTTGTCACGAGGTGATTATCCGAATTAATTATTGTTATGCCCGAGTCGCACAATAGATGTCATTACCTACGTCATCTGCCGCGCTCCCCTGGGGGGAGGGGGAGAGGGAGAGGGAGAGGGAGGCGGGCTCATTGTGGAGATAATGATGTAGTGATGCTGCGCTCATTACATCTCTGCCTTCCCTGAGCCGCTAAATAGACAGGGAGGCATTTGAGTGTGTGTGTGTGTGTGTGTGTGTGTGTGTGTGTGTGTGTGTGTGTGTGTGTGTGTGTGTGTGTGTGTGTGTGTGTGTGTGTGTGCGAGGGAGGGTAGGGGACGGGAGCTATGTACTGATAACCTTCGCACATTCATTCATTCACCTACTCGTTATACTATTTCAGTTTTATGATTATGTATTAGTAACTTCTATTTCTTTCATTTCCCTCTTTTTACCCCCGTTTTCTTGCTCTCCACGGTACTAAAAATCCAACATTCCGGCCACACATCAAGTATTTTTGCTTTTTTTTCACTACAAAATCATCCTCCCTTCCTTTTCTTTTTTTTTCGTCTCTCTTTTTTTTTGTTTGTAAGATCCAATATTCTGGTCACACGTCAGCAATTTTATTTTTCCCTGTTTTTCCTTTTTTTCCTTTTTTTTTTCTTCTTACTACGAGATGTATCGCGGCTCCTCTGCAGTTGACCTGTGTCCTCTGCCTCAGTTACTGTGTTTGGAGTCCTGAGGGAGAAGTGCGTGGCCTTGGTCAGTGTCCTGCAAGGTGACACTACAACCACAGCCCTTCTATCCTTTCCTACATTCCCTCTCCTCTGTCTCTCACCCCATCTCTTGCCTTTATCCTGGCTTTTTTTTCCTCCATTCGTTTCTTCTTATATTCTATTCCTCCTATTATTTTTATTCTCTTTCAGTTCTTTCCTCTTCCTCACGTCATTCTTCTTTCCATACTGTCTTTCTTTTTTCGTTTCTTATTTTCTTCCATCCTTTATTTATTCTAACTTCTCCATCTCTACTTTTCTCTACTTTCTTTCTCCCCTCTTTACTTTCAGCTTTCTTATTTGCTTATATCTTCCCCTCATCTTGCTTTCTCCCTCCTTTTCCTACCCAAACTTCTATCTCTCCTCCGTTTTCCTTCTCGCTCTCCCCTCCTTTCCTCGTTTCTCTATCCAGCATCTGCTTCCCTCTCCTCGCCGTCCCTCCTTCCCTCCCTCCCTCCTTCCCTGCTTTCCCTCCACGCTTGCCTCCCTCCTCTCCCTCTGCTGCTGTGACCTGCCGCCATAATCTTCTCGCTGAATGGAGACAAGAGTGACAACCTTCTGGCGCCATCAGCTGATACAACAGGTCGACGACGCCTGCAAAGGGGAGACTCCTGCAGCGCCCATGCCACCCGGCCCGCTCTGCTCGCCTCCTTCCTCCTGCTGCGATCATTCCACTTCTAGGGATAATGCTTGCTTGAATAGTGAGTGAGGAAGATTCGGGGATATCAGTAATGTGAGAGTGAATGAAGGACTGAAAGATGAGGGGGGATGGTGATGATAAGTGTCTTTTTTCTATCTTTCTCGTGTAGTTACTGTGATGTAATTTGTTGTCTGGTTTCGCTCTGTCGTGGTGTGTGTTGCCTCTGGCTGGTGCAGTGTGTGTGTACTTGTATGTTCACTGCCGCTCTTACTCGTCTTCAGCCTGGCCGCCAGTGACGCCGCGTCCACATCTTCTCCACGCATGAGACACTTTCATAACTTTATGGTGCAGGACACGCTCTGGCCGGTGGTGTGCCGCCCATCTGATCACCAGCCAACAGTATGGCGAGGCGGCCTCCCCACCCATGCATTGGTAATAGTACAGGGTCTGAGGGTCACCTGATGAGAGGGCAGGTGGCGTGTGGGTCACCTCCGGCAGCCTCCGTAATCCCGAATGTGATGATCCCCTCTGGCCTCAAGCCGAAGCCAAAATGGGTTTTCACCATCCGAGGCCGAGTCCGTCTGAATATTCATACGAGGTGACTGTTTACCGTATGATTGAGCCGTCTCCTCCCTGCAGTAGCTCAGATACTCTCTCCAAATAACCTATTTTCCTTGAGGGTATTAATCTATGAATTCAGATCAAGAGATGCGAGGGTAGTGCGTCTCCTTTACCAGGCTTAATCTCTTGATGTTCCGACGAGCTTCAGGAAAATGTCCTTTTAAAAATTACCTCAGGAAGCTCCGGATGAGAGATTCTGTGCGCGAGGGTGCTCGGAGCTCTCGACCAGTTGCCGTGTTTCTCAGTGTAACTAAGTACGAGAGATATAATCGTTGAATATTCCAGACAGTGAGGAGGAGCAGAAGGGGCGCCGCGGCCAGAGGAGGCTCCCGTCCACGCAGATCGCCCCTTCGAAGTCTTTCCCTCTGGCAATAACCGAGACCCAGGCAAGTTCCTGCCGTGCCTAAAGGCTCCTGCCCAGACTTGCAGGGAGCTGCCAAAGCAAGCGGGTGTTGCAGCCGTGGCTCCTGCTGCAACACTTGGATAAGATGTTGCTTGTAGGCAGTGCTGAGGTAGAGGCTAAGGACTGTTTTGCGCTCTCTCTCTCTCTCTCTCTCTCTCTCTCTCTCTCTCTCTCTCTCTCTCTCTCTCTCTCTCTCTCTCTCTCTCTCTCTCTCTCTCTCTCTCTCAATAATTAGAGCGATTGTTTTACTTACTTATTGATATGTATGAGCGATGTTTGTTATATGGTGTGTGTGTGTGTGTGTGTGTGTGTGTGTGTGTGTGTGTGTGTGTGTGTGTGTGTGTGTGTGTGTGTGTGTGTGTGTGTGTGTGTGTGTGTGTGTGTGTGTGTGTGTGTAAAAGTAAAAAAAAGAACTAAACAAAAATAGAAAAAAATAACGCGGCACTTAATGTACGACTAGTAAGAGGAGTTAACATCAGTATTTTCAAGTCATTCTAACCTAATTTGTTTTACAAGTCATGCTGCTTTACTTTTTTTTATACGGTGTGAGAAGGAATGACCCATACCTTTAAGCAAAGATACACTTAAGAATGAAGAAAATAAAAAAAAGTTCAGTGACACCATTCTATATATAAAAAAAAAAAAAAAAATGAAGTTTAAAGTAAGTAAGTACAAGAACGGTACATCATATATTTTCCAGCCGACATGTATAAAAAAAAATAGTAACAATACAAAAAAAAAAAACAGGTTGAAATAAATGTCATTAATTTTTCTGCCAAGATCTATAAATGCTAAAAAAAAGAAAAAAAATCTGCTTAAAATAGGAACGTCACTGTTTTCATTTTTAAGCCAGAACGTATAAAAAGTAACCCAAAAAATTGTTTAAAATAAGAATGCCATTTTCTTTTTTTTATGAAAATAATAAAGAAAAAATAACAAAAAATCGTCTTGAACAAATTGGACAAAAGAAAAGTAAAAAAAATTCAAAGTAAACACACCAACATAAAACTTCTCTTTCTGCGTTTTCTTTCTTTTCCTTTTCTTTCCTTTCTTCCCTTCCCTTTTTCTTTCCTTTACTCTAATTTTCTTTCCTTTCCTTTCCTTTCTTCCTTTCCTTTCCTTTCCTTTCCTTTCCTTTCCTTCCCTTTCTTTCCTCCCCTTCTTTTCCTTTCCTTTCTTGCTTTCTCTTCCCTTCTTTCTTTTTCTTCCCATTTTTCCCTCCCCTTCCTTTCCTTTCATTTATTTTCCTTTCGTTCCTCCCTTCCTTTCTTTCCTTTTCTTCCCTTTCTTCTCTTCTCTTTCTTTTCTTTTCTTTCTTTTTTTCCTTTCCTTTCCTTCCCTTCCTTCCCTTCCCTTCCCTTCCCTTCCTTTCCTTTTTCCCTCCCCTTCCTTTCTTTTTCCTTTCCTTTCCTTTCCCTCCTCTTCTTTTTTTCTTTCAGTTCCTTTTTCTCTCTTCCTTTCCTTTTTTTTCCATTCTCGAGGCTGGCAATGAACTACAGGCAATAAACACGATATAATAGATGAGTCTTCAACACTAAAAATGCGACTCTCTTCTCATTCCTCTTTCATCGGAATTCCTGGCGGAGGTTGATATGATGGATTTTCATAGACTATTTAACACGAGTATCTCTTTCTTCCTCTCCCTCTCTCCCTCTCCGTGTCTCGCCCTTCCACACCCACCCAGCACAGCGGCGTGAGTGATTTTGAGCTACAGGTTACGATCACTAAAGACTGAAATACATTAATGAAGAGTCTGATTCTTACCTGCTTGATTGCGTGTTCCTTTTCTTCATCTCGTAAAGTGGCAAAAGAGAGAGACAATGACGTTTCAAAAAGCATGTGATAAAACGGTTAATAAAAGAATAAGAAATGGTACTGCTGCATTAAGAGTTCACTCCATCAGAAGATTACCACACTAAAAAAATTCATAAATATAACCACTAAAAAAAAACATTGGAGAGGAGGAAGAGGAGGAGGAGGAGTAGGAGAAGGAGGAGGACGAGGAAAGGGAGGAAATATTTACATGCATCAATGGGAAGCGCTTAAAGATATCTTAGTGTGTGAACTTTCTGTTATCAATCCTTCTCCTTTTCTCCGTCTTCTCTCCTCCTCTTCCACCACCACCACCACCACCACCACCACCTCCTCCTCCTCCTCCTCTTGCCCATCCCACTTCTCCTCCACACTTCACTTTTTTCATCCCATGATAAAAATAAACGCCGAGTCGGTATATGAATAAGTAAATAGACCATTTATTACAATGACTGGCGGTGGAAAAAGGCTGAGTGTTTCTGAGAAGTTAAGACGGACGTGGACTGAGAGGCAGGAACACAGCAAGCAGGACACACACACACACACACACACACACACACACACACACACACACACACACACACACACACAGATAAGTATATAAAAAAACAGATCGACAAACAGATAGGAAGACAGGCAGACAGGTAGGGAGACAGACATACAAACAGACAGCCGTACAGACTAATAGACAGGCGCGTATGCAAACAAATCCATATGTATGCGTCTCTCGCGTGTATTCATGCATGAGTAAATTTTGGGGAAGAAGGGCGCTGAGTAAAATAAGGTAAGGGAACTAATCTCTCTCTCTCTCTCTCTCTCTCTCTCTCTCTCTCTCTCTCTCTCTCTCTCTCTCTCTCTCTCTCTCTGCACGGGTGGGGTCGCGTGGAAGCTTCATCAGAACGTGGAAACCAAAACACAAGCACAGACAGAAGAACAAACATTAATAATTCCGGCTCTTCCTTCCCTCTATTAACTCTCTCCCAGCAGCAGCAGCATAATTAACCACCGCCATTTAATATCGCGGTTCATTCACTCGGCAATACACTCAGGCAATGGAGATTTTATTATTCATTATAACAAAATCTTCCGCGCTGACCGGGCCTCTCTTTTTCTCTCTATTGCTTTACTACATGAAGGCCGAGTCAGCGTTCATCAAAGAGCCAAGAGTCGCCTTCACTAATCCTTGACTCCCACTGATATTAACGGGATTAATACCTTTGTCGGGTGGAGTTCAATAAGGATAGTGACCCTCTCCTCCAGTCCCCGGCCTCTTCTGCGACCCAGCTCGGCCCCGGCGCCCTCTGTCCCTCCGCCACAGAGGCCACAGTTCCTCCCGCCTCACTCGCCCTGTCCAACGTAGCCTTAAACTTATCAGAGCCTGGCCGTCGGCTCCCCTTTTCTGAATTCAGTTCTTTGACATATGAGACGGATAGGATCTTAATTGGCATTTCTAGTGGGCAGCTGCGGGCTCTTATGGGAATTGCAGCTGCTGGCGTATTACTGTTATTTGTTGCTAAGGAAGAGTCTGGACGCCTCCCCCTCCTACCTCCCTCTTCTCTCTTCTTCCTGCTGCTCCTCCTCCTCCTCTTCCTACTCGTCCTCATACTCTTCCAGCCTCGTCCCGAGAGGAAACTAGAACAGGCCCGTGGGAGGCGACTCGGAGAAGAGGCAGGTCTTATGAGAAATTGTATGAGGCTCTTCGGCTGATGCGGGGCCCGTATGGAGGTGGAAAAGGGTACTCGTGTGAGGTGAGCTGCGGGGGCGGCTCAAGATAAAGGGAGGCTGGTCAAGCGGCCGACGCGCCATGACGCCCCGGTGGAGGGCCACTCAAGGCCCCGACGAGCCTTTCATGTCGCCGGTCATTCGAACATTTTAATGAAACCCTTCAGCTGCTTTCTGCGCTCTATATATATATATATATATATATATATATATATATATATATATATATATATATATATATATATATATATATATATATATATATGAAATGATAATGATGATGATGAAGATGATGGCTGAGGCGAGAGGTGAGAGGATAACCCTGGCCACGCCGCAGCCCAAACCGGTGCGAGGAGAACGAGAAAAAAAATACGTATAATAAATAAATTATTAAAACAAAAAGAGACAACGTGGTGTTCCCAAGCTGCACGCCCGCCGCCCGCCGCCCTCGCTCGGGACTCGTATGACCAATCAGCGAGATGGATCAGTAATAGAGTCGGTGTAAAAACCTGCCCTCCTTATGGCGGGATCTTGGAAGGCTGCTGCTGATACCTTCAATTAACCCAGAGTGGAAAATGTCTCGGTATAAATATCTCCATATTTCCGTGGGAGTAAGTCTGAGGAGCGGGACGGGGGCTGGGAGGCAGGCAGGGAGGGAGGGAGGGAAGAGGAAGAGGGATGATGAAGCAAGGAGGAGGAGGGGACAAGACCACTTGTTCCAGCCAGGTCTCGGCATCCTCCAGCCAGCGAGAGCCACGAGGGTCATCCGAGGAGCCATGATGACGGGAAAAAAGCGAAGCATGTCTCTTTTTCACTTCAAATAAACACTGAATCCTTTTAGGGAATTACTTCACTACAGACTTTTCTCGCATCGACGTTAATGAAAGACTTCATTATGAGTCATTATGACATTTCCCGACAATATTTATAAAGGCCACGCGCAATATTCTGCTTTTCTTCGAAAAGCTCCTTTGTAAAATACATCTGGCAGTAATTATGGAAAGGCTGAACACAATAATTTGGAGGAATTTCAAAGTATTGTCATTTTAGTGAACTTTAATAATCTAATACCTGTGGAAAATGCAAAAAAATATAAAATATCAAATAGATCTAAATTTCTTTATTTTCTTGCTGCAAAACAGCGAACGTATATTTCATTTCACATAAAAATGTAAAAAGTTAATGGATTCGCTACAATTTACAGAACAAAATGTCTATTATCTGAAGTTACCACTACAGGTAACACCCTTTCACATATTCCTCATTTATGACACACGGCCGCCAAAAAAAAAAAAAAAAAGAATACAAAAATAAAATAACTTTCACTTTTGACCAGTACTTACACATTTTTCCCTTGTGCCCGATCATTTTATTTCAGTTTTATTGCAGACAGCGTCCCCGTCCTTCAAGATGAGATTGTGAACAGCGCAGGAGCGAACCAAGAAAACAAAGACACGAACAAACAAAACAACAACGCCGGTAAGAATTTGACGGTGAAAAATACAGAGTGACAACTTGTTCACCCATCGGTTACATTAAAGTAGTAGTAGTAGTAGT
>NC_087154.1:36314526-36319526 GCF_035594125.1 Scylla paramamosain
CCGATATGTTCAGACACATTTTTTCCCGGCTAACAACCACAAGTCGGCGGGCTGGAAAAAAAGGGGAGCTGATGTGATATTTAATAAGGCTTGGACCTATCAGAGGCAAACCCTAATAGTGGTAGCTTTTTGGCATGTTAATATTTGAGTGGTGGTGGTGGTAGCGGCGGCCTGTTGTGTGTGTGTGTGTGTGTGTGTGTGTGTGTGTGTGTGTGTGTGTGTGTGTGTGTGTGTGTGTGTGTAAGTGATTTTGTGGGTTTATTTATACTTGTGGAACGTGCTGGTTACTGTTTAATAGTTTTGTGCGTGTGATATTTTTTTTATATTTTTTTATTTACATTTTAGTACTAACACGCAAATGATGATGATGATGATGATGACGATGATGCTGATGATGACTGTGATATATGCTACAACAAACATTACCTGTGTATGCGGCCTTATACTGTTCATTGTCCGTGTGTGTGTGTGTGTGTGTGTGTGTGTGTGTGTGTGTGTGTGTGTGTGTGTGTGTGTGTGTGTGTGTGCGTAGGGTTATGTGAGTGAGCACTTGTGTAAGCACGATGGTGTATGTCCAGTTACATGTTTGTATTTCATTTGTTGTTGTGATACTCAATTAGTGTTTGGATCTCCGTCAGTGTGTGTGTTCGTGTTCGCCTGTGTGCATGTGGATGTTTACGGAATGCTTGCCCGTGTGTGTGTGTGTGTCTGTGTGTGTGTGTGTGTGTGTGTGTGTGTGTGTGTGTGTGTGTGTGTGTGTGTGTGTGTGTGTGTGTGTGTGTGTGTGCGCGCGCTGCTATTCACATGGGGAAAGCGTATGCGTGTGCTTATATACTTTCATACACACACACACACACACACACACACACACAAACGTACATAACCACCTGTACCTACCTACCTACCAACCTACGTACGTACATCATGCAAGTCCCTAAACAGACACAAGCTACGTATGTACATTGCATTGTTAGTACTATTTGTTTTATCTTTTTTCATTTTAGTACATCTTTATGAGTATTTTTGTTATTTTTTTCTTTTCCTCTTTCGCTCGCTATTTTTTCTCTTCTTTTCTGTCGGCGCGGCAAAGAAGTGCTTGAGGCGGACATATTTCCTCAGCATTCTTAAGGCGGGCGGTGTTGAGGAGGCGTGTTCTGTCTGGTCATTAGAATATTTGATGCCTGCCTCCGATGTCGTGCCATTTTCTCCTCTACTTATCTGGGAGCATTTACACCGCTCTTCATGCGCATACACTTAGAAAGCAAGCCAGCACACACACACACACACACACACACACACACAAGCAACCACATTCATTTTCTTCCCTTCATTCTCATTCTTTCTCACAAAACATTTTCTCTCTTTACAATCAAGAATACACCTCTCTCTCTCTCTCTCTCTCTCTCTCTCTCTCTCTCTCTCTCTCTCTCTCTCTCTCTCTCTCTCTCTCTCTCTCTCTCTCTCTACCACTAAATAATCTCAGTCTTTCCACAATCAGTCATACATCTTTCTCTCTTTCCTTCCTCCTTCCCCTCCATCTTTCTCCCCTACTGTCCCTCTTTGCTCTCCCTCCACCCTCTCCTTTCCCAGCCATTTCACTCCTTCCCCCTACTTCTTCTAATCACTCTCTCTCTCTCTCTCTCTCTCTCTCTCTCTCTCTCTCTCTCTCTCTCTCTCTCTCTCTCTCTCTTCCATTATCATGTTCTCGGTTCGTTCTCCCTCACATCATCCCCCTCACCCTCTTCTGGTCACTTTCTATACGGTCCCTCCTTCCTCCCTCCGTCCTTTACTGTCCGTCTGTGTGTGTGTGTGTGTGTGTGTGTGTGTGTGTGTGTGTGTGTGTCTCCCGGCTCTCCCCTCCGGGCCTCCCCTCTTCCCTACTGAACACTTATTTCCCTACGAGTGTTGACCCCTCGACGTAATAGTCTGACCAGTAGCATCGCCTCCCCTCTCCCCCTCTCTTTTCCCACTCGCTTTCGTCCCCTTTCCCTTCTCCCGACGAAATTAGCCTCTTCCTTTCCCCTCCTCCTCCTCGTGGCAGTCCTGGTAGACCCTCTCTCTCTCTCTTGGTCGCTCCCTCTCCACCTCTCTCTCTCTCTCTCTGTCTCTCTTTCCCCTCGCCACCCTTTCGCACCCTACAGGCGGTCGCCACAAGTCTTCGTTCACCCTCATGGAGGAAACAATTCACACGGCTCATACCTTTACGAATTTATAAGGATCCCGGTGGCGGCTGAGGAAGGAAGCCACTCGGGATGGCTGCAATAAGTGGCTTGGCAGTGGTCGTCCCCCTAACATTTATTCAATCTGCAAAAGACGGGAACATCGCGCCCCTCGGACCAACTGGTGTCCTCCTCCTCGTCCTCCTGCTGCTCCTTCTCCTCCTTCTCATTCTGGCCCTCCTCCTCCTCCTTCTCCTCCTCCTCCTCCTCCTCCTCCTCCTCCTTCTCCTCCTTTGGTCAATAGAGACATGCTGAGGCTCGTCCCAGAAGGGCATCGTCGTCTCATAATGGCTAATAATCTCCTCAGACTTGGAAAAAGGAAGGAGGGGAAAAAAATCAAGAATGCGGAGAATGAAACTCCTCACTCAAATCTCTCTCTCTCTCTCTCTCTCTCTCTCTCTCTCTCTCTCTCTCTCTCTCTCTCTCTCTCTCTCTCTCTCAGAACTGGCGGTCATCCCCGGGCTGAGAGATACTTGAGGCCTTGGACATCTCAATATTACGCATTATGAGGTCGATAATATTTCTCTCAGATATTTTCTTGAAACGGTGGTGGTGGTGGTGGTGGTGGTGGTGGTGGTGGTCAGCGTTCACCCCGGAAAATTTGCCTCCACTTCAAGAGATATTGACGACCTCCGCCTCCTGTTGGGGGACATATTGGAGGCAGGAGTTGTGATGATTTGTGGGAGGAGGAGGAGGAGGAGGAGGAGGAGGAGGAGGAGGAGGAGGAGAAAAGTGATGTGAGCGTAAGGAAGTGATGACGTAAGATGTGAGCAGGGAGAGGTAAGGAAGGAAGGGGAGAGGGACAGGGAGGGAAAGGGAATGAGGAGTGATAGGAGTGAAGGCGAGGTAAAGAATGTGGTGAGGCGTGAGGGTGTGAGGGTGTGGACTGGTGACTCACTGTAGGGTGGTGACTGGAAAGGCGGGGGGGGCGAGCTGGCGTGTAAATGAGGCAGAGTGGAGAGGTGAGCGAGGTGAGATGAAGTGTGTGGCCAAAAGAAAGCAGGAACGATAGTTTAAATGTACTATAGAGGAACGAAAAAAAGATCATGATTTTAAAGATCACGATTTTAAAGAATGTATATTTTCATCCTTCGAGTTTTCTATACGATACTGAGTGATTAACAAAAAGCTGAGGAGATGAATTGTGTGGCTGGAAGAAGGCAGAAATAAGAAGCAGTAGCAAAACACTAAATTTACAATAGAAACACGAACACTATCACGATTCCAAAGAAGGTAAATTTATTCCTACCCTTGGCATCCTGTAGACAAGGCCAGGTTAGGTTTCCTTACGTTAGGTTAGGTTAGGTTAGGTTAACAGACTGACCTAATGCGCAACAGCAGGATCACATGTCACCACAAACACTGTACAACAAACAACACAAGGAATCAAACACTAACAAAACTCCATCACTGCGCTAATCGATGCCCTTCCCGGATCCTCGACATGTCTACTTCCAAGGGGCGCAAAAAAAAAAAAAAAAGAGCCTCACCCAAACCACTTCCTGTATAAAAGATCACTACTTTTTCCTTGTACTTTTGCGGCTTCCGTTATTTATTTACTTTGTGTAGTATATTTCTTTCTCTCCTCCACGGATGAGAGTTGAGGTGAAAGTTGGCTGCGTGGAGGGAGAGAAGGAGAAGGAAAGGGAGGAGAGAGGAATAAAGAGCACTGATGGAAAGACGATGAAGCTGACTTAAGAAAACAGGAGGAAAGAGTGAAAACGTGAAGGAGTAGGAGTAGGAGGAGGAGGAGGAGGAGGAGGAGGAGGAGGAGGAGGAGGAGGAGGAGGAGAAAAGAAGAGCACTGTTGTTGTCCCGATGCAGTTTAGGTCGTGCATTCTAAGCGTGACTGACCATCTGGATCACACACACACACACACACACACACACACACACACACATGTTTATGATCTGTTGTGTGTGTGTGTGTGTGTGTGTGTGTGTGTGTGTGTGTGTGTTTCCGATAATGAGACCGATCATTCAATTTGCCACTAATTATTCACAAAAGTAATCACCCGCGAAGAGTGTACGGGGAAGAGTACTGAACACGGAACACACACACACACACACACACACACACACACACACACACACACACACACAACAACAACAACAACAACAACAACAACAACAACAACAACAACGAAAAAAAGAGCGATAAACGAACCGAAACGACGAACGAACAGACATACATAAAAAAAAGAGTGAACAAATGAAATGAAAACAAAACATGAATGCGAACGAACATCAGATGAAATAAAAAAAAACTCACAATAAAGTTATAAACGTATTAATTAATTAACTAGATGACCCAGTCACTAATGGAATACGAACGTAAAAATGCATTGATATTCAGAAAGCCAAAATAACGAAACACGTATGGAAAAATATAAATATTAGAAATTCAGTCAAAACAAACAAAAAAAGAAAGATTTTCGGATATAAACAAGTTCGGAGCGCAGTACATATATCATCTATAGATATTGATGAATAAATAAAAAAAAATCGTAATAATAATGAAGACTACGGAAATAGAGCGAATGCAGAGAAGAGAGAAAAGAGAGAGAGAGAGAGAGAGAGAGAGAGAGAGAGAGAGAGAGAGAGAGAGAGAGAGAGAGAGAGAGAAACACACTCGACACGGATTTCCAGAGTGAAAGTAACAATAAAACGTGATAAATATGCACTCTATCAATCTGTCTGTCTATCTGTTTGTCTCTCTCTCTGTGTCCGTCTCTCTTTGGGTAAAAAGTACAAATACACTAATAAGCAATAGCTGTATCT
>NC_087154.1:36322026-36332026 GCF_035594125.1 Scylla paramamosain
GCAGAGAGAGAGAGAGAGAGAGAGAGAGAGAGAGAGAGAGAGAGAGAGAGAGAGAGAATACAAACAATAACCCCTCTCTCTCTCTCTCTCTCTCTCTCTCTCTCTCTCTCTCTCTCTCTCTCTCTCTCTCTCTCTCTCTCTCTCTCTCTCTCTCTGCAACACACACACAGAGAAAAAAAAGGATAAAATGCAACGTAAAAAAAAGAATAGATAAAAGCTGTTGAAATAAAAAGAGCAACCCTTAATTAAACTAATCTAAACGGGAGTGTTCAACCAATGAGGGTCGAAAGCTCATGTCCGAATACCTATTGGCTCCACCCACCTCTCATTAGGCCAATCACGGGAGAGCGGCCGATTTTAAATAACACAGGGGGAGAGAGACAGAGGGCACAGACATAAAAATAATGAAAATAACTAGTCAAGCAGTGTCACACGGTAGGGAGAGGGAGAGAGAGAGGGGAAAGAGAGAGTGCATTACTGTGGGAGATTTACGTGCATGCGATATGTTAATGACGCATAAACTAAACGCATGGAAAAATAAAGCTTCATATTTAACGCATCCTGATACTCATAACCTGGAGTGACATGCACCAAAATGCACTACGGTCATGCACAAGCTTAATGCAGGTCCATGCGCGGGGCCGCTGCAGCGCTGAACGGAATAATGCTCTTAACAAACTAACTGCAAAATATCACACTAAAGTAACGCGCCCGTACTGTCAAAATACAGTCATGTCGCTCTCGTCAAATTAACTTCACGCTGACTTTACATAGACACGCGTGCACACACACACACACACACACACACACACACACACACACACATACACGCGCGTGCACACTCACACACGGTAAGGTCAGTCACACTACATTCAGTCTTGTATGTACGTATACTGAAGCTAACAATGTATCAGTGGTCTTACATGTGAAAAAAAAAAAATCAGTAAATGTAAAACAACATACACTGATCTTACACATAAAAGTTATGCAAAAAAAAGTTGGGTAACAAAAAGGTCAAATCAGTTTTGTCATGTATCGACCTTCCTTTTACGCATAAACTACAGTCACATCAGTTGAATGAAGTTCACAAACTCCTCCTTTACTAACACAAACTAGCCACATCATTTTTCCCATTATTTATACAGGTAAACATTTCTCTCTTTTTTAAAAACATACTATATTCTACCATATAGAGACTGTCACACTTTCTTTCGCATATAATCTCTCTTCACACACACACACACACACACACACACACACACACACACACACACACACACACACACACACACACACACACCCATGCATACACTCCAATCACAAGCACACAAAAACCTGCCCTTCACTAAAGCATCCAAACTAACCATAAAAAAAATCATAACACTTTCTTTTCTTACTCCCCCTTCATTGACATCCACTTTTACACACTTCCACATTATCCTTCCTTTACTAACGCGGTATAACCACCCATACACAAACCACAGATGCCCGCCACGCTTCTCTACCAAACTCTCGCTTCACTACCGTGCACAAATCTTTCGCCAACAAATACACGGCGCGTCATTAGTACTTTGCTAGCTAACCTTCGCTGACAGCCACATCACGCAGTCTCCCGCCACCGCCAGGCACACACGTATATACAAATTTCACTCATCTTTAGTCCCGCCTGACGTGCAGAAGCCACACTGTCATGCACAAACCATTATTTCATTCCCAAACTATTTTTCATGCATAATCTATCCTTTCATGCATAACCATGACAGAATAAAATTCAAAATCGTGTTTAATTTTCCACTCTCTTGGTGTTATTCTTTTTCATTTATTGATTTATGCTTGTCTCGTTTTTTTCTTTTTTGCTCTCTCTCTCTCTCTCTCTCTCTCTCTCTCTCTCTCTCTCTCTCTCTCTCTCTCTCTCTCTCTCTCTCTCTCTCTCTCTCTCTCTCTCTCGAATAAAAACTATACTGCTCCCCATTTTCTCCTTTTAAGAACACATCGTTCCGCCACTTTCACATTTACACAATCTCTCTTCGCTTTTATAAGGCATAGCTCTCTCTCTCTCTCTCTCTCTCTCTCTCTCTCTCTCTCTCTCTCTCTCTCTCTCTCTCTCTCTCTCTCTCTCTCTCTCTCCCTCTCGCACTCTCTGACCCCCACCTTTCCTTCCTCTAGCATCTCCCTCCCTCTCACCCTCCCTCCCTCTCGCGGTGGTCCCCTCCATAGCCCTTACCCAATAAGTTCCCCGTCCTTACCTCCCTCCCTCTTTCCCTCTCTCCCTCCGTGCTTTCCTCTCTCACCCTTCTGATCCGTCCTCGTCCGACTCCAGCGGCGGCACGAACTGACCAACGAAGCCGAAGCCTGTGTCACGCGGGAGAGGTCGGGACGTCGGGTGTTGGGCCAGTGTGATACTCGGTCAATTTCCCCCTGTGATCGTAGCCGAATTTAAATATATATTATAGTCCGCCTCCACTCACTGCTATCTTGCGAGGGAGTGGCTATTCCTCAACACGCGGCCTTTATCTGCGTCAGGAGATGGTGGTGGTGGTGGTGGTGGTGGTGGTGAGGCTACTTCTACTACTTTTCTTATTATCCTTCTTCAGTCACGTGGGGAGAAAAAGAAAAGAGGGAAGGAAGGAGATGCTTCTCTTGTGTGTGTGTGTGTGTTTGTGTGTGTGTGTTTGGGGAGTGGGGAGAAAGGGTGATTGGGTGCTGTGTGTGTGTGTGTGTGTGTGTGTGTTTGGGGAGGGGTGAGAAAGGGTGATTGGGTACTGTGTGTGTGTGTGTGTGTGTGTGTGTGTGTGTGTGTGTGTGTGTGTGTGTGTGTGTGTTTGGGGAGAGGTGAGAAAGAGTGATTGGGTACTGTGTGTGTGTGTGTGTGTGTGTGTGTGTGTGTGTGTGTGTGATCCTTTCGAATATCTCTATCACCTCTTTTCCTCTCACTCTTTATTTTTAACACTCTCTCTCTCTCTCTCTCTCTCTCTCTCTCTCTCTCTCTCTCTCTCTCTCTCTCTCTCTCTCTCTCTCCCTTTCATTCCCGGCCAAACGGAGTGAGTACTTTTACAGGGGTCGTTTCCGAAGGGCGGAGCAGCGGCGGCGACAACAGGAAGACGGTCGTCAGGGTAAGTGTTCTGTCCCTCATAGGCGACCATTAATGCCCCGACCACGACTCATCTTGAGTAATCGTCGCCCTCGTCAATTACAAGCAAACGCGCGGACACACACACACACACACACACACACACACACACACACACACACACACACACACACACACACACACACACACACACACACACACACACACACACACACACACACACACACATGCACAAGAGGTAATTTCTGTGTATAGTGTTGTAAAGGGAAATATTATTTTCCATTGTTTCCCTTCGGAATCTATGCAATACTACAACAACAACAACAACTACTACTACTACTACTACTACTACTACTACTACTACTACTACTACTACTACTACTGCTACTACTACTACTTTTTTTTTATGTAGGAAGGACACTGGCCAAGGGCAACAAAAATCTACTACTACTACTACTACTACTACTACGGCTAATGTCGGTGTTGCTGCTGCTGCTGCTCCTCTTGTTGCTGCTAATACTACAAACGCTGCAACTCTTACTTCTATCAGTACTGTTTCTGCTGTTGAACTACATGAATAACAATATTACTGACCTTAAAGTTAGTGATTTCTAAAAGGATTTTGGGGAGACAGAAAGATACACATTTCTCCTTTTAACGCCTCGGAAATAATAAAATGGTTCTGTCCGAAAAGATCACAGCACAGCTTGGCAGGGAAAGCAGCAGCAGCAGCAGCAGCCGGTGTGCCGCGACGCACCGCTGTCTCACTGTTCTGGGCTGAATTGCTCCATAAACACACACAAACATATGTACATAAACAAAGACTGGCGGAATACATTATATTTTACATGAATATTTTATATTATAAAATTGCTCTGGCCCTTTAAGTCGACTTAGTAGGCATATCGGACGACAGCTTTTGACGTACTTCAAACAAAAGGTACAAAGTAATTAAAGCATGTTTCAAGAGTACTTCCTTTCCACCGACAAACATTGTTTCGCTGCTAGAATTGTTTTTTGGATAAATTTCGTCTTTGACTTGTAATTTACAAAACAACCAAAGCAACAATATTTCCATTAACTAATAACACTTACAACCTTTACAGTCTTGTAGTCAGCGTAAAAATGTCACCTGGTGTAACAGAAAGAACTGAAGATCCATTCTATTTCTCTCCTTGGCCTCGCAAAACACACACACACACACACACACACACACACACACACACACACACACACACACACACACACACACACACACACACACACACACACACTGCACATACACATACATAAATCTTGCTAAGCTAATCGTCGAGAAGCTGCGCGTTGTCTGGGCAGATCTTTGGCGTGCCCATCACAGCCACCTGCCTCCTCCTCCTCCTCTTCCTGCTCCTCCTCCTCCTCTTCCTTCTCTCCATTTCCTCTTCCTTGTTGATGTCCTACTTGTTGTCGTCACCTTTGTCCTCCTCCTCCTCCTCCTCCTCCTCCTCCTCTTCCTCCTCCAGCTGTGCGAATTTTCCTTCTCTTTCTTTCTTTCTTGCTTGCTTAACCTTTTGTCGCTCTCGTTATTCACTACTCTTTCTCTCTCTCTCTCTCTCTCTCTCTCTCTCTCTCTCTCTCTCTCTCTCTCTCTCTCTCTCTCTCTCTCTCTCTCTCTCTCTCTCTCTCTCTCATATTTCAGTTTGTCCTGTTGCATTTTTACTCTTCCATATTTCCCCTTTTTCCTCCATGTCCTTTTTTTCTTTTTTTTTTCCTTCATCTTAAGCGACTTGATTACTTCTTTCCTTCTTTCATTTTCCTTCATTCACTTTCAACTATTTTAGGTTTTCAGTTTCCGTTCCGTTTTCTTCTTTCTTTCTCCTCCTTCTCCTCCTCTTCCTCCTCTTCTTCTTCATCGTACTTCTCCTCCTCCTCCTCCTCCTGCTCCTCCTCCTCCGACACACCTTGTCTTTCAACGCCTCTTTCTTTTCCTTTTCTTTATTATTTAGCATGTGTTTCTTTCTCCTCCTCCTCTTGTTCTTCCTCTTTCTCCTCCTCCTCCTCCTCCTCCTCTTTTAGTTTCCTTGGTTTTTCTTCTTTATCACCTGTTCGTCGTCTTTGCCTCTTTCCTCCTTCTCCTTCTCCTCCTCCTCCTCCTCCTCCTCCTCCTTTCTTCTCTGCCTTGGTCTCTGGTTCTGTCTTATCAAAGTTCTTCTCACCATCACAAGATCTATGTTTTTTGGAGGTTGTCTCCTTTCCAGCTCCCTCTTCCTGGCCTCTCCCTCTCTCTTTTTCATTACTTCATCCGTCAACTTTATCATCCACCATACCTCCTATTACGTCCTCCCTCTCTCTCCCTCTCTCCCTCCCTCCCTCTACTCTCTCTCTCTTTCTCTCTCTCTCTCTCTCCCTCAATACACAGCTCCATCCATCTCCCTCCCCTTCTCCATCAATATATTTACTCCTCCACTCCTTCCGTCGTATTCAAATCTTTGTTGTGCCCCTTTTTTCATATATATTTTAGCCCCCTCCTCTGTGTGTGTGTGTGTGTGTGTGTGTGTGTGTGTGTGTGTGTGTGTGTGTGTGTGTGTGTGTGTGTGTGTGTGTGTGTGTTCTTTATATACTTCATGTACGTGCAATCCGACCCGTTTTCTTTGTATTTCTGTTCGTATTCCTTTTCTCTTTCTTTTGCTGTAGTCGTGGTGGTGGTGGTGGTGGTGGTGGTGGTATTTGTAGTAGTAGTGTGATGATGTTGGTAATGATATAATGGTCATGAAGATGATGATGGTGATAATGATAATAATAATATGACAATAATAATAACAATAATAATAATAATAATAATATTAATAATAATACAACAACAACAACAACAACAACAACAACAACAACAACAACAACAACAACAACAACAACAACAAAAACTCACTGCTGGATTGTGTGTGTGTATGTGTGTGTGTGTGTGTGTGTGTGTGTGTGTGTGTGTGTGTGTGTGTGTGTGTGTGTGTGTGTGTGTGTGTGTGTGTGTGTGTGTGTGTGTGTGTGTGTGTGTGTGTGTGTGCACGCGCGCGGGCTTCATGTCACTATTCTTATATATTTTTAGTTTTGTTTGTTGTCAATCCGCCATTCTTCTTTTCCTTCCTGAATTTTTTCGTTTTCTTCACACCTTTTTTCCCCTTTTCTTTGTATATATTTTTTCGTTTCCTCCTCCCTATTCCATCTCTCCAACACACCTTGCTAATCTAGGTTCTTTACCATTTCCTCCTCCAATTTTCCCTTTTCTTCCTCCTTTTTCACGTCCTATCTTCCTCTCCCATCTCTCCTTCACTTTGTACCCATCTCCTCCTCCAGCTTTTACTTAACTCTCATCCTCTCTCTCTCCTTCCCCTTTCTCCTTCTCCTTCTCCTCCTCCTCCTCATCCTCCTCCTCCTCCTCCTCCTCCTTCACCACATCCACCTTTTCCCCAAGCACCGTGCTCACCACCACTTCCTCTCATCACTCCCTCTTTCCCTCCCTCCCTCCCTCCCTTCCTTTTCTCTCCATCCCTCCCTCGTACCCTCCCTCTCTCCCGCCTGCCGTGGCCTGTACGCTTCCTACTCTCCAATACTTTCATGTTCCAATCGCGGAATTGAAACTGGAATTGGAACATTTCTCCAAGATCAGTGGGCGATAGTGACCACATATCTCGGCCGACCAAGACGCTACGAAGAATGCAAAATATGGTGCTGGCAGAGGTGGTGGCGGTGGTGGTGGTGGTGGTGGTGGTGGTGGTGGTGGTGGTAGTGGTGGTGTGGTGGTGGTGGTGGTCATAGTAGTGGTGGTGCTGGTGGTGGTGGACAATTGGACTATACTTGAAGCTGGTTTCGTTTTTAGAGAGAGAGAGAGAGAGAGAGAGAGAGAGAGAGAGAGAGAGAGAGAGAGAGAGAGAGAGAGAGAGAGAGAGAGAGAGATTGCTGGTATGAGGAAAAGAATATATCTACATTATATTTCAAATGAAGACAAGCATGACGAAGAAGAAACGAAAACAATAAAAAGCAAAAAAATAAAAAAATAAAACAAGGAATCATATAGGAGAATTAGAAAACCATTTACGGAGAGCCAAAGACAAAACGAAAAACCAAGATTATATTTTGAATCAAGAAGCAAAATAGAAAACGAGGAAGCTGTTGAATAATCTGAAATAAAATCAATGAACACCAAGACATTCTAATCTAGGAAAAAATGAAAACCGAAAAAGAGAGAGAGAAAAAAAAAAGAAAAAGAAAAGAACTTGGAGCAAAAAAAATAACGAGGGTGAAAATGAAAACTAAGATTGAAAAAATGCTACTAAAATTTTTGAGGGAAAAACTCAGAAAGAAAAAGAAGAAACAAGTGGAAGAAAAACGGAAGTCAAAGAAGAATGCGGAGGATGAGAAAAAATAACAAAGAAAAGTTAGGAATAATTATGCTCAGAAGAGAGAGAGAGAGAGAGAGAGAGAGAGAGAGAGAGAGAGAGAGAGAGAGAGAGAGAGAGAGAGAGAGAGAGAAATAAGTTTCCCTCTTAAGTGTACTTTTTATTCTTTGAGGAGGGAAATAATTTTTATCACCGGGAGACGAAGTTCTGGACTCGCCTTCTTTTCCTACATTTTTTTTATCTCTTCAGAAATAAACAGTCCGAGAATTTATCAGGGAGGAGTAGGAGAAGGAGTGGGGAGGAGGAGGAAGAGGCGGAGGAGGAGGAGGATGGGGGGGCACGGAGGCGACATGGAGGACAAAGATGATGAGGAATAAGAGGAGGAGGAGGAGGAGGAGGAGGAGGAGGAGGAGGAAGAAGAAGAATAGAAGGAGGAGGAAGACATACGAGGACGAAGACAACGAGGAAAGTGATGTGAAAGAAGGATAGAAAGATGAGGAATAGTAGAAAAGAACACTAAATACGATGAAAAAGAAATAAGACGAAGAATAATTTGATGCGAAAGTGATATTGAAGAAAAGATGAGCGGAGGAAACTCATCAAGGTAAGCAGGTGAGTATGCATGTGAGAAAAATAACCTTAGAAGTTCAAGAAAATTAATGGTCGTTCTTTCTTAATTGCAATGATGTAAATGTATAAGTAAATTCCTCTCTAATATTAATTTAATTCACCTCTTCCTTTTTTTTTTTTTTTCTTTCTTGTTGGACTTCCTGAAATAACACAACATAATTCACCTTACTTTGTGGCGCTCCTTGGCAGGTGGATTACCGTGTGTGTGTGTGTGTGTGTGTGTGTGTGTGTGTGTGTGTGTGTGTGTGTGTGAGTGGGTGTGTGATTCATGGCTAATATATGTGGACAGCTTTGTGAATCCGCCCACGTCCTACACACACACACAAACACACATACCAAAGAATATGTAGGAAATCAAAGCAAACAAATATAAATAAAACACGAAAAATACATTAAAGAACATACTGTATTAATCTCCATATTTTCCCAAACACACACACACACACACACACACACACACACACACACACACACTATACATCAAGGGTGGCCGCACACAAGCAACAGTGAGGAAGGGCGGGCGGGAGGGAGAGGGAGCGAGTTGAGTCAGTAACCTTCTGCAGCTGACAATCTGCGTCGCTAAACTTATAATCCAGGTTTAATTTGTAATAATGCCTGTAATTAGCATAATGAGCCACCACCTAATAACGCACAAAGGCTCATGGCGTACTGAAACGTATCCAATTATATCATTACCTCTGATTTAGGGACTTATTAGTGCCAGATTATCAGGCAGTGAAGGTAATTGTTCAGTGATTAAACTTTAAGTGTTTTAAATATGGACCGTGATTCTCGACATGGTTCAAAGCTCTCTCTCTCTCTCTCTTTCTCTTTCTTACCCCCTACAAGAGTTGAATGCCTTCCCCTCCATTCTTCCTTCCTACCCCCCTTTCCCTCGCCACCCTCCTTCCCTATACTTCCGTCACTTTTTACCTCCATACCTTGGGCCCCTACATCTCTCTCTCTCTCTCTCTCTCTCTCTCTCTCTCTCTCTCTCTCTCTCTCTCTCTCTCTCTCTCTCTCTCTCTCTCTCTCTCCCTTCTCTTCTCGTCCCTACCTGTCTCTTTTTACATTCACCCTTACGTGCCTCCCTCTGCGCCCCTCTGTTCCCCTTCTTTCCCTCCCTGTGTTCCCTTTACCTTCACTCTCCCATCTCTTCGCCCCTCCTCCAGCCCTCTGTTCTCTCCCACACTCCCATCCTCCCTCCGCCACCCTTCCCCCGTGTCTAGTCAAGGAAAAGAGGGCAGGTTCTGATAAGGGTTTTATTATAGGTAATTATATTCACGGCCACATTAAGACTCCTGACACACACACACACACACACACACGTGGGTTAAAAATACCATGTACCCTCATCCCCTTAAGAATAATTTAGTCCTCGCCAGTAAGATTAAATCAATTCTTCGCTTGGTATGCAGGTGGTGTCAGGTAATTGATCCTCCACACAGCCACTAATTACGTGCTATTCAAATGTCAATCCACCGCATAAATCATAGTGGAAGGAAAAAAAAAATATAGAGCTTTGAATACAAACCTCAAGATGGATTCAGAAGTTATCTAAATGTAAGTTGATAGAAGAAATTAATGTAATTTAGATGAAAAAAAAAGCAAGAATATTTCAAGGAGACACAGATACAAGATAAGATAAAAAAAAAAAGATTGTTAATAGTTAAAGGATAATCAAGGACGGGATGGAAAGGAAAAACCAAGAAACAGAAAATTTAAAAAATCCAAACAAAACACAAAGGAATCATGAAGAGACAGAGAAAAATAAAAAAAAAAAACTAAAAACTAAAACCGAGATAGAGAGAAAATTCATTAAAAAACGACAAAGAAATGCTTAAAGAAAAGACAAAGCACAAGAATTATAAATAAACAGCAAGGAAAGCACAAAGTAACCAGAAAT
>NC_087154.1:36349526-36352026 GCF_035594125.1 Scylla paramamosain
GCTGTACCAATGCATCCCGGTATTTACATGTGAATCTAGTGCTGCTGATGCAAACTTAACTTACTTTTCAGTGATGTTACAAAGCAGAACGCATTAATTCATTGACTTACAGCGCATTTTCCTATTACTTGCATATACACGGCGCAATTTTTTTCTTTTCTTTCTTTTCCATATGTTGTTTTATTCTGCGTGATGCGATGTTGCGCTGCTTCGCTTTATAATGTAGGTGACGAAGACGAAGAGGGCAGAGGGGAAAGGCGAAGGGAGAGAGAGAGAGAGAGAGAGAGAGAGAGAGAGAGAGAGAGAGAGAGAGAGAGAGAGAGAGAGAGAGAGAGAGAGAGAGAGAGAGAGAGAGAGAGAGAGAGAGAGAGAGAGAGAGAGAGAAGGAGGAACAAGAGAAAGGAAAGTTTGAAGGTTAGGAAAAGGCCACGGCGGAATGAAGGCGAAGAGGAACAGAGAAGATTCAGTAATGGAAAGGAGAAGGAAGGAGGAGCAGGAATGAGAGAATGAGAGGGAGAAGGGACGAAAAGAGAGGAGGAAATGGAGGCGATGAAGGAAAAGAGCGAGAGGAAAAGAGGACAGTAAGGAGAAGGAAAGAGAGATAGAGCCAAGGAAGTGAGGGGAAAGGAGGGAGAAATGATGGAGGAGCTTCAGAGAACGTGGAAAAGATGAAGGGGAAGAGGAAAGAGGAGATGGATAGGAGAAAAGGATAGAGCGGTAGGAGAAGGAGCTAAAGAGAGTTAAAGGAAGATGAGGGGAAATGGGAGAAGGAAAGAGGAGGTAAAAAGGGGGATAGGAAGATGTGTTAAGGTAAGGAAAGATCAGGGAAGGTAAGGAAAGGAAAGAGGAGATGAGGGGAGATGAGTAGAGGTATGGGAGTTAAGGGGAATTGAGGGGAGGTAAGGGGATGGTGAGGGGAGGGTAAAGGAAGGGGACCCGCCACAGCATCGCTCATCAACAGCAGGAAGTTATCAATAAACGCTATGAGAACGTCAATGTCATGAATTATATTTTTTCCCCGATAAAATTGGAAGGCGTGGTGGATAATTACTGGATTATTAATCTCAGTCCGGTCCGTCAGTCCATCCGTACGTCTGTCTGCCTACACACACACACACACACACAGACTCTCTCTCTCTCTCTCTCTCTCTCTCTCTCTCTCTCTCTCTCTCTCTCTCTCTCTCTCTCTCTCTCTCTGTACGTCTATCTGCCTACACACACACACACACATACTCTCACTCTCTCTCTCTCTCTCTCTCTCTCTCTCTCTCTCTCTCTCTCTCTCTCTCTCTCTCTCTCTCTCTCTCTCTCTCTTCCGTAACAGTTTTTACTCGTTGTGAGTGAGAGACGGAGTTCTCCAATCTAAGGCAAAAAAGAAAGTATAGTTTCACTGGAACATTCAAATTCTTGTTCACTGCAATTGTCATTTTAAAAGTTTTGTGTTCAGTACATACTAATATTGCATTCTTCCGCTGCTGATTAAATTAATTCCTTTTATGTTGGCCATTATTTAGGCTTATTCAGTAATACGTTGGAATGCAAACTGGGGCGAGTCTTTACAATCTATTACATTGTATTTCCAAAATGCATAACAGCGCTACATTTCCCGCGGAGGGAATGAAGGGAGAGATGGCCGCCGCTGCTGCACACTCTCCCTCCCCGTAAAGGGTCATCATGCCCCAAGATGATGACGTCTGTGTGCGAGGCGTCGTAGTGGCCCCAGACGAAAGAGCAACGCACGGCCTCTACTACAACAACAAGGCACCAACGCCGCTGCTGCCGCTCCCTGCTGGAGGCCGCCCCAGCCCGCTATTACCCTCGTCCCTGACCGACTTACCCCTCCTGCCGGGCTCTCTCTGGGAGGAAAAATATACATATATGCTCCCCTGCCGAGCATGTCCTGGAAATGCGTTACTAGGTCCGACTATTGGAAAGGGGGAGGGGGAGAAGGGGAGGGAAAATGCGCCTGGCCGCCCGCCCCTGTTCACTGGGAAATGTGTTCCTCTTAATTGTTTTTCATGAACAGCGCTTCCCCGGGGGGAGAGAAGAGAGAGAGAGAGAGAGAGAGAGAGAGAGAGAGAGAGAGAGAGAGAGAGAGAGAGAGAGAGAGAGAGAGAGAGAGAGAGAGAGAGAGAGGAATGAACGGGTGTTCGCCTGCATGGTGCACGCTCTGTACGGCTGCTCCGTCGATATGCACTCTCGAACATGTGTTTTGTTCATATCCACTCTGCGGACATGCGTTGGAGTGACATGTGCTCGCTTGAGGTGTGTTACAGCGATCACGGCGCCCGGCAGACATGCGCCGACTACCTCCCCCGGCCCCCTGCCTCCCCCGGGCCACCCAGCCAGGCCATGAGTTCCTATAAGTGCTTGCCCCTGCGGCCACCAGGTTATAGATAAATGCTGCACGGGACTAAACGCTCTTAGGATGGAGGGAAATAATGAATAAATGGTTTTCTCGACTAAAAGCAAGTCACGGATTGAATATCCTCCACTGACA
>NC_087154.1:36354526-36369526 GCF_035594125.1 Scylla paramamosain
ACTTTTTGTCCAATAACAAGCTGTCTTTATGTCCTCGTAAGTTATTTCTTGAGTACCTGACTTTTAGAATGTTACCAGAAATAGTGAGGAGGTTTAATGATATTCTCAATAATGCACTGTCTCAATGTCATCATTAATCAGATATTCATTATTCAACTACAAGTATACTCAGGGGAAAATGTACACTGCCTCTGTGTGTCGTTAATTCAAAGCCGAATGATCAAACTAATATACAAAGAGAAACTGTGAAATGGTGTCAAAACATTCTCAATAACACACTGCCTCGTTGTTTTAACAAATCTAATCTTCATTTTTAACTAATAGTATACTAAGGAAAAAGATGAAGAGGTTTAGTAATGGTCTACCAAATAATACATTGTTATATATATATCTCTGTAAATCAAACCTTAATGTGCCAGAGTAATAAAGGAGATAAAGAAGAAATTTTATATTAATGATTCCAGTACTTCGCTCTCAGTGTATTTATAAATCAGGAACATCAGCAAACCTCCTCGTGTGTATTTGGTGATTAAGATATCGAGCGTCAGCTGCTGCTCAATCGATACAGGGAAAGGCGGCCACACTTCCTGTCTTAACGAATGCAGCAGAAAACACAACCACTCGATAATTGATCTTACTTACATTTAGCTGTTACTGAGAAAGCGATAGTTCGATGATAATTTAAACATTCTTTTCTCTTCACTCGTAAAACTTAAACCTCTGCCTCATTAAATGGCAGAGGTAAAAGTACCGATGCATTAGTACAAAACGGCAGATCTCATGAAGGCAACACGAAAAATCAATGATCATGCACGCATTTTCCCTTTGCATGGAGGGGAACCGCCACTCAGAACCGCCGCCCCATCGCCGTACGCTGCCTCAAGGACGACCGGCTGCTGGCCCTCGAGGCGTCCCAGTTCCCCACTCAAGGTCGCCGAGGAAGGTCGCAAGCCACAACCAAGGACGTGAGGCGTGCCGTGGGTGTGTCGCTCGTCTGTCTTCCCGGTAACAGTCACACTTTCACCAAGCGCAATGTAGCAAACCTCAAGATATTTCTCTCAGAAGTTGGTGTCGCTGCACCGATAACTTTGCTCGCTCACCACCGCTGCCTCGCTTTGCATTGTTCCGCTGGTTTACTTTCTGCATGACGGTCCAAACTCGCCGCTGTGACGTTGACACTTAACCATTCAGCACTGAAATTTTTTATCAGTGGTTTTTAATTTTCTTAACATGTTGCGCTCTCTAAATGTTTTCGCAAATTTCAACATGTTTTTTTCTATTATAATACACTTATCTTTAATTGTGTTCTTATGTTTTACAATATTTTTTGGCAGTTAGTTGCTTGCTAATCAGTTTTCTCAATGTTAGTATTTATGAAAACAAAAATAAAAGCATCAACGTATAGATCTTCCTTTGCCGTAATGTTAAGCAAAAAATATGTTATTTACGATAGTGTTTTCACGGCTTCCGTGTATTTTTCTTACGTTGGTCGAAGACAGCCAAGCGAAGCCACATGTTTTGAAAATAATGAACCACGATGTATTACCGGGACACAAACTAAACTCGACAAAGAGTTACAACATTTTCGACACCACAAGGTGATGAGGACGGAGGAGTGAGTAATGAATTCAATGCTGAATATAATCTTTGCTATGAAAATTATAACACAGTTCGCAACCTTGGTTTTGTAATTAAACTGATTTCCTGATTTCCTCGTAAGAATCAGTTCATGATAAAGTGCCTCAGTACATCAGCAAATTCAAACAACAATAATATTAATCAGAATAATGAAACAAACAAGATACATTTCCGCAGCATACACTCATGATAATTACAACAAATTAAGGGTTAGTGGAACGACAAGAGAAGAATTACAAGAGAAGAGCTGTCTCGCAAATTATAAAGCATGATAATATGTCTTGACCGTATTCTTAAACATTTCCCATTGATATCTCCAATACTTATTAAAGATTCGAGTGAAGTTTCTTATGCTTCTCAAGGGTGTTTTCATGACTGTATAAATACAGGGACTCTTCACAGTCAGTAGAAAAAAAAAAAAACACACTTGAGGACTCGTATAATCGTCTTTCTGGGTTTAAAAAATTACTTCTTTTAAGAGACTCAAATGTTTCACATTACAAGTCCTTATCCAAAGGAATTCTATACAAATCTATGTTCCCTTAACCTTTATGAAAAGAAATAGGACGCGAAGATGAACACATGTAAAGAAATACATAAATATGAACCCAAAGTGAAATTGGTTCACCGGCAATGAACGCACACACACACACACACACACACACACACACACACATTAGTACAGCGCAATAAGAGGCAGCTCACAAATTATTACCAATCAGCAGTAATGAACACAATGCAGAGGGTCGTGGCAGCGTGAGGCGGACTCAAGGGGCGGTAGGGGCTGCCAGGAGCCCCTCACACACCCGTCTCGCCGCGCTCACTCTCATGCACGGCACTAAATGCATGAAAGCTTATTAGATAAATGTTTTAATTGACATTCATGATTATACATTCTTTTTTTTTGCTAACGTCTAAGATTAGCTTTATACTGAGTAAGATTCTTACTGTTGTGAATTGCATACAATGTTTTCGTAAAAAAATGCCTTATTAGTACATTTTAAAGTGAAAAAAATCTGTTTTCGGTTTGTTTTGACATATAGAATCAATTCTGGGCACATTTTGTTGGGATAGATGCCCAACAGACAGTCTTAGGGGAAAAATTATCATCTGGGCACTTTTTCGTGGAAAGGAATAATCTTTTTGAACAGTCTTCGGAAAAAAAAATACATACACACACACATACTTATATATATATATATATATATATATATATATATATATATATATATATATATATATATATATATATATATATATATATATATATACACACACACACACACACACACACACACACACACACACACACACGTACATATACGTATATGTGGATAGTTACACATACGTACAAAATCAATGGTGAAATAAAAATGTATACATATAAATCAATCCAATATTCTGTTCCCCCATTTAAAGCAGGCTTGGCCATGCAGAACCTCCCTAACACCGCATGCCTCTTCATCTCCCCTCGCCGCCATGCACTCTCCCGCACCGCTCCCATGCACTCCCTCCATAACTGCTCCCATCCACTTCCTACCACTTTCCCTATGCACTCCCACCCTCAGTGCTCCCATGCACTCACTCCCTAATCGCCTCCATGTACTCCCCACCACTGTTCCCATGCACTCCCTCCGTCGCCACTCCCATGCACTGTCTCCCTCACCGCTGCTATGCTCTCCCCTCATTTTTCCGATGCACTCCCCACCAGCTCCCATGCTCCCCTTTCATAACGACTCCCATGCATTTCCCTTCCTAATCACTCCTGTGCATTTCTCCTTGCTCACCAACACCATTCTGCACTCCTATCACTACTCCCATGCAGTCACTATTACCAAACACTTCGATCACCATTTTCCCCACCATCTCCCGTCTGCCACTCCCATGCATCCCATCCGTCCTTCAGCAGCAGGCCTCTCTTCTGCTGTGCCTTCCAGTGCCTCGACCAGCGACTCCCTATATCCTCTCCCACACACTTTCCCACTTACCTTCCAGCCCTCGCCTCTCATGCACTCCTCGTCCTCCTCTTCCTCGTCCTCCTCGTCCTCCTCCTCTCCTCCTCACACCTCAGTCTAGTTCCCCTCCTTTTCTGTTCCCCTCACACCCTCACCAACTTGCATTCATCATTTGCCATCTACTCGTTCACATTTTGTATCTCTCTCTCTCTCTCTCTCTCTCTCTCTCTCTCTCTCTCTCTCTCTCTCTCTCTCTCTCTCTCTCTCTCTCTCTCTCTCTCTCTCTCTCTCTCTCTCTCTCTCTAAAATCTTCCTACCTACGTACGTTTTCATATGTATTATAATTGCAATTGTATCCTTCGTGGAATATACTTATAAACTTTTTGTCTCTTCGGTGAAACTGTGTTAAAGAGTCGCACTGAATGAAGTTGCGATTTACATGCTAGGCAAACATTTTTCTGTACATAAATGCGAGCGTGAAATGATGAAAAATGTGAATGACGTGTAGATGAGTCGGTATAATACATTAGCATTTTTCACTCCGCATACACTACATTTGTTTTCTCTTTTCTTCCCTCCTCCAGAAGATAAGACTGACAATTCATGCATAACATATTACGAAACAAGACACATATACATATCTGTGTGCGTGCGCGTCTATCTGTGTGTGTGTGTGTGTGTGTGTGTGTGTGTGTGTGTGTGTGTGTGTGTGTGTGTGTGTGTGTGTGTGTGTGTGTGTGTGTGAAGAAAACTCCCGCCTTTTTAACAGGGGAGGGGGTTAGAAAAGTACAATTTTTATGGGGGGAGGAGTCAAGTGCGTTGAGTCCACGATCGGTGCTTGGAATCAGAAAAGGAATGTGCTCGAGGTCGGCGCCTGGAGGTGTGAGTATCCTACAAAAACAGGAAAAAATTGGGAGGGGGGTGGGGAAGGAGAGATGGGAGAGAGGGAGGGAGAAGCTACAGGTGAAGAGTGGGGGAAGGGAGGGAGAGGCTGGAAATATACAGGGGTAGAGTAGGGTTAGAGGGAAGGAAGGGAGAGTAGAGATGTGTGTGGGAATAAGAAGGAGGAGATTGAGAGAATGAAAGGTTAATGGGCTGAAGGAAAAAAAAAATGAAAAGAAAGGAAGAAAATGCGGAGATAAAAAAAATGGGATATGTTCTTGACATGTGTCCATGGGGAGTGAGTAACAAGGAAAAGCAAGGTTAATGAAAAAAAGAGATGGATACGACACTGAATGAAATAAAAGGAAAAAGAAAGAAAGAATAATGCCAAGTAATGCGAAATACAACATGTTGGCTACATTCTCCGTTATTTTCTCTGTGTTAAAACATCGAAAGTCAGCATATTTGAGGTTAACTTTGTAGTGTTTATAAAATCTGATTTTAGATATTGTCTGTTCATCACTAATGCCTTCAAAGGTCACTATATGCTGATGGAATACTGGGTCATCTTAAGGCACAGTGACCTTGGCTTTTAAAGTTTATTCTCTCTCTCTCTCTCTCTCTCTCTCTCTCTCTCTCTCTCTCTCTCTCTCTCTCTCTCTCTCTCTCTCTCTCTCTCTCTCTCTCTCTCTCTCTCTCATGCACTCACTCCTTCATAACTGTTCCAAATCTCACGTTACAAATCACACTTCTCTCAGGCACGAGGTTTACGTTAGTTGGAAGGTTTGATGTAATTTAAGACCCGGCCTCTTAATTTTGCTTATGTACTGTATAAGATTTTAGTGTTTCTTTTCCCTACTCTGTCTGGCTATTTGTTTAATTACGTCTTGAATACACAAAGCAAGCTGTTTTAGAGTTTGCTTCCTCATGACTTACTTGTCAAATCATGTTTCTCTATTCCTCTATATTCAATTTTATAATGGAATAGTTAAAACAGATTCGTAACACCTTATGGTTGGTGAGCTAATAATACTACTGATGAGTAAATATGAAGTTATGAAAATATAATAATAATTGAAATAAAAGACCAAAATCTTAACTCTATACTTAAATATGTAAAAAGTGTTCCGAGAAAACCCACCTTCTCAGTGAAATAATGCACTGCATTTAATAACGAAACACAAACAACGCAGGTCTTTGCTACGGAAGATATGAATATCATATGAAATGTCGGAGATTCCGTCTTCCTGAAAGCTCAATGAACTGATCAGAATTAATGTGGTACGACCATTTTTGGACTAACAGGTGCATGATTAAGGCGTTTGTAGAGTTCAGTGTTATGAAAAATACCTTGTAAAAAGTTATAAATGTTTCTGGAAAATTACAGATTTGACGTGGAAAGAGAAACAACACCAACAACAACAATATCAACAACAACAATAACAACAACAACAGCAACAACAACAACGACGACGACGGCAGTAGCAGCAGCAGCAGCAGTAGCAGCAGCTGTAACAAGTCCACTGGTGAACAAGACTGCCTCCAGTTCCTCCATGACTCACGGGTCTGCGCCAATCTTTGTCATAATATTCTCCCTGCACATGTCAGAGGCTCGTCTCGCTACATCATGTCTGGTCTCCCTCCGTGGAATTTTCCTATGACGCCGAATGACGGTCATGCAAACTTTGTATGTACGATCACAAGCTAACAGGACACTAAAGCAGAGTTGTGGCTGTGTTATGAATCTACAACACTTGGGTGTCGAGTGGCAAGCCTTGGGCCGCGGCAGGACTGGCGGCAGGGCGGCAGGGCGGTAGGCGGCGGGCGGCGGCTAGAAATCAGCGGGAGACAAGGGGCGCCGCTGCTTGAGATTACGAAGGACATCTGGACGTGAGAAGCTTGTAATAATTAATGGGGGCAGGTGAGGACCCCAGACTCCAGGAGCAGCACGTCCCCACCGGCCTCGCCCCGGAGCAGAGGCGTCCCGGAGCGAGGGTGGCGGCAGGGAGTCGTGGTGGGACGGGAGGGGATCGCGGGTGCACGGCTACACACCAACACTCGGCCCACGAAATGACATACAAGCGATAAGACTTGGTTCCTTCTGTCTAATGACTTACACGGACATAAGTCAGTGCTCAGTCTGGCGGTGGACTTTCTTCAGTCGTAAAGGGAGTCAGGACAGTTGTCGCTTATGTGATAGTAATAAGAAAACTATGCATAAAACAACCCTCAAGAGCATGGCCTCAAACCCGCGAGATACACAAGTACCCGTGTCGGTGTTCACAAGACAGCCACCTGCCGAGCACACATTTGGGAACACGTGAGTGAAGCGCTGTAGGTTTTGGTTAACTCTTACGAAATGTCTTATTGAATATAAGACATTTACCAGAACAACAAAATTATCAGAGTTGTAGTAGTTTTATGTACCTGATTGTTTCATTGGGCAAGCCAGACCGCCACGCTTAGATCTTGGGTATGCTGTGCAGTTCTGGCTCCCATATTGCATGAGGGATATACGTAGGTTTGTTAGCGTCAATACAGAGGAGAATGACTGAAAAGATACAATGGATAGAAAATATTCCTTACGAAAGAAGATTAAAGCTTTTAAATACATATTCTTTAGAGAATCGTAGATTAAGAGGGGGATTTTGATAAAAGTATTCAAGTGATGCAAGGGATATAAAAGAGAGTTAGTAATCAGGACAGGACTAGAAGTAACATGTTCAAACTTAATAAAAGTTGGATTAAAAAAAGAGATGGAAGGAAACTAGTTTTCAAATGGAATAGACAGTAATCAGGTTGTTAGTGCCGATTCAATGGGAAGTTTTAAAAGAAAATTACACAGCGGTATAGATACAGACAGCTAGGGCTATGTTTAATACAGAAACTGCCACGTATAGGTTCACTGTCTTCTTGCAGTTTCAGTGTCCTTATATTCTAGATATCATGTCAGGTAAGAGCCATTCCTATTCACACACACACACACACACACACACACACACACACACACACACACACACACACACACACACACATGTTACAGGCTAGTTCACGAAAACTCACAGAGCACAGTGTCCCCCTCCTCCTCCTCCTCTCCCATCCCTCCCCCTCCTCCCTTCAACCATCACCAGGAAAACTTGTGCACGCGAAGTTCCTTTAGAGAAACTTTTATTTTTTCCTCCCTCTCAGTGAACGACACAGGGCCACGCTGACTGTGGCGGCTCACGAGGCACTCCGGCCAAGCCTCTAAAGGTTGCATAAATAATGGATGCTGTCATGCTATAGTATTTTTTTCACGACGATAAAAATAAACCAAAAAATGTCAAATACTCGTTTTGGGGACTTACGGCTTGCCTTTGAGGTGTAAAAAGTAACACGTAACGTTTCCTGGACAAAAACCTGCTCCATCACGTTCCCGTCAGAGTCTCCACCACCATCACCATTACCGCCACCACCACTACCACCAACACCACCACCACCAGCGTTCCTACCAGGCTGTTGTTGTCTCGCTCGAGCCTCCCTTCACCGGTACCTTACGTCAGCGCGGCCCTGCTACCTGTGCTCTCCGGACCTCACACACCACGTCGCCTCCCCGCCGGAGTGTGCATGGCGACTCACCGCCTCCGAAACTGCCCGCCGCTTGGATTCATGCACTCCTGCCGCCGCCGCCGCCGCTGCCGCCGCCACTACTTCAAGTTTGGACAGTCTCGAATTAGTTCAGTATTTTTTTTTTATTATGTATGTAAACATTTATAAAACCAACTTGTGTGTTCAAGCCTCTATTATAGTATTATAAATAACTTTTTTTTTTCAAATCTAAGGCAAAATTGTTCAAGTGTTATAAGTACTTGTTAAAACGTGGTAGATCCAAAAGTTTTAGAAATAAAGGATCATTTTCTCCTAAGAACATTTAACAGTATGGTCTTCACAAAGATGCAAAGATTTTTTGTTTCCTATAAACACTGACTTGCTGTTGGCCACGTGGAATTACGCTCTTTTTTTTTCTTTCCTTTCTTCACTCTCGATCTGTTTCTGACCAACAGAGACCACTTGTATTTAATCTTTTTCAAAACGTTTTTGACTACAATTTATCGCCGGGTGACTAGTGGACTGTGACGGCCGCTCTTCGTTCACTGAATCACGCGGGAGTCACTTTCTTCTACATTGCCAGTGAGCGAGAGGCAGAAAGACACACACCTATACAAGCAGGACAACCCGTGGCCAGAGCAACGTCTATTTTTTTTTTTTTTCTATTAGCTGGCTGGGTCGGTGCGGCAAGATTCACTCCCATACTGGTAAAAAGATATTCAACCTTTACAACACCGATTGTCATAGCGCTATTTTTTACGCTTTTTTTTTCCCATCCACAAAAGTTCAGGGTTTTATGCCTTTTCACACGTCACACACATATTGAAACATGGAACTGACGTAGATTTCTATTTGATAAAAAGGGAGAGGATGAAGGGAAACCGTAAATGGGCTTGTTACTGTTGCTGTTGTTATCCTGTATGTTGTTGTTGTTGCTGCTGTGGTAGTTAAGTGAAAGGCTTCTGTGGCGGAGGGAGGCAGGGGGGAGGAGGAGGGAGGGAGGGATGGGGGAAGGGGAGGGGTGGGTGGTGGGCATGTCCTCTGTGATCGGTGGGGATTGATTCACCACACGTGGTCGTCGGTGGCATTAAAGGTCGTCCATCCATCGCCCAGGCACCGGGCTTAATCCTACACCAATCTATCACCTCCTTGTCTCCGCCGTACTCCCACAAAACGGGGCAATTTCTAACCCCTCAAGTTATCATCGCCAGACGAGTTCATGGCTCGCTTCCCTCTCTCTCCTTCACCACCAGTAAGACGCTCCGCTCCGTCCTCACTCACCTCTTCGTCCCCTCAGATCCATTGAAGGGGGTCGCCTCGTACCCAACTCCTTCCCTGTGTCCCGAATCGCCTTGGTGTATAAAAGCAGCTCTTGAAGAACTACTGGATGAAACCCTTCCCTTGTGTTTGTGTGTTGTGGCTGGTCCGTACTGTGTGTGTGTGTGTGTGTGTGTGTGTGTGTGTGTGTGTGTGTGTGTGTGTGTGTGATGAGGCGGCTCTTACAGTCTCGTAAGGGCCAAAAGGAGTGCTCTTGTTTGTTCTTCCTTTGTGTTTCATTGAGGTGATGTGAAGCTGTGATTATATTAGGAAGACCTCCCGTGAAAAGTGCTGCTACATACCTTGGCCACTTCCCCGCCATTAAAGCGCCAAGGTAAGGAGGAGTTAGGAAAAGTGTTTTATGAAAGGTAGTGGTAGAAGTGATGATAGGGGTAGGGGGTGTTAGGTGTAGATGGTAGGTGGTGGTAGTAAAGACAAGATGGAGAATGACTTAAGGAGATGTAAAAAGGGAAATATGGGGCAGTGAGATGCGGGACAGGTCGGCAAAATAGAGGCGTGATGTGAAGAAGAGCAGTGCGTGCGGCAAGACAATGCATGGTGGTGTTTGCTACGTGATTAAGTTATGTATCGCTCAGCCTTACTATTTACTTTTCAGCTGTTAACAATTGTATAATGGAAAAAGCCATAAAAATCTCTTACGAAAGAGGGTAAGAAAAAGATATCACAAGGGAGTAAGTCTATGGAATTATTTTACGTATCTCTCTTCACTTCTTTAATACATTTAATTCCGCAATGCTGACAAACTGTACCTTATGTCATGGAAACTATATATATAAAAAAAAGGTCTTACGGAATAGAGGAACAAAGACGCATCACAAAGGAACAAGGACTTTCATTCAGGCACATGCATCGCAAACAAGCTTCGCGTCAGCTCGTCTAGTCTTCCCTTCACTGCATCGACACTTGCAGAATAATAAGCTTCACATGAAAAGCGAAAAAATCCCTCGTTAAGCTTCTCTAAGGGTAAGCACTAAGCGTTTACACTGAAGGCTTATTCGATTCCCTCAGGCCAGCTTTCCCTCGCATACTCAGGATCTGGTCGAAGAGCGGCGTGGTGGTGGTGGTGGTGCTGGTGGTGGTGGTGGTGGCGCAGGTGGTGGTGGTGTTGGTGGTGATGGTGGTGGTAGTAGTGGTGGTGGTAAGCGGGGCGGTAGCCACACTTTACATGACTGGCCGTAAGTTCATGACTAACGGTAACAAGTGTTTGGGAGCATAAAAGAAAGTCCTTAACGCACTTAAAAAACAAAGGAAGGTTTCACATGGACCTTTAAAGGCCATGAAATTTACAAACTTTATTTTTTTTCCCACGGCTAGTGATGCAAAGCTACCGCCTTTCTAGTTAACGTAATGTTAACGCCACGGTTCTAGTGTTATGCAGAGATTTTACTACTTAACCAAATGAATACAAGACTTCTGGTATGTAATGTAATGATAAAGAGCAAGTAAATCTTTTCTCTTTGAATTTTTCTATCTCCTTCCTGATTTCCTCCCTCCCTCTCACTCTCTCTCTCTCCCTACGTTCATCTCCCCTTGTCACTTTCACCTTTACCTCCTGACTGTCCCCTTCCCCCCGATATCCCTTCCCATGCTTCCTCCCTCCCTCCCTCCATCTTTCCTTTCCTCTCTGCCTCCCTCCATTTCTCCCTCCCTCTGAGTCTCCCTTCATCTCTCCACCCCTCCCTGCACTCCCTCTATCTCTCTTCGCTTCTCTTCATCTCTCCATCCCCCTCGCCCTCTGAGTATCTCTGTGTTTCCCTCCATTCCTCTGTATAACATCACCTCTCAGTGCTTCGCGACTTCTGTTCATGACGCTGCGCACACTGCTTGTGGAGTCGACTAATGATGTAACTCTCTCTCTCTCTCTCTCTCTCTCTCTCTCTCTCTCTCTCTCTCTCTCTCTCTCTCTCTCTCTGTGTGTGTGTGTGTGTGTGTGTGTGTGTGTGTGTGTGTTTGTGTGTGTGTGTGTGTGTGGCCGTCTGCTCCCTGACTAGAACTAAATAATTCTCAGAAGACAGTCGTCGGGTCATGCAAAAATACGACTTTCTCCCTTAGCAATATAGCAATAGTTTACCACCGAATCCTCAGAAGCGCGGGTTCCACGGCTAGTTCCCTGAGCATTGAATATCAGGCGCGGAGTCACACACACCTCCCGTCATGACTGTATTCGATAGGGATTCTTATTTTTGCCTTACCAGACTGAGATCAGACTTTGAGCCGGTGAGAGCGCGTGTTAAACCAGGGGGAGAGGTGATCCTAGTGTGCGTACAATTGGGCTTTCACAGATAGAGCTGACCTTATGTAGTTGCCCTGAAGAGATGTGTGTTGACCGTTTATATAAAAATAATAATAAAGGGAATCATGTTTCTTTGGGGTACGGTTTGAGGGATGAAAATAAGAAAATTAAAGAAAGAAGGAAGTGAAAGAAGTGGAAATAGTAAACTGCCTTGAAGAGACACTGCTTATAACCCTTAAAAACTAGAGAATTTACATTTTATGCAATAGTTATAGGGAAGAAAAAATAGACACTGAAGTTACTAAACAGTGAAAAGAAAGACTACGTAGACTACCTTTAAGAGACGCATCCATACAATCCACGAACAGTGTTGGATATTGACGTAACAAATAAAAGTTTTAGAAAAGCAAATGAGACAATGAGGCGGCGGGAAAGTGAAAGGAGAGGAAAGTTTTATCGCTTTGTGATGAAACTAATTTGTCTCGGTGAGAGAGAGAGAGAGAGAGAGAGAGAGAGAGAGAGAGAGAGAGAGAGAGAGAGAGAGAGAGAGAGCCTGTGTATGTTTATAATTATGTGAGTGTGAAAACAACGCGCATCACGACACTTATCAAATAATGCTGCTTTATAATTTTCGGCAGCGCGAGGATTATTAGCGTCAAAACATTTAACGAAACGCTGCAAATCATTATTGGAGCGTTCATCAGCCCCTGAATATTACATGTGTTTCAGCCGCCAACACGGGACGGCGCAAGATTTTGAACTTTTCCCCGGCTAAAAATAAAATATCTAAACAAATAAATAAATAAAAGCCAACACGTGCAGTGAAGGCGATGTGTCAAAATAGGAAGTAAATAATGAAAGGAGACGACAGAAGTGAACCGTGAAATTACGTCTTATTAATAGTAAGTGCATTTTTTTTATCTTCGTTACTGATGAAGTACAAAAAAAAAAATAATAATAATAATGAAAAAAAAAAAATCCATGCTCACACGAAAATACACATGAAAAGGTAAAGTATACGTATAAAACACTACATTAACTCATTATTTTACCTTTTTCCTGATTTAAAAAAAGAAATAGAAAAACGCTCATACACACACACACACACACACACACACACACACACACACACACACACACACATACACATACACACACACACATACACACACACACACACACACACACACACACACACACACACACACACACACACACACACACACACACACACACACACACACAAATATACATATATATATATATATATATATATATATATATATATATATATATATATATATATATATATATATATATATATATATATATATATATATATATATATATATATATATATATATATATATATATATATATATTACATCGTTGCAAGTAAAAAAAAGTACAGGATTTCATGATCGGGAGATAAGAAATCCCTCGCACTGGTGTACGTAGGTAAATGGAAATAGAAGGTTACGATATACGAGTATAAAGGAAAAAAACAGTCTTCTAATTTATGTATCATGAGAATAAGTAATCAAATGAATACGTCAATAAACAGAGAAGAAAAACATATTTGCCATAAAATGAGTCCCCTAATAAACAAAGAAATACAGTAATCATCAAGCATGCCTTCAAGTATACGGGGTAATGAAACAGAAATAACGATGTACTTGCAATGTACGTATACTAGGAGCGCACCACTAACAAAATTTCACAACCGCTCTCTTTCTTGTTAACTTGTTTTACTGCTACGGTCGTTTTTGTTAATATTCCGGTCACTGTCAATGTTTACAAGGACAAACACAAAACAGAGAAAATATAAGGGCAATTTCATACTTCCAAGACCACGGAACTGACTGACTGCAGATTGTGTGAGTGTCTGAGAAAAGTGTTGGTGATTAAAGAAAGACTGGTTAGCAGTGAAAGGATTTATATTAGACAAATAAAAATGATCTCATAAGTATAAGAAGATAAAAGCCTGATAAGTCGACGCAAAGGATGTGTATCCAAACTTTAAATTTCTGAGAAATATAAACAAGAGGATCAGAAACTGTTGTCTGATCCGAGAATGTTAGTTAATTCATTTCCTTTACGCAAGCTGTTCTTTATATACCAATAAGAGGGAAAAGGCTTAAGTCTGAAAATCTTCCGCTGTTTTTGCTTTTTTTTTTGTATTTCCTCTGAGGCGACATACGATTTATGTTAAAAATTTTTTTCTCTAAAGTTAGCAATCAAGGAAAGTTAACTGCGTCTGTCTTAGATACCAGTTACTGATCATAAATGAAAATTTCCACAAAGCAATAAAGAATGTTGAGTTTAGCCGCAAATTTCAGTACAATCTAACTTTATCACTTGTTATAAAATAGAAAAATTAAGAGATAGTTTCATAAAGTCACACCAAACAGTAAGAAATAAATCTCATATTTTTGCATGTACAGGATACTGAGCATGGACACAAAATATAGGAGGCAAGAATATCCTTCTCAACATCCAGAAAAACACAACTACAAAAAGTCAGAATCGCTGACCAACTTAGTTCCAGGGTTATCCTGACACTCTTTGTAATCGCTGAAGTCATAGGAAGGAGCATAAAAAAGAAACATGGAGCATCTTCCACTACTTTAAAATCACTTCCTCTACAGATCCCACATTAAAAGTTTCATTTCATTATAAATTCAGTAGTAAACTTACTTATATCATCATCAACATTCTTCCTCTATCTATCTCAATTCCTATAATCTTCTGAAAATATCCTTACAAAACTTGACAAATGGATTTCTAAAGGGATCAGTAGACGTAAGACTGAGAGAAGACGCTAAACACGATGAAGTGACTCTGGCAGGTTATACTCTACTTCTCAACACGACTGTGCATTAATATACTTTTCAATGAATCTTTTTTTCCTGTGGGTTTCTCTTTGTGGGCTTTTTTTTTTTTTCATCGAGTAGGTCTTTTTCAGTCAGCCTTTTTATAGTGGGCCTTTTTCCAGAGGGTTTTATTTCTAATCGGCCTTTATTTAGCATGCCATTTTTTCAGCCTCTTTTTTGTGGTCTTTGTGACGTTTTTGGCCAGAATCCCTCTTACTTAGAAAAAAATAAATAAAATAAAAAAAAAACAGTCTGCTCGTGATTCATACATCAAAATATTAAAGTACACACTAAGAAATGTTACCTTTTCTCAATATTTCTACCTTTCCATACTTAACTCCGCGTTCCTAGACACTCGTGGCTCTAGGAATCTGCTCTCCAATGTACATGTTCCCTTGATCTTTGCTTCCCTAAATTCATGCGGCCCTAAAATTCAGGTTTGTCTTTGTATCACTGAGTCTTCACTTTCCTTCATACTTATGGCCCTAAAACT
>NC_087154.1:36374526-36394526 GCF_035594125.1 Scylla paramamosain
TGGTATGAACACAGTCGCCGCTTGAGTGCATGGTACGGGAGAGAGAGAGAGAGAGAGAGAGAGAGAGAGAGAGAGAGAGAGAGAGAGAGAGAGAGAGAGAGAGAGAGAGAGAGAGAGAGAGAGAGAGAGAGAGAGGTCGGCGGGCTACTGTTGCTGCATGCCGGCCGCCACACGGGAGGGCGCGGGGGCGGACCAGAATTAGACTCATAACAGAGATAATGAAGTATGATGCTATGAATATTTATCTATTTACATACATACACAAGATGCATTATGTAGCGGCCATGAGCGTGTCCACCACAGAGGGCGGCGGCAGAACACGGCGGCGGCACAGAATACCACGAGCTGCATGGGGCGCGTGTCGGTACTCCAGCGCCGGTGATGCTGGAAACACACTTGGCGTACAAACAACGACCTAATAAGCCATTGCCGCTGCCGCTCAGAGCACAAGCATCGATACTCCCGCCATCACGTCCTCGCTGGGCTGATGTTAAGTGACACTCCACCGTCTGTTTTACGGGATCGGAATGCACACTTGGCGGCTCGAGTGGGACGCGACACTCACCGACAAAGGGAACGGCCTCTCCCCCTGCCATGCCGCTGCCGTGCTTTGTCTTAGCGGAGAGAAAGACATAGACGGAAGGAGAGATTCGTGGAGAGACATTACCGACAGAGGGAGCACCAGAGCGGCGGCGTGCTAGTACATGAGTGGGTGTGTGAGTGGGAGTTTAGGCTTGAGCGGCGGTAAGATTTGAGGGTCACGCTTGACTGCACAACAGAGCGATGTTTCAAGTCACACTCTCTGTTAACACGAAGCGATAACTCCGCTGGTTGTCCAACTGTGAAGTAACACCGGCGACAGGAAAAAAGAAAATAATAATACAACATAAAAAGTTTTTTGTTCGAACGTAAATCTATGAATTACAGTTGAGGTAGGACAACGGAATCTCAAATTATTAGAGGAGAGAGAGGGTACAGTATTAATATATATTTTTGCCATGAAATGCAAAGGGACTAAAGGGTATTATTTACGAATCTGGTGACAAACCCGCCCCGTTGGCCACCACCACGTGAGGAAGACAGCGCCCGAAGGTCGTCTGCGGCGCAAAGTGGTCAGCCCCGGCGCTTCTTCATCCCGCTTGGGTCTGCCGTTTGTTGGCGGCTTCGGCGACAACTGGCTTTTATGCTCATATTTATTGTGCAAAGCGGCCTCGAGTTGTAAATCTTGCGGCAGCTCAGCCTTTATTTGGACTTTTCCTCTATGCGACACAAGGCCCTTGAGCGATCCACTCACGTCAAAAGGACGAAAAAAGAGAAAAAAGCGCAGAAAACGCACAAAAAAAAAGAACGCAAAAATCCCAACAAAAACATACTCGCGCCCTAAAAGGATGTTATATAATTACACAACTTTATTTACACTACAGCCGCTTTATTTTTCCTTTTTGTCTCGTCTCACTAGAGGGTGGCGGCATCATGGGCCATTAGTTATTGGTAGATAAAAATTATTCTACTGTTCGGTATGCACTATTCCCACCCGCGTTAAAGGGAAAAAGCCCATGTATTACCGCTAGCGAGGCCGCGCCGCTGGGGCCCGGTGCATGACGGGGAGACCAGAGCCGGCGGACCGGAGAGCTCGCGAGTGGTAGCGAGTGGTGGCGGGAGGCATCGAGAGTGGTTGGAAGTGGCCAGAACTGGTTGCTACAACTCGAGAATCATCACAACCGGTTTGTATTTGGCGGAATGGTTGGGAATAGTTAACAGTCGCTAAAGCTAGTGGAGAGTAGATGCTAATAGTCACAAAGGTGGTCAGAGAATGATTGTCAGTGGTCGGGAATGGTTAGGGATCATCATTGTTGCTCGGAAGCGTTAGGAAGCGGTGGAGAATTGTTAATAAAGGTCAGGAGGTGTCGGAAATCATAACGACTCGCTTTCTAGTGGTGGTCAGGCGCGTCATAAAGCGGAGGCCGGCTGGTGTAGTACTGATATAGCTCGGGACTTGACAGGAAACGGCTGAAAAGATAATTGCGAAAGATCAGGAATGTTCTTGATGTAGGGACGCAGCGGCGGATGGAAGCTGGGTCAGGGTTCTCTGAAGTCATTGGTAATGAGCGGGAAAGACCAGAAGGGAAAGAAGGGAAGGTAGAAGTGATATGAACAATGATAAACAGTTACCAGAGAGAGAGAGAGAGAGAGAGAGAGAGAGAGAGAGAGAGAGAGAGAGAGAGAGAGAGAGAGAGAGAGAGCATCAGTAAATGCTATGGATATAAAAACATCAGCATTATGTTGTTTGTGCTCTTGGTGATGGTGGTGGTGGTGGTAGTGGTGGCAGTAGGTAGGTGGGTGGGTGGTGGGTGGGTGGGGTGAGGTTGTGTTCAAGTATTAAATTAACAGTGGGGGAAAAAAAAAAAAAGCTTTGTTTATACAGGAATGCACCGCTGACTGAATGCACAAGGCGGTACTCTCGCCCTATTGATTAGCGGCGGCGCATTACAAAAAACACAACTTGAATCTATTACCAGTTAAATGAGTTCAGTAAACAAGCGGAGCGATGCCACACCTACCCGCGGCCATCACGTCACGAAAACAAACAAACAAGGAAGCAAACAAACAAACAAACAACCCAACCAGCCAACCAACCAACCAACAAACAAACAAAACCCGCAAAAACAATGTGAACAAACAACAACTGACATACAACTTGGAACTTCGAGAGAATCTGACAATAACAAAAACACACAAAAATAAAACTAAACTAATGAAAAAAAAAAAAACATTTACGAATCAATACTTTGAAAATTAGACCGCCAGCCAATAAACGGATGGTGTTAGCACGTGTGTGTGTGTGTGTGTGTGTGTGTGTGTGTGTGTGTGTGTGCATGTGCGTGCGTGTGTATGTATGCGTGTGTATGTGCATGCGTGTGTGTGGGTGTAGGAGTCTCCGTAAGTGTGTGCATGTAGAAAGAGAGCAAGAGTGCAAGTTTAAGTGTATATGAGAGAGAGAGGTGGAATGTAACTTTTTATTCTATGCATCTAAGTGTGTATGTGCATGTCTGTATGTGCGTGTGGTTTGTATAAGTGTAAGTGTGTGATGCCGGTGGTGGTGACGGTGGTGGTGGTGGCGATGGTAGCGGCGGTACCAGTGGTGATGTTGGAGGGAGTTTTGGCGGGGCGGCTGACACTGCCCGCTGGTATTGCATCGGTAATTGAAGGAGGGGAACTCTGAATGTGTCCCGGGTAATGCTGGCTCGTGGATGTGCCGCTGCTGTTATGGGGGATGTGGCGGCGGCGGTGCTGTTAATGTCAGTGGTGGTGGTAGTGGTAGTAGTGGTAGTGGTGGTGGTGGTGGTGGCGGTGGTGGTGGTGGTAGTGTGCATGCATTGTACTCCGCAATGCTATGGTGGTGTTGCAAAGGTGCGGTCTTGCTGTGTGTGTGTGTGTATGTGTGTGTGTGTGTGTGTGTGTGTGTGTGTGGTGTGTTTAGGTATAGTAATGGTTTACCAAATGTGACATATGAAACGCAAAAAGCATGTTAGTGTATGTGTGTGTGTGTGTGTGTGTGTGTGTGTGTGTGTGTGTGTGTGTGTGTGGTGTGTGTGTGTGTGTGTGTTGTGTGTGTGTGTGTGTGTGTAATTATTTGCTTTGCCTGCATGCAGATCGTATATTATGGCGAAATGTCCAACTTTTAATATTAACACTAATAATAATAATGACTTCCGAAACGCTAAATAATGAGTCCCCCCACCCCTCTCTCTCTCTCTCTCTCTCTCTCTCTCTCTCTCTCTCTCTCTCTCTCTCTCTCTCTCTCCTCTCTCTCTCTCTCTCTCTCTCTCTCTCTCTCCTCTCTCTCTCTCTCTCTCTCTCTCCTGCAGCAGCGTGGCTCGGCATGTGATGGAGTAGCATGCTCTGTGGCGGCCGCTGTTATCACCACTCACGAAACACTCAGCTGCGGAAGTGAAAGACAGCCAGAGTAAAGTGAATTATTAAATATTGAAACGAAAGAAAATCGGAAAATAACGGAAGAGCGAAATGTAAAAGTAAGCACAGATATCAATGAATAACTTACAAATGTACGAAATGATGAAAAAAAAAAAAAAAAATAGGTGGGAGGGAAAAAAAATGTGACGGAAACTTTTATACCAACAATTTGCAAACATAACTTAAAAAGGATATATGCGATGTAGTATGATGTATGCAATTACAAATGTTATATATATTTACAAATGAAAACATGCAAGTGAGGTTTTTTTTTCTTTCGTATGCAACCAGTTCCTCGCAAAGCAACGAACAATCAGTCTAAGAAACCTTTGAATTTCCTTGAACTAAAAACGCTGAACGAATAACTAGAAACACGCACTAAAACTCAATTCTTGTTCCCTTTTCGCAAACTTCGAATATTTCCAAACGCGATGAAAAACAAGATCAACGAACGTGAAGAAAAACTGATAATGTACTTACAATAAGCGAAAGAAAAGCGGGTTAAACTTTACAGCATTCCTTGTTAAGTAGTAATTCACCACAATTTATGGCTCTTGCTGAATCCAATAACTTATGGCAAGCGATGTATAATTTTGCACCAAAAGAGTATGTTTATTCTTGAGCCTCCTTTTTGTTGGTTGTTCTCAAGGACGAGACTCGTTCCTCTTCCCCCTTTTCCTGTTCTTCCTCTCCCCCTCTCCGTCCCTCCACGTTATCCTCCTACTTTTACTACCCCTTTTCCCTCCCTCTCTCCCTCCTCCTTCTCACCCTCCCTCCCAGTTTTTTTGTACCATTCCCTCCCTTCCTCTCCCCCTCTCCGTGTCCCTCTTCCCCCATTCCTCTAGTTCACTGCTTCCCTCCCTCCCTTTGCTTACAGCCATCCACTCCTTCCCTCGTTCTCTGCACATCAACACACGCTGCTCAGACTGCAACACGGAAATACGCTCATAACAGCTGTACGAGTACTTAACACGGAACTGAGCGAGGAAGCCAAACACGGAACCTCGATAGGGGACGACAAAACGAGAAGAGGAATGTATAAGAGGACAATGTGCGGATCCCTTACTGTGGCCTTCGCTGCACAGTATCTCTCTCAGCTGCTCCGCCTTCGTGTGTGTTTAAGAGCCAGTGCTTCAGTTTCAAGTTTATGGACCACTCAGCACGTCCTCAGGTGGAAGTATTTAGCTCCTCCCTCACCTCAGTACACGATTGACGGTTTATGTCTCACCCGTGTACTTTCCTGCTTTCTGGCTCCACTACGTTAATGAAAACAAAACACGAGATGGAGGGAAAGAAGCAGTACCCCGCGCCGGTAAGAAAATGCATTCCTGACACCAATTATATATTTTTTTTACATCCCACACTGCTTGCTTATATCGTATGTTAGCGGTTCCCTCCCACTTCGTTAGCCCGCCAGCAGGTTGTTATTAATGGTAGGCACGGTAGACGTCCTTCTTCTTAAGCGGCGGCCACTACAGCAGTCTTCCCCCTCCCTCTACTCAGCAGGGAGGCGAGGTGGAAGCAAGGCCAAGAAGGCGCCATAATAAAAATGCGAGCCACACTTTACCTCAGCTCGGCGGCGGCTTCGTGTTGGGACGGTGTCAGCCTCGCTTTCTTTTACCTGATCTGGAATGAGAAGAAAAGAACATAGAGGGTCATATAGTGAATGAAAGAATGGCGGCATAGACATGACTACGAGTGGAAAGGAAAAATAATAGCGATAAAATGTGTTACTACCATTGCAGCTTTGTTTGTTTGCTTGTTTTTTTTTTTTTAAGTTAAGAAGCGTGGATGGATTTGAATTATGTTTATTGATGAATTACCATGCCAACTAATTGCAAGGGTGATTTGATTAGTTTTTATTGCTGTTTACTATCATCGTGTTAACTCATGCATGACAACACACACGCACACACACACACACACACACACACACACACACACACACACACACACACACACACACACACACACACACACACACACATACACACACACACATAATGACAATGCGGGCTTAGTATACAACAAAAAATATATACAGTAAATTCTGCTTTTAACCGTAAATCAGTTTAATGAAAAACGTATTATTAATCAAGTTACAACAACGAAAACTTATAATTCTCGATATAATTCGATAAAGAAGGAAAAAATTAATTATTACCTAAACAGATATACTTTATTGCGATATAAGTGTTTTCCACAGGGACCTAAATATTGATATTAATAATAATAATAATAATAAAAATAATAATAATAATAATAATAATAATAATAATAATAATAATAATAATAATAATAATAATAATAATAATAATAATAATAACAATAATAATAAAGAAAGAATGGCAACAATAACAAGAAACATATATTATTTTCTATCGCTAGATAAGACCACAAAAAAAAAAAAAACATTGTTTCAAGAATACAAGAAAAAAAAAAAAAACTAAGGCGTTAACAAAAGTGTGACAAAACTAAACTTACTGTCCTATGTCTTCTGACCCTGTCTTCTCTAATCCAATCACAATTCAAGGTTAACAGTCACAAGACGCGTCCACTAAGTAAGTAAAAATAACAAAAGAATACCTAATACATTAAAAAGTGGCAGAGGACTAAACCACATCCTATCTCATCATAACTTGTTCTATCCTTTGCTATCTTTTCCTATCTTATCCCATTTCAAGGCTAACAGTTATAATGCAAAACCACCAAATATGTTGACAATGACGCAACAGTGGCTCGCAAAACCAAAGCAACAGAAGACTAGGTTATAAATACACACCGATCCTGTCTTGACTTATCCCACAACGTTATATATCAATGTTAACTTCAATACGGCGCGGTGACCAACACGACACGCAAAAAATTCAAGTTAACAATCACTCATACGATAGCAACAAACAACAGGCAACTAACTAACTATCCCATCGTATCGTGTCCTATTTCAAGGCAAACAATCATATGGCACAGTGACCAGTACATAAAAAATACATACATATATATAACGTAACAATCACTCATTCGATAGATAACACAGACAAATAAAAAATAACAGAGTAACGGGAAACTAGATTAGCACTCACTCTCACGCGACGCGGCGGGCAAACAGTAACTCCAGTGAGGCGGATAACACGGCGGCTTAAATAGAGACAAAACATAACTAAATATAACAATCACACTCTCCGACAAGCCCTTTTCTGGCCTTCCTGCCCCGAATGGTAATGAGGAAAGCCGCACCGCCACAGCCAGACACACGGACGGACACACGCTCTATACTTCTCTCCTCTCTCCTCCCTGATCCCATCCCCACCTCCCGGCCGACCGACCGACCTCCTCTCCGGCAGGTTCAAATCCATCTTTTTTTTTTTTTTCGCTCGTTCACCCACGTGGCGGACTGGATGGACGGAAGATTCTGAGTGGTGGTGGTAGTAATGGTGGCAGTGGTGGTGGAATAAACTGCACTAATGATGACACAGATTATTAAGGATCAGAAAGAAGACAGTAAGGAAATATTTAGAGAACTGATTTGTTTATTGAACTGAAGCGTTTTCATAAATATGACCTGTGTTCTTTATTACAAATGTCAGTATTACTACTACTACGCAACTACTACTATTGCTGCTGTTACTACTACTGCTACTACTATCACTATTACTGTTACTACTACTACTACTACTACTACTATTGCTGCTGTTACTATTACTACTACTACCACTACTACTACCACTACTACTACCACTACTACTACTACTACTACTACTACCACTACAACTATTATTATTATTATTATTATTATTATCACTATTATTATTATTATTATTATTATTATTATCATCATCATCATTATTATTACTATTGTTGTTGCTATTATTATTATTATCATCATTTTTACCCCAACAATGCATCATCATCATAACAATGCATCAGAAAAGCCATTACATATATTATACCTCTACATGCTCTATATGTTTTATGTTTTTCCCCATTCGACATCATATTAATGCATCGGTCAAATACACTTACATTCAAGGATCTATTACACTCTCTAATGCACTTCACATTTTAAAAAGGCGGAAAGAAATAATAACAGTGAGCACCACCACCACCCACCGCCGCTATGCTTTCATTCGCGGCATTATAAATAAGTAATTAGAATGAGTGTTCTATTTTGGACCAGATTGTACATATGTATGTTAAAATGTCATGGATATGTAAATGTAAATATATATACTTTTTTTTATACACCTCATGTTCTCTCTCTCTCTCTCTCTCTCTCTCTCTCTCTCTCTCTCTCTCTCTCTCTCTCTCTCTCTCTCTCTCTCTCTCTCTCTCTCTCTCTCTTTTTAATCCTCCTCTATTTTTTGTGATTTTTTATTTTTTTTTACATTTTTTTTCTTGTGTAATTTTCCACGTCTACCTCCCACACTGAGATAATGTTATATTAACTAACTACAAATGTCTCGATGTGTAGTCTTGCCGTTAACACAAATAAGGTGACGGGAGAGAAAAAAGTTACAAAATAAAAAAGCACTTTTCAAAATTCTTACTTTGTTTCTAACAGGTTTTTCCCGCATAAGTTCCAAAAAATTCATATCCTGGGTTAGAGGAATGTCATATTACTTCGCTAGAAATGTCTGAATGTGTAGTCTTGCCATTAACATAAAAAAAAAAAAAAAAGAGAGACAACTGACGATACGGGAGAGAAAAATTACACGAAAACAAGGCGTCCTAATTTTTTATTTTATTTTTCACATGTTTTCCTGCAATGAGTCTCACGTCTATCTCCTACATCTCCTACATCTCCTACACTCTTACACTCCTACACAATGTTATGCTACCTTGCTACAAGAGCCTGAATATGTAGTCTTGCCCTTAACCTAAATAAAGAGACAAACGACGATACGGGAGACAAAATTACGCACGAAAACAAGACTTCTTAATTTTTTCACCCTTTTCTACATGCTTTCCTGTGTAAGTTCCCACATTTACCAGATAATGTTATACTAGATCCCTACAAATGCCTGAATGTGTGGTCTTGCTGTTAACATAAATAAGGAGACAAAGGACGAAACGCGACAAGGAAAAAAAGTACACAGGAAAACAAGACTTTCTGACAACACGGAACGGACAGCAAACCTCAAGGAAAATAAACAACAACGAGTAACCGAACTACACTAGAGGAGAGAAAAAAAATCACGTCAGCTCGAGGTTTCTTATGTCTTGGGGTAAAAAAAACGAGAGAGTGAGAGAGAGAGAGAGAGAGAGAGAGAGAGAGAGAGAGAGAGAGAGAGAGAGAGAGAGAGAGAGAGAGAGAGAGAGAGAGAGAGAGTTAAAAAGGAACATAGGTCACTTGTTTCCAAGGGCGTTCTTCCTTACTGACGAAGGCGTAGGTGTAAAACTCTTCCAAGGGCAAGACATCGAGGTGGACCAGGAATAAAACATATGCATACGGGCGTGTCCAGATGGCCAGCTACTCTTACGGGCGACAGGGAAGGTGGAAAGGGGGATGGAGGGGTGGAGCAGTACGTGGATATGCTAGGTAGCGCCCGGGATGGGGACACTGAGAAAGGAAAAAGTACAAGGTGGAGTAAAGATGGAAGAGGAGGAGGCGAAAGAGTAGTGGAGGGTGTGTGTGTGTGTGTGTGTGTGTGTGTGTGTGTGTGTGTGTGTGTGTGTGTGTGTGTGTGTGTGTGTGTGTGTGTGTGTGTTTGTAGGGGGGTAAAGGACATGGGGAGTGGGGTAAAAGGCTGGAGGAGCTGCTGCAAGGGAGGAGAGAAAATGGGAAGGGAGAAGAGGAAGGACAGGAGGGAGAGGTGGGAGAGAAGGGGTACCGCTCACTCTAAGGGGGTAAGGGAGGGAAGGGAAAGGGGGTGACTACGGTGGTTGTGGCTGGCTGACTCTCACCTCAACTGGGAAACAAGTAGAAAAAAAGGTTGAGAAAACATGCATACACAAGGCAAGCGTGAGCAGGTAGGGACACACACACACATACACACACACACACACACACACACACACACAAGGAATTACTAATGTTCTTGATACACAAATGTTTCTTTTTTACATATACTGCAAAAACACACCAACATACATGACCACACAGACACACACACACACACACACACACACACACACACACACACACACACACACACACACACACACACACACACACACACACACACACAAGCACACACAAGCACACACACACAAGCACACACAAGCACACATACAAGCACATGGATACAACAAGCACACATATAATTCGCATTCAAATGTGATATGGTAATGCAAAACAAATTTAATTTATGAAAAGCGCACGTTAGCTCGACAATACTTGAAAATACAAATTAAAGATTATGAAAAATCAAGTGCTAACACGTGCAAAAATACACGCACGCGCAAACACACGCACAACACCCGTCTCCTAATACTTAGATTGGCGCTGCATGTCTAGTCTATTTCTATATCACGAAATTCTTCGATAAACTCATAATTATAAAACACCCCGTACATTTTCCATTCTGGATGTGAACAATTTTCCTCTAAGTCCCGGATTCCTGCATTCTTCCTTCACCTAATGGCAGCAGTACTATTCTGTAAACTGTAAATATATTACTCTCTCTCTCTCTCTCTCTCTCTCTCTCTCTCTCTCTCTCTCTCTCTCTCTCTCTCTCTCTCTCTCTCTCTCTCTCTCTCTCTCTCTCTCTCTCTCTCTCTGCTCAATGGAGGGAACACGGCGGGAAGCGAAACTTAATTAAATTCAAGCATCAACTAATAAGCACCAAGTACATAGATGCAAAACATAACATAACCAAGGGTGCCAGTGTGTGTGTGTGTGTGTGTGTGTGTGTGTGTGTGTGTGTGTGTGTGTGTGTAACGAAGGCATGGTGTAGGTAATGAACAGTGTAACTAATGGGGTGTGGGTAATGGCGTGTATCCCAGAAGAGGAGGAGGAGGAGGAGGAGGAGGAGGAGGAGGAGGACCAGGACTAGGAGAAAGAGGAAGACAACCACTATGGCGATAAAGAAGAGAAAAGGGAGAAACACGAGGACAAGAAACATTAGGAAATGAAAAGGAGACAACTGAGAAGACAAGAAACGAAGGAGATAAAAAGGAAAAATATGAAATAGGCATAGAAAGAGAATGAGACAAAAAAAATACAAGTAGGAAGACAAGAAAGAGGACAGTGATGATGATAAACACTTCGAATAATAAAAAGACACAGAGAGAGGAAAAAAAGGGAAGGAAAAGATAGAAAGAAGAGAAAAGAAAGACTAGCATCACCAGTGAGGTGGAATCATGTGATGTGGCGTGACGAACCACCAACACCACCATCACCACCACTATCACCACCACCACCACCATCACCATTACTACCTCTACCACCATCACAAACATCGCAGAGGCCTTGTGTTGAATATAAAGAAGACACTAATTGCAACACAGCACTCAATGGCGTAGAAGACAAAGAATGAGAAGAAATGCGTCTTTGATAGTGACAAGTACTGAAGTGATAAGTAACTGTGATATGAAAGTGACATGACTTAGAAAACTAGAAGGCAATAGTTGAATAATAACACTTGCGAGAAGGATCCAGAGAGAGAGAGAGAGAGAGAGAGAGAGAGAGAGAGAGAGAGAGAGAGAGAGAGAGAGAGAGAGAGAGAGAGAGAGAGAGAGAGAGAGAGAGAGAGAATAGCTGAAGAGGAAAGCATGGAAAGGGGGAACACTGGAAAAGGGTAGAGGGGAATGTGAGGGAGAAGGCAAATAAAGAATTAAAATATTTGGAGATATATAACAAATAACAGTGAAGACAAATATCAGAGAAAAATCATTTATACATACAATAATATACGAGAGAAAACAATATACAAACAGAAAAAAAGAGAGAAAACAGATATATGTAAGCAAAATAAGAAATAAAAATGGAGGCGCCCATTCTTAGACAAAAGCAAATATGAGACGGGGAAGAGCGGCAGGCATCTCCCCCCACCCCTCCCCCTCTCCTCCTCCTCCTCCTCCTCCTCCTCCTCCTCCTCCTCCTTACTCCTTCTCCTTACTCCTTCTCCTCCTTCTCTCCCCACTTCCCCCTCCTCCTCCTCTCCTTCCAACACTACTATCAACCCTCCCTTCCTCCTCCCTCCTCCCTCTCTTCACTCTCTTCCCTCCTCCCTCCCCTCCCATCCTCCCCTCATTCTCCACCTCCACCCCTGTAAAAAAAAAAAAAATTGCAACTCAAACGGAATGATTTTGTTAATGAGTCCAACAAAAAATGAAAGAAAAATAAACAAAGAGCTTTTGCATTTATTTGAAATTATTCGCACTGGTATAAAAAAAAAAAAGGGGGGGCATGTAAAAAATGGACATTATTAATCATCTGGCAACGCTTGAAATTCTCCCGAGTAAAAAAGTGAACGTAAGGAGATGTGCAACTTCAGGAGTGAAAAAAATGTCTGAATGTGAAATACGTCGTTTTTTGCGTTCACCTCTAACGAAAGGGCATTTACGTTGTTGTTGTTTTTTTTTGTTTCATAGGGGAGAGAAAGGGACAGGAGGGTGGGGGGTTATGTGAAAATAAAGAGAAGGAAGAAAAATGGTAAATTGGTGAACAGGAGTTATTGCAACGTACTAAATATGAAGGGAAGGGAAAATTATGTTACTGAAATGGTCCAAATGATATTATCCTTAAACTGGACGCTTACTTGATCATTACAGTGAGTACCGCCACCATCACCATCATCCTGTGACTGACTGATACTTAATTCCAATCGTTATTCCTACCAATGTCAATAACACTCATTCCAGTCATGCTTACTCGTTTAGTTTCTAAGTCATTCCAGTCACCGTGCCTGCCAGTCGATAACCTCCATTCCAATCATGGTTCCTGCTTTCGCCACTATCACTTATTTCAGTCATCATGCCCGCCAACCATACACAGTCATTCCAATCTTGTTTCACGTTTTCGTCATTGATACTCATTCTAGTCACTTTTCCTATTACTTCAATTAATTAGCACAAAAAAAAAAACTTGATTTCTTTATCATATCATGGGAAAGTTATCCATTTTCATTTTTTGTTTATTATTTTATTTTCTTTTTTGCGTAGTTCATATTTCAATTTTAGATTATTCAGCAACTTGGAATGCAAAATGACTCAATATTCATGTCCTAAGACCGTAGAGTTAAGGTCCTTTTATCGAACGAAGGATATGGACTACTTACTATTCAATCACACGGTACATTTAAGAATTACCTGAGGGAAAAAAAATCATTACAACACAAGCACAACTACGCACCACCCACCTATCCCCCCTTTCCCCCCCCCCCCCCACACACACACACACACACACACACATAAACCTCCATTCTTTCGACAATTACGTGGGAACTTACGCAAGATAACTGAAAAAAAAAAAATTAGCAAAAATAAAACAAAATAAAAAAAACTACGTATAGAGACTTTAAAAACAAGGAAAAAAGAAGAGAATAAAGCAAAGTACAATGGCCTTGGTCGAAGTGTTGTAATATTTATCGTGGCCGGCGCCCTGATCAGCGTGACTCCAATCATCACAGCCACAGCGACACAGAATTACTAATCAATCATGAATGCTGTTCTTATTTGCCGCCCCGCCGTCACAGGTTTTCATTAGCGCATCATCGATCATTGTATTATCGTTGATCTCCGCATTGTTTATGTTATTATCGTCATCATCTGCATCATCATCATTTTCATCATCATTATTCTCATCGTAGTGGTCTTATGTTTATGATGGGGGTGTTGTTATGAGGGTTGTTATTGTTATTATCATTAGTAGTAATAGTAGTAGTAGTAGTAGTAGTAGTAGTGGTGGTGGTGGTGGTGGTGGTAGTAGTAATAGTAGTAGATTTGTTTTGTTACGGATTTTTTTGTTCTTTTACCATTGTACGTTTTTCTTATTCAGCAACTATGGTCATCTTCTATCATGTTTCCTCATAGTCTCTCTCTCTCTCTCTCTCTCTCTCTCTCTCTCTCTCTCTCTCTCTCTCTCTCTCTCTCTCTCTCTCTCTCTCTCTCTCTCTCTCTCTCTCTCTCTTGACTCCCAACCCTTTCAAACACAAGATAATTCCCCGCAACACTTCATAGCAACTTCTCATCCTCCTCATTCAGAACTACAACTTTATCTTCTTCACAAATCATCATCTTCCTCTTTCCCCCGTGTAATGCTTCCTCACGTCTTGATCAGGGGTAAAAACAAAAGTCGCAGGGAATATGAAGAAGAAAGAGAAAGAGAGAGAGAGAGCAGCAAGAAATGAAATCTATACGTATTAAATTTTCCCCTCACTCCTTTTCCAGGTCAGGACTAGGGCAAAGGAAACAAATGAGAAGAGGGATGATAACAAAACCAAACAGGAAAGCTAGGGGAGAGAGAGAGAGAGAGAGAGAGAGAGAGAGAGAGAGAGAGAGAGAGAGAGAGAGAGAGAGAGAGAGAGAGAGAGAGAGAGAGAGAGAGAGAGAGAGAAGAAAGAAAAGACAATAATAAAGAAAAGTATAAGACAAGAAAACACACGAATCTGAGACACAAATCCACACACAAGTCCTCGGTCTTGAATCAGTGACATACGTAACTCAAACACACACACACACACACACACACACACACACACACACACACACACACACGTACACACATGTCTGAGCACGTCCCACAAACCTGAATTAACATCACTAGAGTAAAAACAAAACCCTTCCTTCCCTAAACGCATCTTAAATCCAGACGCATCTTATAATCCCATTCTACCCTAATCAGTGGGCGGGAAGGGAAGGGAGGAGGAGGAAGGGTGTGTGTTGAATGGGCGTGAAGGGGCGAGGGCAGTGTCGCCAAGGTTAGGGTGAGGGCCGAGGGGTGAGGGCGGCGGAGAGATGAGAAGAGGCCCGGGGAGAGTTAGATAAAAGAAAGATAATGGTTGTGGGCAGGGAAGGGTGGCCCGGAGGTGCGGGTAGGATGCGTTGTCTTGCGGCAGTATGTAGGGTGACGCCAGGGTGAGCTGAGGCTGACGCTGAGGTGTTGTGCTGCTGCTTACATGGTGCTGACGAGGTGCTGAGAGAGTGCTGCTGACGGAATTTGGTGCATTCTACTCGCTCCAGCTCCGGTGTTGTGCTGCGCGGGTGATTAAGATGGACGACGGGTGGCGGTGTGGTGTCCTGCACGTGTCCGAGGCCCTGTGGCTGCTGCTGTGGTCCTGAGTGCTGAGTGCTGACTATTACCGGGACTTTTACCTTCCTAGTGCTTGATATGGACACAATGGCTGGAACTGACGACAAAAAAACTGAGGCGCTATTAATATTTTTGCTTTCCATGGCCATCTAGTGCTTCATTATGTGCTGACCGTGCTGCCCTACTGGTGCTGACTGGTCAATAAACTACTCGAGATGGAGTGATGTGGTGATGACTTAGTGCTGATCGGAGACTGAATGGAGAGTGTGTACTGTTAGTGGTAGTGGTGGTGGTGGTGGTGGTGGTGGTGGTTGTGTTGATGGTACTTTTTTTTTTTTTACCCCCATTGTCTTGCTGACGGAGCGGTAAGATGGCGGACACGGAGCGAGGAAGGGAGCCGGTGTACCTCTACTATTGGAGCGCCAAGGATTTTTTTTTGCACAAAGTGTTGCCTCGAGCTGATTCTTGTGTATGTGGTGGTGACTGTTATGTGTTTAGCTGCACCTGCATGTCTTAGCAGTGAGTGGGTGGGGTTGGGATAGGTCATGGTGTTCAAGAAGAGTTTAAAGACTTGGGAATCAATAACAACAGCTGGGACAGAATTGTTTTGTTGGCCAACCCGCTGCAAGTTTTTTTTTTCCTTTGTTTTTACTTTGATATTTATAAATGTTTACTGATTAGTGGAGACATTAGTAGTTGTCAAGTGATTATGATATGATTTAAAGCATAATTTCCTTACTATGAAAGGAATATCGTTGAAATGTTACTGGAGGAAAGTGCAGTAAATAAGATCCATTTAATAATCTATGGCATTTTCCTCCACAACTCATTTACTTAATTTTATTCTATCTAATTAAATTTAATGGTCTGTATTAAAGTACAACGAAAAAAGTCAATGATTCTTAAACGTTCTCTTTACACCATGAAACACAATATCTCCTCCTAACACCAGTGACAATCTCGCCATTACAGGAGGCACCACGAGGCTTTAAGGGTCACGGGGCCCACAGGTGACGCGGCATTAACACCCGTAACGCTCATTACCCGAGTCACGCAACAGTGGGTGCTGCGCTAGTGTGCTGTACTGCTGTTGTCATAATGCTGCATTTGTTGGTACCCTGTTTAGAGTGCCGGAGGGGAGGTGACCTAATGCTGCTAATGCTCCTAATGCTCACCTGATTATTACTTTTATCTCTGCTCTATTCCTTTGACTCATTTACCTTGCGTGTGAGCCTGGGCACTTTGACACTTTCAATGTGATGTGTAGCAATGCACAACTCTAACAATTGTACCGAATCTTTACGAACGCCAACAAGAAGGAAAAGAGAGGATTGATTAAAAGGCTATTTCTTCAATGGCTAACCAATATAATGTTCATAGACGGCTATAAAACTTAAAAATATGTAAAATAGGGATTTATAATTAATGGATACTATGTCAAATGCTGGTGAAAGTGTTAAATCAGATTAAGATGCAGTGAATGGAAGAATTGCACAAAATAACTTATGTAAAGGATAATTTCTAACAATCATCTCCTTCTTTTGACTTTAATCTCTCTTACATGCACTGCACCTGATCCTCAATGACGTTGTGTGTGAGTCAGGCTACAAAAGGTCGGGTCAAGGTACAGTAGGTGGGGGAAGAAGTCACTCAAAAGAACTTACATGTAGGATAATCTTTTTGCAGTCTTCCTTTGGGAAAGAATCGTGAAGCTCCTTATGAATATTTGTTGAGCTGAACACGCGCATCTATTTGTGCAGGACTCGTACGGTCTGTGTGTGTGCGTGCGTGTGTGAGCGTGAGTGTGTGAGTGAGTCTGCCTTTTTAATGTGCGACTGGCGTGGGTTTATGAATTAATATTAAAAAAAGTAATGGTTCACCTGTCACAGGGGGAGCGAGGGAACCCTGCGTACGCGAGGCGGTGCTGGGATATGCGCCTCATCCCTCATCTCAGCGCTTACCTGCCCCGCCGCTCTATTTTGTCAAGAATACATAAAAAAAGAAAAATGTTGGGCACAAGCTTTCACTTTTGAGGTATCGGACAGCAGAGTTTGTCAAATTAAGCCCTGGTCATATTTTTCTTTTCCTAATCATGGTTCTGATACCATATGGATAAGAACTGCAGTCCAAGGTAAATAACAAATATAATGTCAGAATTAAAGGACAAACTTTAATCTCCAATACGGTGACTGTTCTGATAAATACGGATCTAATTTCTTTATTCCTTACTACGAGTAGAATGCATATATATATATATATATATATATATATATATATATATATATATATATATATATATATATATATATATATATATATATATATATATATATATATATATATCTCCAACATTACGAAAATTTGTTTCTTATTATTTTCTTCCACCATCTTGATTTTACTGCAATATATGAGGATAAGAATGGTAATGCCTTAACACACACTAAACAGCATTCCTCTCATCTCCATCGTGACTGTCTCATGTTTCCTTTGATATAATTAATTTCCTGACGACATCATCTCAAGGATGTGAACACTTTCATATCCTTAATCAGTCTTGAGTGATTTGAGTTAAGCTTTTCTCGCGTCGTTTTGTAAAGAAAGCTGTGGAGTTCTGGGAGAGAGAGAGAGAGAGAGAGAGAGAGAGAGAGAGAGAGAGAGAGAGAGAGAGAGAGAGAGAGAGAGAGAGAGAGAGAGAGAGTCCTTTGGGAAGCTTTGTCTCCTCTTACCTCTTTCCTCTTTCCACTTCTCTCTTTGCCTCTTACTCTTCTATCCACCTCTCCTTTTACCTCTACACCTCTCCCTTTGACTCTCTCTCTCTCTCTCTCTCTCTCTCTCTCTCTCTCTCTCTCTCTCTCTCTCTCTCTCTCTCTCTCTCTCTCTCTCTCTCTCTCTCTCTCTCTCTCTCTCTCTCTCTCTCTCTCTCTCTCTCTCTCTCTCTCTCTCTCTCTCTCTCTCTCTCTCTCTCTCTCTCTCTCTCTCTCTCTCTCTCTCTCTCTCTCTCTCTCTCTCTCTCTCTCTCTCTCTCTCTCTCTGTCCACCTTTCTTCATGCATCCATTTCCTTTCACTCTACTTAAACTCCTATACTTCTTCCCTTTCTCTCATTATCTCTGCCTTTTCACCCATACTGCCCCTCTTACCATCACATTCCCTTTTTTGCTCATGCTTCACCACCACCATTTCACTCACCTGCACGTGTCCCTTGGCAGGTGAGACGCCCGCCCTTACGCTCGTGTTGCACGTGGCAGAGTACCTGAGGAGTAGAGGAGAGAGGGTGTGAGTATTCTACCGGGGAAGGAGTGCCTGTTTTGTGGGTGAAGGAGGATGTTGAGGTCTAATTAGTACGTTCAGAGGCAGAGGAACAGTTCAGGAGGAGAGGCAGGCAGTGGTCTATGTGTATTTAGGGCCGGAATGTATTTAGAAACGGAGTATTGTGGGTATATTCTGGGTGAAGGAGGATTTCCAGGTCTAATTAGTATGCTTAGAGGAACAGGAATGGCTGAGAAGGAGACACATATCGTTTTCTGCGTGTATATATGGAGGGACGCTGTGTATTTCCAGACAAGTGTTGCATTGGTGTGTGCTGAAGTGATTAAATACATCCAGAGGAACAATAAGGGATATCTAAAATGTCTGTCTGTTCGGTATGTTTATTGGTAGGAAAATTATTCACAATGAAGAAGGAACCCTTCCCTGGTGTATATAAGATGAATAAGGCGTAATACTGTGAACTTTAAGAAAGAATTGTGTGTCATTGGGTGGACACTTACAGAACCAATAATAAATTTTACAAACACAAGAGATGTATTAAGAAGGAGGGAAACAGCTCAGAAAATAGTAAGAACCACTTTATATACGAAGAAAAGATGCACATTTGGACATGATATAATATAGCTATGTACTAAAGTAGAGGAGAAGTGTTTTTAAACGACAATAACGTGCTAAAATATACCCAAAAATCATTCTATCAGGTAAAGCTGCGAATGACTGCGTAACAAAGGAGAAGAACGCTACTTTTAGAAACCAGCCGGGCCGTGAGTACTTGTAGCAGCGAAGGAGGCCGAGGCAGTGAGTCCCTTGTATCTGTGAGGAAGTTTAAGATTGGCTGGACTTCCTAGTGAGTGCGTTGGGTGTATTTAAAGGGCGACTGGGCGCCCTTACAGCGTGCTATCGATCGTGTTGTTGAGGCTCGCCGTGACGTGCCGGTGACGCAACATGCACCTGTGACGTGATGGCAGCGTAATGGATGACTTCTTCACGTATGCATGACGCCCTACATTCCTTTTTGTCAGTATGTGTTTGTGTGGCCTCCTTTGATCAATTGTTCCCTGGTGACGTGGACTGATTCATGCACTGTTTGTGTGTGTGTGTGTGTGTGTGTGTGTGTGTGTGTGTGTGTGTGTGTGTGTTTTTCTCTCTCTCTATACGTGACTCGTGATGCAATGATGATGATAATAATAGTAATGATAAGCGCTTCAGTAGAATAAACAAATGAATCAAATGTATTTCATAGGCAGCCTCAATAGTTACAGTTATCTCTCCCAGAGCGTCATTGTTGTTGTTGTTGTTGTTTTTGTTGTTGTTGTTGTTGTTGTTGTTGTTGTTGTTGTTGTTGTTACTGTGTTTGGTGTATTGTTTTGGTTTGTTGCTGACTGATGCTGTTATTGTCTTCGTTGGCGCCGGTTTTGCCCTTTTTATAGCCGCTGTCTGTCTGTGTGTGTGTGTGTGTGTGTGTGTGTGTGTGTGTGTGTGTGTGTGTGTGTGTGGGTGTGTGTGTGTGTGTCTGTGTGTCTGTGTGTGTAGTCGAAATGTCTGCATGGCTGTCTGACTGCT